>NW_020448197.1:355002-454055 GCF_003343035.1 Apteryx rowi | reverse complement strand
AGGGGGTTAACGGGGAGGGGAGGGGCGCGCGGAGCGGAGCCGGTGCGATCCGGCTGGTTTTGGCGGGAGGTCGGCGCGAGGGGGGGAGGGGAGCGCCGGTGGGGCTCGCCCCTTTTCTCCAACGCGCGGGAAAGGGCGGGAAGCGGCCGCGCTCCTGGAGCCCGGGCTGCTTTGCCGCCAAAACCGCCGCCCCATGGGGGCAGCCGTGGGCGGGAGCGGGGCCTCCCTGAAGGGGCAGCTTCGCCCCCCCCTCCCTCGGAGGAGGGGGGCCTCTCGTCTCCGCTCCCGCTCCGCTGTGGGGCGCGTCGGTGCGGTGCGGGCCGAAGATTTGCCTCGGGATCCCGCCGCGCAGGGGCCGTGACCCGCGCCAAAAGCCCTGGCGCCGCTGATGCCTCCGGCCCCTCCCCGAATCCCTGTCCGCGCCGGAGCGCCCGGCCTCGCGGTCCAAACTGGCAGGTGGGGGTGGAGCCCCGGAGACCTGAGGCGCCGTTAGGGCCTAGCGCCCTCCGGGAACCCGCCGAAAACGTTTACTTCACAGGTATTGGGGTTAAAAATAACCGTGCTGCTGCGGGTATGGGGGCTGAGCGTTCCTCCTCGTAACTTGTTGGTGCAACTTGCGTTTCATGTTTCTAGGCTGAAGGAGATACCAAGGGCGATAAGGCCAAAGTTAAGGATGAGGTAAGAAGTTAAATATTTTGAGAAAGTTAAAACATAAGGTGTTTGCATTGAGAGACTAGGTTTAACTTCACCGAAATAAATAGCTGGAGTGGGGGGAATTGTTCTCAATTGATGCTGTCCTTTTGAAGTATTAACTGCGTGTCTTTTCATCTTAACCGTGAAAAATCTACTTAAGTGCTGTTACATATTATTTGTAGTGACTTAAACAGGATATTTTCTTGTTTCATGATAATAGGAAAAAGAGAAGTAAAAACTTAAGCTCCTGTTCTGGGATTGTACTCCATTGAAATAGACTTATTTCAGAGTTTTTGATAGTTTTCATTCTGTCACATTAATTTTAATTTTTTCTTTTTAAATAGCCACAACGGAGATCGGCGAGGTTATCTGCTGTGAGTATTCTGTTGTTGAGGAGAGATGGCACAGCGTTTAATAGTATTAGGCTTAAATATTAAATACTGTATCTGTGTGAGAACTGTAGGTATTCTGGAGGGATGCATTGTTCAGTTGAATGAATGTTGTTAGCTTAACAAACTGCCCCATTGTGTAGTGTTATGGGAGTGGTAGAATAATTGTCAAGTCAAGTGTTTCGATTTCAAATATTGCTTTGATTTGCTTTCCTAAAACTAAACTACGTGGTTTGAATGTTTTTTGTTTTAAAAAAAAAAAAGTTTTAAACTGCTTGTATAATAAGAGGATTTTTTTCTTATAGAAACCTGCCCCTCCAAAGCCAGAGCCTAAACCTAAAAAGGCAGCTCCAAAAGTAAGTTGCTGTGTTAATCCTATTACTGAAAGGTAGATAGGTTATGAAATATAGGTTTGTGTAGTAGTAATTCATAAAACTTTGAATATCAGTGTATTTATCAGTGGTGGTAATCATTTGAGAATTTACTTGCATCATTGCTTCCATAAAGTTGGACTGAAAACTTTTATATTTTACAAAACTTGCATAAAAGTATCTAAGACTAACCAAATATATGAAGAAGCTTTACAAAAATTGCGAATCTGTGTCTCTCTTAAACATATAAGTACTTGTGTGTTGCTGCGTTCTTTTTAGGCCAACATCCAGTATTGGTTTGGTCATCTTAGTTTGTGGATTCTTGTGGCTTAATGAGTGGGAATCGGTAGTTCTCATGGTGTATGTCATCTTCTATTTGGCAGAAGAGTGAGAAGTTGCCTAAGGGAAAAAAGGGGAAAACTGATGCTGGCAAGGAGGGAAACAACCCTGCAGAAAACGGAGATGCCAAAACAGACCAGGTATAATAGTGTTTCTAGCAGCTTGTGTTACATCACTGAATTATTTTTTTCCATATCAAGTATTGGCAGGTCTAGGCCTGTGCTAATGAAGTGAAATTATTGCTCAATTATTTAGATCTGTTGCTTATGACATTAGTAACATGCTTGCAGATTCTTTTTAGAAAGTACTGTTTGTATTGGTTGGTAAAGAGTTAAAATAAAAATTATCTGTTTGCCAGTTGAAATGAAGTTACTATATGAAAAATTACTGTTACGCCTTGTTCTAAAAATGAGTAAAGTTAACACATAAAGCAACTTCAAGTTTGCTTTTAAGATGCTTCTAATCCTAGATTTCATTTTGTTAAAAATTATGGTGATACAGCTCAGATAAGAGTTTTTTCTGTTGGGAAGATTGTTAATCAGGAAAAGGAATTTTCAGTTGTTTGGTGCAAGTATGTAGTGTATATTGACTGGTTCCCCTTTTTCTTTTAGGCACAGAAAGCTGAAGGTGCTGGTGATGCCAAGTAAAATGTGTGAATTTTTGATAACTGTGTACTTCTGGTGACTGTACAGTTTGAAATACTATTTTTTATCAAGTTTTATAACAATGCAGAATTTTGTTTTACTTTTTTTTAAGCTATGTTGTTAGCACACAGACCGCTTCGTTGTTGTGTTTTTGGGGGGGGGGCAGTGGGGACAAATGTCAGTTAAGTCTATCTCTCGGAACCTGAATTTTAAAAAAACAAAAGTTTTCCCCCCTCCCCCAATTTTTTGGAAGAAGGGCTCTTCCTGAATAGAGGAGGAAGGATTCCTTCATGCTGCACGTCTGTCAAGTTTTGTGAAGTGCATCAGAGTGAACGTTGAAGCTCCCAAGATGCCTGTTGCCAACTTCAAAACCAACAGTTTGTAATGTTCTCTGTATTTTCTTTCATGTCCTCATTTGCCTAGAGCTTATCACTCCGAAACATGGCAAAAATGGCATTTTGGGACTTAACCACTCTAAATGCATTGTCAGGTGATCCGGACTTCTCGTGTTCAATTTGGGATATAATGGCTCTAAAAGGAGCTGCATTTTCTCTTTTATATTGTGGATCTTCAGATTAAGAAACCTGCAATTTTAATTTTTCCTCTAAAAGTCAGGGTAGGTTTGTGAAAAGTTGTTAAACAACATACTAAATGTGAAAGTGTCCACCCTCACTCTAAACTGTTCCCTCTACAAGTATGAAATGAAGATTCTTCAGTTTTATAGCAACTTTTACGTTTTGGTAGTCCATGAAGGGAGGGGAGTTTGACAGTTGTTGTAAAATGTTGCAGATTGTAGCCCATGTCCTGCCTAAATTACCATGATTGTTTATGAAAAGTACCTTTAATAAAGCTGGATACGGTTTGGCTTGGACTGTTCTTAATGCCTTTCTAATTTCTCTTGCCTTTATTTCTTCTCTAATGTGGTATATGCTAGAAGAATATAGTTGCTGTGTACATGCATGCATTTATATTTAGGCAGTGTTTCACTAATGGTCAAGAGCTTGTTTTAAGCACCTTAATTCAGATGCTTAGGATAATCTTCATTCACAAGTGGAAACCAAGATCTCCTTGCTTCAAAGTTAGATAAGGTAACTTTTCTGTAGGATGTTTCAAAACTCTTGATTTACTAGGAGGCCCAAAATGCAGCATGTAAGTGAATCTACAGAGATAATTTATCTTCATTGTCTAAGAACTGGTACTGTACAAAAAGGAGGGAAATACAGCAATTTACCAGTTGCAGAGAAAAATAAATTTTGTTAAGCTTTTCTTTGTAGTGAAGCCAATAATAGCTCCATAAAACTGATTGTGTGTTGGACTTCTGCACTTAAGTTTGAATGTTGTTGCTTCTACCGATCAAATGCAGACTTTGCTGTGGTAGTGACTAAGCAAGAAACAAGATTTGTTGAGTAAAAATGCACCATTTCTTGTGGTTGCTACTTCTGACTATAGTAAGGTGTCAGACCAGAAACAGTAATGTATAAATGTCTCCTTCAGCTAACTTTTTCAGATGGAGTATTTTTTCCATCTCTACTTGGCATTTCCTGGGACTTCAGTGTCTGTTCTTGAATAAGTTCAGTGACTTGTTCTAACCTGTGCTGCTTTTGGGGAGAATCCAGTGGGTACTGACAGGGAAATGTTTCGCACCAAGAAGTACTCTGTATCTAGTAAAAGTACAATATACACCAGATGAAAATGTAACATAAACTGGTTTTCAGTCTTGCATTATCGTAGTTGGTAAGTGTTATATTTGCCCCAGCAAACATAGAAAAATGATGAGGTGTGATAAACCTGCATATACCCCTATGCAGAAGCAGCAGTTTGGAAAAGGGCAATGCAAATACAGACTAATTCCCCAAGCTGTGTTTTGGTGACCAAGCAGTAGGATGCAGCTACTCAAAGGCTGCAGCTCCCCAGAAATGGGAGCAGGGAGAAGAGATGGTTAACCTTCCAGGGTGTTCTCCAGGAGGTGTCGCTTGAGAGAAGCCCTGGAGCATCAGTGTGTGGGCGATGAAGTGTTGCGGGGGGGGGGGAAAGCAGAAAGCAGGTAAAGGATTTACAAGATAGGCATGCTACCTTGATGGGTCTGATCTGTTCTCTGTTGTCCTCCAGAAGAGGCTCTGATTGCTCTAGAGAGGATGAGCAGTTAGTGACCCAAGGGAAAGGACTGATGGCAGGTTTGAAGCTCTCTGGATTTCCCAGTGAGTCTGAATTTTCAAGTGCCAGAATGAGATGAGCCTCGAGGCTGTGGAATGGTCTCAGACTTGGTCACCACAGTGATGGTGCTATAAACGCTTCCACAACTCTGAAATTGGGATTTTAATACAAGATTGAAGTCTTGAAATATCCTAGCTGCCTTAATAGAACCTTGTGTTGTCTGGGCCTCTACTAAGAATGAGTAGTTCCAAATGAACTGGGTTTTGATGGGGTTGCGCCTGGATAGCAACTACAGTGCTAAGCTGTTCTCTGAACTAATATGATGGTTGGAAGGTCTTTTCATCCCCTATTTGTTTAATAAGCTATGGCTAATAAAGTATAATTACAGGTTTTCTTTCTGTTAACTTACTGCTTAACTATTACTTTATCTTTTCAATACCTAAAAGTTTTAATTGCGTGAATTGTGTGCTGCTACATTGTTCATTACAATGCAGAACGCTTTCTCCAGCCAAACAGGAAAGTGATTCTTTTTTCCATGTGATAACTACCATGTAAGTTTACTTGTGGTAATTCAGCCACATTATCTAACTGCTAGCAATTGAACTTTAAGGTGTCATTATTTCACAGATGCTCTGAAAAATCTACTTTAATGTCTGTGTCACACATGTGACTTGGTGTTCATAGCATGATATATTTTGGAAAGTACTTGATGCTTTAATTTCTGCTGCAAAACTCTTACCTTATATTTTCCTTTATTCTGGGCTGAAATCTACTTGCTGATGAGAACGTTCCCCCTCCTCCATATATCTAAAACTTGCTAGAGGAGTTTTAAATCTCCTTGATGATCTGCAGCTTGGCTACAGGGGGTGTCTGCCCGTCTCTTTTCTACATACGGCAATGCATATATTAAGTACTGCAAGATTTAAACACCTTGATAGTTCTAAAGTGTATCCCCATGGACATGCCCTGATACTAGAGTTATTTTTTTTCCCCACTGGACGTGATGTGACATGCAGGGCTCATCTATTTCTCCTTAGGCAGATAGTGGGTAAAGTGTGCTAAAGACAGTAAATCCAACTAATTAGTTCTGTAAATTAAACCATAAAGATCGGCCAACCCTGTGCTGCAATCCATGCATGTTTAGTGGTTAGAGTAGCCACAAATCTGCATCTCTGGCTGCCAGAATGCCTTAAGCTAAGAATAATTTTTTTGTTAAATCATAATCATTTTACGTGGAGAATTGTCTTAGCATAAATCACATTTCCAGATGATACACAATCAGATGCATTAAGAAAGTTGGCCTATCAGGTTATCTTTGCATTGTGTTTTGTCCTATGAGTTTTAAGATTACAAATTACTAGATTGGAGACCACCACCATTTCAAGGAAACAAAGCTAATATATGAAAAAATACACAATGATTTATAATTTAAGGGCAGCACCTTGCAATGTTCCGGCAATATAATACTACAGTACTATGCAGTAATGTGCATTTTTTTGCATTTTTTTTTTTTCAAAATTAAGGACAGAGAACACCCTGTTTTGAATCACACTGAGGAGCTGAGCATTAAATTAACTTTCCTCATATGCAGCAGATGATAGGGAAAGACCATGGATTGCACTAACTTCAGGTAAAAAGAGTAAGTACTAGGTGTAGCGATAAATAGTTCTGTCCAAGCTCAGTTGCATTGTTGAGTTTTGCTTAAGTACCTTTTCCAGCAATTTGTCTCTATGGAAGAAGATGGCCTTTCTCTGTTGCTTGTCCACTATGCTTCAGGACTTCTCAGTGCCAGTATCTTGGGGACCAACAATAATTACTTTTTAATTTTTTTTAACTAATTCATGAACCTGATCACATACTAAACAGCCACATCACTTCATTTTAGATACTATATCCTGAAATCTGTGCTAGATTGTTAGGCAGGGTAGTGCTGGGTACATTGGATGCATCCTGTCTTTAACATAAGAAATGAAAGCCTTTTGTGCTTCTGCAAATTACCCAGGCTTTATGCATTCACAGTCAATTTACATGATAACTTTTCTTGCTTTGCTGATGCTTTCCATACTCTTCCCACCTTTGTTTTGACAGTCCTCTTGCAGAAGAACTTGATTTGCACAAGTGATGTGCGATAAAACAGAAATTTGATGCAATATGCTGCTTGTTTCTGCAGCTGCTTCTCTGCAAAGGAAGCAACCGCATCCAGGATCCAGGAAGTCGTCATTGACAACAGAAGGGCAAACGAGTAGGTTCAGTGTTCCTCACCAGGCCTTGAAGTAGTAGTTGTGTACCAGTATGGTTTAAATCCATGTAAAATTAGTGGCCATGACAGTAAATTGTTTCTCAGGTTATTTCAAACCAAAGTGTCTGGAAATAGACCCAAAATCCCTTTATCATTTGTTTGATACTGTTTTTGTCCCAACTGATTTCACATTTTGAATCTAAAACCACTTTCGTGTCTAATTTCACAGGTAAGGTCGCAAAAATGGTGTTCTTAATGGTGTGGAAACTTTTGGCATGCTTCCAGTAGAGCCTGTGGATGATTTTTTGTTTTCCTAATACCTGGATTTTTGCTGGGGTCATAAGAGCATTTAAATTACTGAGAAATGATAGAGCAAAATCTCTGAAATCCCAAAAGCAGTGTACTAAGTCATGGTTAAAACTCGGAGACTAAAACTTAATGTGAGCTACATTTGCAGGCCAGTAGTCGCTTACCATATTCTTACAGGACCACCTTTACCACAACTGTGTTTCCCCTTTCAAGTGAAAGTGGATAGTAGGCCAAAAAAAATGTGGGAACCACTGAGCCACATCATTCTTAGGGAGTCTTCCCTGCACAACAGACCCATGACCCCTCTCTTCCCAATGTACTGTCCTTGGATTAACAATTCTGTGTTTCAGGATAATTTACTCTTGCAGCAGTTTCATCTTGCCTTCATAGAGCTCAATTATACGTGTAAAAAGTGATGGTATACTCCCCTCAGCCAAGCCCTGACTCGGGTGGGTAGGAAAAGGAGCAAGGAAGGAAAAGAGACTAAATTTCAGTGTGTGCACACAGTGGATATAGAGTTGCAGGATCATTTGTGTTGGAAAAATCACTTAGCTCCATAGCACACACATTTCATTGTCCCTAAATCATCCCAGACATGGTAATACCATATCCAGGGATGAATATTGCTGACCGTAATTTGTGAAGAACGGGTCCTTATCCAGCAATTGGTAAAGATAAAATGGAGCTATCGTTAAGCAGACAATTTATAATATATGCCTGCTCTCAATTGCAAGGAATAGGAAGGAGATGACAAAGGGGGATCTAATTCTGAGTAAAGTTTGATTGAGGCTAATGAGGATTAGGTACAGACTAGTAAAGAGCTTCAGTAAAATGATATTAAGATGAATTCTGATATGAATGACTGTCTGGTATTTTGTTAACTAATAATTTTTCGGTTTTTAACCATCTTCTTGCAAAGGGAATTTCTAAGGTGCCAGAAAATGTGTGGCTTTATAGAAGAAATAGCAGCAGAAAACCTCAATGTCAGGTAAAGCTTCCTAAGTAGGAGATCCATTCAAATGCATTAAGGCCTCCAAACAACAAAATTCCATTGCCTTAGGTGCTTAAAACCAGCCTGGAGAAACTACTAAGACAATGTGTTAGAAAGGATGGCCCTGCAGTGGCTGCAAATGACCTAGATATGGGAACACCTTTTTTTACTCTATTTTCCAACCCACAAGGAGGTACTGGAAGTCTTTGCATTTGCTGCTGGATACTTAAAACTCAAACTTTCTAGGTTTTGCCTTCTAAACAGTGGATTTCTGTTACAGTGAATTTCACTTTATCTTACTCCGTTAAACCCTACTAAGTTTATTCTGGGATTTTTAACAAATTTTCCCCCAGGCAACAACTTTCCCCTCCTCTCAAGTTTTCTAGTTGCAGTTGCTATGTAGAGGTTAGTGTATATGATAATTATGAAGCAAGAGAGGAGTTACCCCAGACGAGAAATGTTATTTCAGCATTGCGCAGACAGGAAGAGATTAACTTTTGTGTGCCCTTATTCTAACAAAGTGGTATTTCTGTGCTTATTGTTGATGGAAATAAGAAGTATTATCTAAGCATAAAAACTGAATCTATGTATATTAGGGGTTCTAAGTCTAGCCTGAGGGCTAATTGTAAACTTGGGCAATTAATTACTTTTTGTCGTAATTTCCTTCTGACTAGAGACGATACTAGAGATTGTTACTATGTTTTGGGTGTTTTGGTGAATAGATTTTGCTGGATTGTAGCCTGCTTCTAAATGGCCAGGTTTCCCTGTCACAGCATAACAAAATTAGCTTCCTTGTTGGCAAGCGCTATAGGAATCAAGGAAGGAAAATTCCATTGATACTGAATTTATCTCACTTGCAAAAATACGCATGGCTTCAGAAGTAAACTGGATCTGAGGCGTGTTGGCAGGGGAACCCTGTATTTGGCAGTCTCTCGATGTGTGTTTGCCACAGTTCAGTGGATTCAGGGATTTGGGTAGTCCTGTTTGTCTCATTAAAAACGGTTTGATTAAGAGCCTATTCCTTCCCTTCACCACACGGTGGTACCAGGAAACACAGAATCGCTGCTTGGAGCCCGACAAATGGCAGGCGGCGTCCAAATACATCACAAGCTGCCTGTTAACCTTGGGGGGTTGAAGCCTGCTTTATTACAATCTAACATGTGCTATTTACTTTTAGAAAGAAGGAGGAGTGCTCCTCTGGTATTCCCTATTGCCATGGTGCTCTTCCGGTTTCAGAAGATCAGCGTGAGACGAACGATAATCACTTGAGCAATGTGAGTCTCCCTTTTGATCCCGTCTAATGTATTTATACAACCAAGTATGTGAGCACTTGCCGTTTTTTGTTATGTTTTTCCTCAAAACCCATACGGAGTGCTCAATTTATCAGTTTACAGGCATACCTGACATCTCATCGGAAATCTGCAGTATAGCAGGTCTTTGAACTTAGGCCTCCCAACTTCTATTTTAAGAATCCCTGGACCAATTTTTTTTTTTCTCAAGCATTTATTACAGCTGCTATGACACATGTCCTGAAAATTTAAGCCTAAACTAGACTTATTATCCATCTCATCTCTCCTCAGCTGGGGAAGGGATACTTTATCTTAAACCCAGATTTAAATAGCCTGGTCAGTTTTAGTTTTGCTGGTACAAATTATTATGTCAGACTTGCTGAATCTTCAAGCTGAGATTCCAGTATAAATTTTATTATTTTAAGAAATAATACTTCACTTTTCAGTAAAGCTTCCTACACTTTTTGTCATGTCTACCTTTACGTTTGTATGCAAATATTGAGTGATTTTGTTTTTCCTCTACAACCTAAGTACAATCTAGAAAATAGAATTTTAATATTTGTGCTAATTCACAATGCTCTTTAGAGGTATGACTTGAATGATTTTTCTGATGCTGTAAAACTCAGCGCTACGGTTTGCTAGCCTGCAACTTTTACCAGCCTAGCATTAATGTTCTCATCAGCTCCAACAGAATAACGTTCTGTAATATGTACTGGGCTGAAGCAATATCATCATCTGTAGAGAGCTGTTTGTCCTTCAACTCGTGCATTATGAAACACCTTAGTCATGGGGTTATCTCCTTCTCACAAATGCTTTCGATGTTTACCTTTACCAAGTAGCAGTGCATACAGTTGGAAAGGAAGTGGCTGCTTCCAAGAGCTGGAGAGATTGCATATGAAGCACTTGACACCCTAATGATACTTCCTTGAAGTGGACACAAAACGGAAAGATGAGCTCCTGGTAAGCTGAACTCATTATTCCTTTTCTGCAGTTCTCCATGCTTGACTGGGCAGGAATTACTGGAAAAGATGCACATTTTGGGAGAAGTGGGCAAAATACCACCCTAGATTACAGGGAGAAGGCAGAGATTCCCAATCACTGACAATACAAGTGCTATGATTGAACATTGAAACTAATAGTTTCAGGGACATCTGATTATGTGCCATACTGAAAAATACGTGACACAGATTTTATTCATATGTCTCCAACAAACAGGCCCGGTCACCATTCACTGCTATATCCTAGATAACAAGCCTGCTGTGATTAGTCAGTGATTAGTCAAATGAGCAGACCAGAGTTCGTATCCTTTTGCATGAGAAAGCAAATGGGAGTTTGGTTTATTAATCAACTCAGTAAATGAACAATTTATACCAGCAAAGCAAGGATGAGCCAGCCTTAAGTTGCATGTGCAGTTTGCATTTGGGAGGGGGAAAAAAAAGGCAAACTCAGCCCAGAATGGTCAAGAGCCAGCTTTCTCAGTGTGGCAGGGGGATGCTGATAGACCCTTCTTACCTATCATTTGCTGAGGTGGTCAGGCTGGAAGCCTCATGGCAGCCTGAGTGAGCTTGCTAGTTGGACATAAATGTATTGGCCCAGCTAGCTTGTATTAGATACAGTGCCTAGCTTGCACACATGAGTAATCAGATTGTTTAAGATAGAATGCCCCAATGTCGGCCCAAGGTCCTTCTCACATGCTGTGTGCGCTCGGCACAGGATTTGTGCACTCGCTGCTTATGTGCACCAGAGCAGTGAAAAGTACGGTGATTTATTTTCTGAAATCAAAGGCATTGGATTGCTGCCCAGTATGTGTGATGGTGTCTGCGCACTGAACAGGTAGCTCATTACACAACCACACACACGTGAAGACAGGACTGAGGCTTCTTTGCACTTCTGTGCAGTTCCCCAGCAGCAGTTCTCACACGCTTGTGTTATGTAAGGCTTCGTGCAATACCCTGCTTTCCTCACCAGAGGGATTCTCCGCAGCATTGCCACCTCGCGAACGCTGGTTCTGCAGTTGAGACACAGTCTCCATCTCACACTGGGAGCAAATACTAAATTTCTCCAGTGGCTGGTGCTAAGACCTGCAAGACCAGAAAGGGTAACTAACCCATGCTCCAGGTGGGCTGGTTTACCCCATTCCTTGACCCAGGCCAATTTGCTTTCCATCAATAACCCTTTACTTTACTGAATAATTTCTAAGGCCCTAGTGATGATATCTACACCCATCCATTTCCGTGTCTGTACCCGACACTCCTGAAATGCTTCTGGCAGAGGGTGAGCTCATACCAAAAGTGATGCTGGTGATCTTGTAGAATGGACATTGTCCATTGGCAAATTGACTCTCGTATTAATATTAGAGGAGCTGGCAAACAGCTGCCAAGTAACTGTTTTCTATTTCTGTTGATCGACATTGCCTTTCAACAAGTATATGGTGTCACCGAGTGTTAGCTAATAGCGCTCTGAGAACCTGAAACACCCATAGGCACGGGGGTGCTCAGTGGTGGTGGGACCCTCTCCACTGCACCCGCAGCACTGGCAGTACTTGGTGCAGCCCTAGGCTGGTAGCTCCCTGTTTGTGCTGCAGCTGCTCCTGGATGTTTGAGGTTTTTCTGTCTGTTAAGCAGTCTTATTATTAATATTTTATGTGCTTATTTTGTGAATTCTTTAATATGAATCTTGGGACACATTTTACTGCAAAAGAAGATATTTAGTCCCTGCTGACTAAATGTCCTAGTGGTAAAACTCTACCATTTGGGCAATGTTAGGGAAACTGTATTATATCCAACAGGCAACACTGCCCTCCCCTCCTGACAGTGACAGAGAGAGGGAAGACACAGCCCCTCTGTAACGAAGAGGTTGCTTTCAATCACACAGAAGTTCACAAAGTTTGAAGGAAGAAAGGTAAAAGTAAACTTGCTTTTGATCTTAGAAATTCTGAAATTGTCTATTCTGAGCAATTTTGGAGAATGACGATGAAATGACAACAGCCCACAAGAATCAGGCAGGCAGATTTTTAGCCTGCTAACACAGAACCTTTGGAGCAGAACCTGTTAGTGCCTATGTAGGTCACTAGGGAATAATTTTGAAAGACAATTTTTCTGGTTAAAGGTCAAGTAGTTCCTCCCACATCAGTAGAGGTGTAAGAACTCTAGGTAAACTCACTGAGAAATGCACCAAGCTTGCTCCTCTGAGAGAGCCAGAAAAGGCCCAGCGGACAGTCCTTAGCTTTCTAACATAAAACAGGAGGTATTTCTGTTCCAACTTCTGGAAAGAAGAATGTCTAAAGAGCAAAGTCTCCAAGCTCCCTTCCTTTACTCATCATAAAGGTAAAAGAGGAGGAAAAGGGCAATTTAAGAAGCAGAAACAAAAAGTTCCACCACCTTTAGCAAGCTCTGTTCTGTTGTTGAATACTGATTCAGTCCTTTGGGGAAGCAAAGGGGTAGTATTATGAAATATTCAAGCAGAAAAGTACCAGCATTGTATTGCTGCACTATTTTATGGTGTCCTAAGAGACGCGCAGCACAGCAAAGTATCTAGGGACCTCACTAACTCCAGAATCTTCTTTTTATGCTGATGAGGGCCTGACAGATTTTCCTTTGCCAGGTAATTGTATTTCTGACATCACTAAACCTGTTGTGCCTTTTGTTCACTGCCCAACAAGGAAACCATTGAGCATGGTGTCGATGTATCTGCTACCTGTACATGCAAGCCAGCTGAGTCATATCTGTGCTGCTGTGCTCTTTTAATCGTTTTCTAAAATAGAGAAAGCAAATGCTATTAGAATAAAAGTTGGAGACCTCCTTTTCTCTCCCTAAATGACGAAGGCACCTCTTTCACACACCTCTTTAGAAAATCTTGCTTGTATTATGTCTTCCTACATAATACAATATCTATTGGTCATTATAGCAAAATAATTCCCAGACTGGATCACTTCTCTTATTTTGGAAGTATCCCCTCTGTTTATTTTTGCGATTTTTTTCAAGCCTGGGTGTGTGCAGCAGTCCTGGTTTTGTAACAGGACTGAGAAGTAAAACAGTGCTAGTCATGAGTATATCAGTCCTGAGCAAATCGGAAAGAAAGATGCTATTTTTTTTTCCTCTTCTAAGGACTGAATAGTTTTCTTGACATGGGGACTTCAGGCAAAAGCAAGCAGCTAAGCATCAGGACTTCTGAAATTCACTTCCAATTTTGAAATTGTTTCATTGTTTTACTTTGAAAGATGGCTTCCCAAACTGTGTAATGGGGTAATTAGGAATGGGTATTCGTGTGTGCCCTCTATTAAGCAGGATGAGACTTGTTCAGTTGCATCATGTAGGCTTGAGACTGCAAACAGTGGAATGACATTTTCTTCTACCTGAAGCTGGGTTTCTTTTGAAGCGTGTTTTTGTTTTCTGCTGCCAGATTCCCTTACCCTATCTGAGGAAGCTGGGACCTGTGTGCCTGGGTTTATTCTGTAAGTAGCACAAAACTGAGGAAATCTATTTGTATAGACTTAAAAGACCCATCACTTGTTTACAAGATCTTAAACCTAAAAGAACTATAAAAACTGACTGTACTTACCACGGCTGTTTACTCAGCTTTCTCCCTGGCTAGGGGACAATGAAAACAGGCCTGACAGTTTCACTTTTGTTTACAGTTTCTAATAGTTTTCTCTTTCATGTTATCACTCCCTCGCATAGCGCTACAATGAAATAAACTACAAACGTATCTGCATGCTAATAAAAACCAAAATTGCCAGATAACTCGAAATAGCTCACCACCTGGACTGCAAGCCTGGAGAAGCCTTAAAAATACTCTCCAAAAAAGTTGGTATTTATACAGAACACTGGGTTTTGTAAAAGCCTTTTTCAGGTGTAGTTTGAGGCCACACTTGACCTCCCATTTTTGCTTTCAAGCAGAGAACTGCAGTCACTGGGACCTGAAGAGCTCTGCCCATGTGTGGATGTTTGCTGGCGTTACTGCCTTGAACTCTCCGTTGAGCAGGGCAGCAGGGAAGCGGCAAGTGTGTGCAGCAGGCAGAGTCCGAGTCCACAGCAGCTGGTCACGAATCCCGAAGGCCAAGCAAGAGCAAAGGCTGGCTGGGCTGTGAAAATTGCTCCTCTGAGGTCCTAGGAAACATCCTAAGGTTACGGCACCAGCAAATGCAATTGGTCAGAGCATTATCAAGCTCACATAGTTTGAATACCGAAAAAGCAGGTCACCTTCCACTCTCCCCTTAGAGATGCCTGGGTTTGAAACAGCTTATTTTCCCTTTCTGTTTGGACATCAGGCGTTCTGTTCTGCGTAGAAACAAGAGCAGACCACCACTCATTTATTTGCATCCAGGAAACGGAAGGTAACTGATATCGGGAGAGACTGACAGAGCGATTGTATCCATGACAACCGGCAGATACGGCCTTGCTGCCTCGGCAGCACGTTCCCCATCACCTCCCTGCCTTCCCAAGGCACAATCACAGCTCCGGTGGGTCCCTTTCCTTAAGTCACCTCCTGGCTGCAGTTCAGTGTTCCTGAGATATAGGTGACAAATTCCCAAATTAAGAGAGTTTCCTGGAGGCAACAGCTTAACCAATTCTTGTCTCTGTTAGTAGAGCTCTTCCTTGACTCGAGCTGCATGTGCTTATGGCAGCCGCCCCCTGGGAGCCCTGCGGGTGGTTTTAAAAACTGGTCTGCGGCAGAACTGCATGGTTCGCAGTGATGCCATGTAGAAGAAGCAGGGTGGGCTTAGCCGACTGACAGCCGGTTTGCCAACCCAGCAGGCCAAATGCATTAAATAGTGCAAAAGAAAAAAGGAGTTTCAGATATGCCAGGTGCCTTAATGAAAGCAACAACTGGTCAGCTGAGCAAGCCCTAGGAGGCAGCATGATGCTCCCCTTTGCAGGAAGCATGGGCAGAAGTTAAAGGTGTTTGTTCTATTAACAGGCCTTCACTCTGCAAATACCCCTTTCAGGAGGATGAGAGCGCTGCCTGGAGGAGCTCTTCATCCCACCGGCTGCTCTGGTGTATTTTCTGCATTCCGACTGCTGCCTGGACCTGCCTTGGAGAACACTGGCATCTGAGGCAGCTGCAATCGTGCACAGTGGTAAGGAACTGAAAGAAATCTGTCACAAAAGGAAAAAGCAATCAGCTGTTAAACGCAGCCAAAGTTTCTCGTTTACAGGGCCCCTGCTTTATGTCTTAAATGTGACGTTTGCACTACGCTAAGGAAAAATGTCTCCCTGGGATCAAAACAAGGTGATCTATCATTCTTTTCTTCACGGTGGAAAAACAAAGCAGAAAATGCAAGGAAATGAGATCTTAAATTGAGAGCTGGGGATTTGAAGACAGGACGTGGAGTTCAAGTCCTAGCCTGATGACCTAGTGAAAACATGACTCAGTTTCTCTGTTAGTGTAATGGGGATAACAATGAACTGAGGAACTGATTAGTGAGTCTTAAAAATACAAAGAAGGTTGCTATAAGCTCTAATTAAATGACTGTCGTGGTGTATACACAAAGCAGATTACACCAGTCTGTCTTTGTAAACTGTAGCAGGCATTTGGAACTCAGTTTGTGAATTCTCATGCGTGCAATCTTTTTGCATTGCCTTATATGTGTAAAAGCAATGTAGCATGCACTTAAAGAAAGATGCTCCCTGGCTTCAGTAAAAAGAAAAGAATGGATACAGTGAGCCATGGGAGCACTGTGCTATCATATGGTTAGGTGGAGAATCACTTAGGCAGCTTTTAACATAACGAGGAAACGTCTGCCTCTTCAAAGCCTGACTGGATTTGGTAATGTGGATAAGGATGAGTCTCAATACTTCCGCTTTGGAAGTGGCTCTTTGGGGATAACTGGCTTAGTGAGTGTTGTCAGCCTCCCTGAAGAGGAAAATGTTACAAACCAAAAGCCGGGCAACTGCAGAGGCAAAAATATCTACAATAGTATTTGAGGATGATTTGATTAAAAAAAAATAATAATAAAATAAAATAAAAAAGAAAAGAAAAGAAAAACTGCAGCATTTTGAATTTTCAGCAAATGTAATAATGATGAAAGGGCCATCCAGCCAATCTGGAGATCTCTGTTTACCTGTAGCAGCAGCAGTCTAAATGGAAATGTAGAAATCCTGCTGTGAACCTTAATCCAGCCTGCAGCCGTGTCAGAAGAATGCCAGTATATATGTTTTAATCACTGTATTTAGCCATAACAGTTACCCAAACAACAGGCTTTGGTGTTCAATTCAAAAAAACATTTTTTCACCCAGCTTGTGGCAAAGGGGCTGCTTTTTTTAGCTGTTCTTTGACTAGGAAATAAACACTGGGGGGACACCACTACTTTGTTCCACTTACCTAAACTTACTGCTCTGGGCTTACCACCAGCCTGGAGTGGGAAGTTTCATATTCTATTAATCAGCTGCAATTCAGTGTTGTCTAGTGCAGGAATCAAAGGAAGGATGGTCAGTCTGATGATAGATAGCACTGCTTCTCTTTGAGTCCTGCTCAGCATTGCTGCTCAATTGCTATGGTGTTATCTAGCCTTGGGGGAGGGGGGCATGAGGGTGTTAGTATAATTTTGAGGATACTGTGGAGCTACCTTAGCAAAACCCTTTCCTAGCCTTCAATAAAAGTACCTTCATAAATGGAGGACATAGTCACACACAAGTCATTTTTGGTCTCCCTAGTATCTTTAATTTGCTATTTTATTAGGAAAACCGGGCAGGATAATTTGATACTTTTGTTTAGGTGCCTGGCACCTGTGGGTGTAGAGTTCTCTGTTCCTTCCAGCCTAAAGAAATCATTGCTCCATAAAGCTCTATAATTTCTGTCTTTTGTCAAACTCCCGGTCAGCCTGCCTGTCTTTCTGCTGTGAAATATGAAGGACTTTCTGCATCTCAATAGACCTACCGGGGGGTGGAAGCAGCAGTGGATTCCTTTCTCCTTTCCCTCACTGAATTCCAATAGGCCTTGTTCTGTGTTTCGGACTGTTCCTCCGGATATTGTCCGTCAACCTTTCGCTGTGACCTTGAAAATTAAGCCTTGCTTTTCTACTCGTTACTGTACCACTCTGTAACTAGCCGGGTACCTGCCAGTTTTCCACATTTCAAAAGGATTTTTTTTCATTTTTTTAACATTTTTTTTTTCTCCACTGTTTACAGTAACAGTCTTGACCTTGGGGTCGGAGATTTCTCAGGGGTTAATGACCAGCTTGACCAAGATTACCCCCTCAGCTGCTCCAGATCACTGTTCAGCACCCGATCTTGCCCGACTCCCATGCACAACCCTTGTTTGAAGCTGAGAGGCGCTCTGTGTGGGCCAGCTGATGGGAAATGGCCTTTGTGCCTGTCATTTGTTATGATTTAAATATTCTGCTTTGTTTTTCCATCCAGGTGGGAATCTCCGAGTGTGCTGGGATGTGATGTTCAAAGGTCAGCTTCGGAGGCTTGGCACTGAAGCATGGCAGGTCACGTTAGTGTTTCATTCTGTTCTCCTTCTAGAAAGCATGCAGAGTGTCATCCTTTGCTCATTTGTCTGTGCATTCCTATTCCAGACCCATCTGACACCCGCACACAGAGCAGAAGGAAATCCAAAAAGGGCGATGAATTTTGCAAACAAATGAAGAAGGTAAACGGGATGCCAGTATTGACATCATGTTACCGATGCCATTTAAAGCAGGTTTCAGTCTGCACCAGCTGGAGGATGAATGTAACCAGACGGCACACTGTGCACCAGGCAAGAGGGGAAATTATGGACAGCTTTGGAGCTAAATGAATAACTCTGCGCAAGATCTGCTTCAGCTTGCTCCCACAGTAAGTGACGTGAGTTTAATTGGCTATAACAGGACCCTGCTAGTACCATTCCGGTTGTTATTTAATGCCTTCATGTGGGAGTCCAACACGTATGGCACAGAGTGGGGAGAGAGCAGTCCCAGACTTGACTCAAACACTTACTGTGACCTATCAGAATTTTTTCTGCTCAATTCCCCCCCCACATGTGAAAAAGACAACAGCACTAATATAACTCACAAGCAGGTTCTGAGGATGACTTACAAATTAGCTTCAAGTGTCATGAAGATCAGCTGGAATTTTTAGGAGTGCTTTGCTCTGCTCTGCCCTGCCCTAATTCTGCTTTTTCTGAGTTCACTGCTCAGCCTGAACAAGTTGCAGGTTTAAGGGCTGTACTGGCTTTTGGAGGTAGGTGCCCTACAGAATGCAAAACCAGAGCTGTGTGCACTTTCACTTGGAGTCATTAAGTGATATTTCCAGCTACGCCTTGATAAAGTCAATGCTTAGTGATGCACCCTTAAAAAAAAATTTCTGTTAGAAATAATTTTATAAAGAAACATGAGAATGCTGTGCTTTGGCTTTTGGTTTAAAAAAAATGAGTAGAGGAGTACATTTCTCTATTTGAGAAGCTTAGCAAGTAAAAATAGCAATGAATTATAAATACTTATGCTTAAGGCACTTTTCCTCTGAGGACTTCTAAACACCTCAGAAAGGTGGATATGCTTTTTTTTTTTTTTTTTAATCCGTGTTTTGTTGGGAACAGGAAAAAGAGAGAGGGGGTGCGCTGCGAACGGTGATGAGCAGTGACTCACTGTGCATCACAACCTTAGAATCCGGATTTCCCGGGGTGGTTTCCTGCTTTAAGCAGCAGTCTGAATTGTCTGTCACCGAGTTTATCCTCGCAGCCCTCCTCTTCGGGGAATGTTTTGTAGCACTGTGCGTGGAGCGAAGCAGCAGACAGCTCCTCCGGCTCTGGAGGGGGGAAAAAAAAAATCTTTCCAAGGCACAAAAGAGAGTTAGGCGCTCAGTGCCTGACCCAGAGCGGTAGACGCTGGCTGCTCTTGGTGCTGTTGAGGATTTCCTCGCTAGACAGGAGCCCCCAGCGACTGCCCCGCTCGCCCTACGCGCAGCGAGCAGCAGCTTAGCAGCGGTTTTAAGATGCGTTTGGCTGAGGGGCGCGTGCAGGTCTTTTCAGGCACACGCAGCGCACGAGGTCTGCAGCCGTCACGCGAGCTGAGGGGGAAGGTTTCTTCCCCGAGCAGCCCCGCCGCTGCAAAGGTGCGTGCGGGCACCGTGCGGCGCGGGCGGTCCCTGCCCGCGGCCGAACCCGCCACCCGCCGCGACACGCGCTCGCTCGACGCCTCCGGCTCGAGCAGCAGCTCGCTCCGCCCGGCCCGGGGCAAAGCGCCCTCTCGGCCTCGGGCGCGGCGGGGCTGCCCCGGGCGGACGGGCGGGCGGAGCCGCGCCGCCCCCCGCCGCMCCTTGCCGGCCGTGTTGGAGCCGATGTCGACCCAGGTCTCGGCGGCGTTGAGCCAGAAGAGGCCGAGGGTGCGGCGGGCGCTGTGGGCCAGCAGCAGCGGCACGGAGCCGTACAGCGCCATGGGGTTGTAGAGCTCGTACTGGAAGACGTCCAGGTTGTAGAGGCGATAGGGGTCGCCGGCCCTGCGGGAGGCCCCGGCCGTGAGTCCCCGCCGCGCCACGGCACAGCACCGGCTCCCGCTCCCGGCCCGGCACCGCACTCACTCGGTGGTGCGGAGCCGCAGGCTCTCCGCGTGCTCCGGGATGCCGTAGACGTGCTCGAAGCCCGGCAGCGAGAAGTCCAGCCCCACGGAGGCCGGGCCTGCGGTGGCGGCGACAGCGGGTGAGCGTGGGCGGCACGGCGGTGGCTCAGCCCGCGGCGGCTCAGTGGCGGCAGCGCTCACCGTGCGGCTTGCTGTCCGTGTGCGTCTTGAAGGTCTCCTCCCAGGCGCCCGCCGCCTTGGCGCCCTCGCCGCCAGCCTCCGCCGCTCCCTGCCGCTCCTCCTCCTCGTCCTCCGCTGCTGCTGCCGGCGGCTCCGCGGGGGTCTCCCTGCGCGGGGCGGGTTTTTGGGGGGCGCCGGGGGCCGCGCGGCCGCTGCAGGCGCTCGCACACACACGCACGCGCGGGGCGCAGGAGGGGGGGGAGGCCCCGGCCAGCGACGTGGGGCCGGATGCCCTCTCTAGCCGCCCCCCGCCGCCCCCCACCCTGTCCCCACTGCCGTCGGGAATCGCTGCCCCGGGGGGGGGGGTGAGGGGGGAGGCAGAAGCAGCAGCAGAAGCCGCGGATTTACCTATGGAAAAGGCTCTTGATCTTATCCCACAAGCTACCGACCGAGCTACTAACTTTATCCGAGAAACTGGGGCCCGGGCGGGGGAAGCGCGACCCAGCGGAAACAGAAACACAGCGAGAGTCAGCGCGAGCCCCCGGCCGCCCCCCCGGGCCGGGCGCTGCCCCCCCGGGGCCGGGCGCCGCCACGGCCCCCACTCACGGGCGCCGGCGGGGGCGGAGGTGCTCGAAGAGCAGCAGCCCGCGGGCGTTGACGCTGCAGAGCAGCTCGCGGCCCCGCAGCAGGTCCAGGCGGAAGGGCTTCGCCGTCACCAGCAGCCGGTGGCCGCCCGCGCCCAGCGCCAGCTCCACGCTGCCCTCGTCCCGGCCCGTCACCGCCAGCCTGTGGGCGACGGCCGTCAGGGCGGCTGCCGTGCGTCCCCGTCCTCGTCCCCGCGGCCTCCCCACGTCCCCGTCCCAGAATCCCCATCCCTGCAGTCTCCCCGCGTCCCCCTTCCCGTCCCCACGGCCTCCCCATCCCTGTGTCCCCCTCCCTTGCCCCTGTTCCTGCGGCCACCCCACACCCTTGTCCACGCCCCCGCAGCCTCCCCANGCCGCCAGCATGCCGCTCGCCCAGCTCGCCGAGCCCTGGCCCGACATGGAGCTGGTGCATCTGGACACGGAGGTGAGCGGGGCACCGGCGCGGGGGACGCACCGCACCGGGCTGCCCCGGCGGGGTCCGCGCTGAACAAAGGAGCGGCCGGGCCGGGCTGGGTCTCCCTGCCCGGGGACCCCCCGCTCCCGGCTCCCGGGGGTGCTGCGGGTGCCCCCCCCCCGCCCCATTTCCCCGGGGGGGTGGGAGCGCTGCGGGCCGGGCACGGTGATGGGCTGGGGAAGGGGCGAGTTAAGCAGTGCTGTGCGGTGCCGGGGGCTGCTCCCAGGCAAAGGGCTGGCGAGGTCTGTGCGGGCAACCTGCTACATCGGAGCCGGGAGCGCCGGGGGCTTCGCGGCCCCCTCGCTGCCCTTCCAGGCTGTGCTTATTCAGAGAGCACCAGTGGCGTGCGCCTAAACCTTTTCCCAGATGTGGAGGGGAACAGTCCCTGCTGAAAGACGGGGAATAAATGCCTCATATTTCGGGTCTTTCTCTTCAAGGCTCCCTCACTATCATTCTCCTAGACCAGCTGCCCGGACAGGCCTGCCTGTGTTTTAAACTCCCCGGTACCCCGTCATGCTTCCCTGTTACTTTGGCGGATGCTTTGCTTTTTCCCTTGTAATTACGGCCTCGAACCTGTATGCCCAGGACACTGCACCTCATCTGTCCACATCTGCCGGGTTGTGCCACAACCATTTCAGAATAAAGGCACAGCTTTCAGGAGTTTTCACCCATTGCAAAGCAGCCGGCTGAGGCAGTGTGCTCTGGCAATCTTTAGTTAAGCATCATCTACTCCAAATTAGAACCAGCATCTTTCCTGAACAAATGATATGGGTATTGTGGATTTTGCCCCGTCCCCTTTACTTGGACCCTAGCAGTCTCCCATCCTTTTGGCCATATTCAGTGTTCTCTGTCATGCTCCTTTACCTCCTCTCATGCCTAGAGATGTGATGGTTGAGTGGTCAGGTTTGCTCATTCCTATTTAAAATTGCCTCTTAAATGAGCTTTGCCTTCAGCAGGGGCAGCATTTCACTCCTGCTGCAATGATAGCAGAGAGAGGTCTGCTAGCAAAAGTAGGTGAGGTTGCCTAATTTTCATCAACCAGATGTGGCAAGACCTCTGGAGACTTCCTTGTGCCAGAGGTGCTGCATGTGCTGGGGGTTCACAACATCTGGGCTGAAGGTGCGGACGCACCCGGCAGCAGGCTCGGAGCATCTGCTCGGAAGCAGTGCGGGAGTCACGAGGATGCGTTTGTGCTCGAAGGTGGGAGAGGAGGGAGGTTGCTCAGCCTGCAACAACTGGATTGTGATTCCTGAAACCACGTCGTGCCTTCGGAGCCCTTCTGGGGTACCGGAGTAGGTTAGAGCTAGAAGACAGGGCTTTTTGAGTTGGTAGTTTCTTTTTTTCCTAAATAGGAAGATGTCCTGAAAAGCTAAATAACAAAACTAAACTCATAATGGGAGAAAACTAATGCCAGTGCCCAGGGCAACAAATGCCATTGGCAGGATCGGTTTACTACTTAATCCTACGTCTTTCAGGTGCCAGTCGGCTGGCTGTGTCAAAATCACGAGATCTCTTCTGACCGGAAATGCCTGGGGGGGAGGTCCTGTATATTTGTCAGCTGGAGTCAGCTGTGAAGATCACAGTAGTTGGCAAGGACTATTTTCCCCATTGCGCTAGTAACCAATGTGTTAATTGTAAACTGAAGCTTCGGGGCCTGACTCTCACTTCTCGGATATCCCCTTCCCCCATCTCACCTTGGCCAGAGCTCTAGGTCGGCTCCAGGGTCGGAGCGGTTTGCATGGGATATTTCAGGAAATCGCTTTCTTTAAGCCTCAGGGG
This sequence comes from Apteryx rowi, assembly GCF_003343035.1. Taxonomy (NCBI): domain Eukaryota; kingdom Metazoa; phylum Chordata; class Aves; order Apterygiformes; family Apterygidae; genus Apteryx; species Apteryx rowi. The sequence continues at coordinate 431,103 of NW_020448197.1, read as the reverse complement.
GGCTGCATCTCTATGTTGAGTGGGACGTTAGCAATTTATCCTCCCTCGGTTTGAGGTGAGCAGGTACATGCTCTCACTTCCAATGAGAAAAATAGGATGGATGCTTTTCGCCTCTAAACCTGGCTGCTGTTGCCCGTGCCAGATGCTAGCGCGCTCCTTGAGCTCTAGCAGCCTATCTGCAGGCTGCAGAGAGGGACGTGGGCTCAGTGGGATTTCTGCACCGTGCGAGGTAAAAGTTGCTGAGTGTAGGGGCCTGGGGAGGAGGTTTTAACCTCTCCTGGGCAAGGTGGAGACTTTTCTGGAATGTCAGTTACGTAAATTGCCCTGGGATCTCTGCCATCAGGGGTTTAAACCGGCTTCCTTGTACCTTTGCTTTCTGAGTCACAGAGCAGAGGTGCTGTCACTGTGCTGGTGGTGAAGGCATCGGGCCTGTTGTCTGGAGGTTTGGTTTTTTCCACTGCACTGCAGGAGCACTAGCATCTGTTCCTGGGGTCTGGTCCCAGCTGGCACCCGTTGTCCCGGCCTGCCGGAGCTCAGCTTGGAGCTGTTCCGTGGAAAATGCATGGGAGTGGGCGGCAGTGGGAGTTAGGACCAATTCTTTGCAGCAGAAAAGTGGATCCACCTCTGTCCTGGGGACTGAGCTGGTTTCATCATAATTTTTTTCCCCCCGTTCTCTCCCCTGCTCCTGTCATTCAGAATATTGCTTATGTAGTTGAAAAATCTGGCTGGGGCAGTGTACAAGCGATAGAGCAGAGTTGGATGACTTAATCACCATAGCGATGGAAACTGTCATCCAGGCTGTGCTTTTCTTTAAACTCTTGCCTTGTTACACAAACATACAGCAACATAACTGATGTGGGATTACCACAGACCCAACCACTTCAAGCTAATTATTTTTGCTTGTATATATGTATCCTCTTTTACTGAGCAGAAGCTATTCACAAATAACTATCTTTTCCAAGCATCTTAGCTGAACAATGCATAAAACAATGATCAGAAGATACAGGAGGAAACTATGTGACTTTAGTCTCTGATATGCCTTGCGTGCAGCGCAGCTGACTCCCCGGTCTGTTTGGGCTGGGCGATTCTGTTGGAGATCTTTATTTCTGCAGAATTATTTCCTTTCTCTTAAACTGCACTAGGCAAACGCCATAAATTCCACTTCAGAAATAATAACAATAAAATGTCTTGTTCTTGTGTCAAGCTAGCAGAAGCTCTGGGGTGATGGCTGTCTTCCCCCACTCCTTCTCGCTTGAATGTTTCCCAGTTCGTTGCAGCTGGGAGAAGGAGCTCCTTTTGGTACCTTGCTGTGTTATATACTGACTAGGCAAAGCCTAGAGGTCCAGAAATAGCAGCGAGCTGCCCGTCTAAGCAGAGCTGTCGATAATCCGGGGTGACTTGTGCTGATCGTGCCAACTATGGAGGCCAGGCCTCGGTGGCGGTAGGAGCGGGCACAGTCTCTCGTGGTCCCGCCAGGGGTGGAACTTGCCCTGGTTTCAGACCAAAGTAGTGGTGGCCAGTTCTGTAAACTGCCGTCTGTGCTGTGGATTAGGTGGAATTAAAGGGGTTTAAAAAGCAAGATGTCCTAAAATAAATATCTCCAAGTTCAGCCTAGGCTGGCAGTTACGTAACTAAATACACTTGTTTTCCAGTATACTTTCCTGCGTGCTATTAAGAAAACTTATTAGAGCAGCAAGTGTGCGGAAGGGCCTTTGCATTACTTCTCAGGGAGGTTTAGCTGTCACTCACCCCAGAGGTGCCCGAGCTGCCAGGCTGACGCTCCGTGTGGCCATCAGATTAGCTCTGTAATCCCCATTTCCCATGGCCGCGCAGCAGTACCAGCTGGAAGGCTGCAGAGACAGGCCGCTGGCCCTGGTGAGACACGTGCAGCTGCCTTCTTGGTGGCTCAGGCCCTGCTCTGCCACCAGTCTGTGTCAGCTCCTTGCTGCCGTGGGCACCCGAGGGAAGGAGCTGGGCCGCCTGGTGAGATCCTTGCAACAGGTATCGCTTGGTTACTGCCTGCGGGGAGCCCTTCTGAGTTGCTTTCAGGGTAGGACGTTCGGGCAACTCCTTTCCAACCAGGAGAACAATGTGCTGTGAGAGTGTATCTGGCACAATCAGAGGCAAACACATACGCGCTCGCTAACACGCTGTGCATGGTATGCAGGAGGAGTACAGAAATAAAGCATTTTAAAGAGACAAACGTCAAGCCAAGAAACCCACAAACTATTTCAGCTGTACTTATAGCGCGGTGAATAGCTGTTTTCTGTCTTGTGATGTGATGGCTCTGTAGTTGTGTATTTTCATCTTGGAGGTTTACAAATGGCTCTTGAATCCCATATCAGGGAATAAATACTCTGTTTGTCCTCTGGAGTAGAAGGAAAGCATTTGGCTCTGCAGTTTGCTCTTTACAAATCTGTCCTACACCAGCTTGAGAAAGTGACTGTTGCAGCAGGAGTTAGTGGGATGAAATGGAGGAAAGCTGCTGAATTAGTGACCAAAAGGGCAGGTCCCTGCTGCCTCACTCCCTGTCCTGCTCTGAGACCTTGTTCTGCTGGTGTCTTTCATCTGGAGGAAGTCTGGCAGGTCCAGGGGTAGCACCTGGTGTCTCCTAGCTTAGCCCTGAAGCTGAAGGGTTGAACAGACCCTGCGTTCATTCGCCACGTGCTGATCTTCCCAAGGGAATGAAGGAGTTTGTCCCACGCTTCAACTCATCCCCTCTCCTGACACGTGTCGTGTAGATCTGTTCTCTAGACCATGAGCCAGGCTCCACTTCCCCCTGTTTGACATGGAAATTCTACTTCTTATGGGACATGAGATGTTTTAGACGTAAACAGCCCTCCCAGAGTTATGGTTTTGATTAGCAGCGACTTATGAATTGTTGATCAGTGACAGCTGAGCCAGTAAACATGAGCATGTTTCCAAGTCCGGCTATCTCGAGCACAGCGTCTCCCCCCTCTTTGTGGAGGATATACATAAACACAAAATCTTACTTCACTTCTTAGATATTCTTTGTGCTAATGGCACCAATAGCTTTGTGTAAACATCAGGGCTATGTTCCTCTGGAAGAACTTGGCTTGCATGGTAGTGCTGTTACTTTTTTTTCAGCCATTGGCTGAAAATACGTAGGAACTTGAAGCCTACTACAGTTGGTACAAAGAGTGGTTTATGGAGCTCAGAATGGGTCCAGATAAATAAAAATATTGCAGGGCTAGCATCAGTCTAAGAGGCAGGTCTTCCTTTCCTCAGCTGGTGCGGCGGTACTGTGCATTGTAGTAGAATTAAGCTGTTCTGTGAGGTGCTGTGAGGTCACCTTGGGATGAAATGGGAGGAGAGAGGCCTAAATATGGAGATATGTGGAGGCTTTGGGCTATTGTCTGTGGATTTGGAGCATCTGAAAACTAAACTTGTACATAAATGAGTCTTTTGGCTCTTCTGTGCTACACCCTTTATTATAAATTAGCTGCAAGCTGGTACCCAAGCAGTTTAAAAATGGCAGCGATGACCTGCCTATGGAAAACAGAAGGATGTAAACCTGGAAGCACCATTTGAATGTGGTAGAAACCTACTGAAGCATTAACATCAGGTTTTCCCAGTGGCTCCAAAAGCTCTCTGAAGAGTAACAAATGCAAGTTTTCTCTTGCTTTGTGTTAAAAGGAAGTAGAATAAGTCTAGCCCAAAGGGTAGAAGAGGGTAGCATACTCCTAAGACATGTCAGGTTGAAGTCTCCTTGCTTTTTCCAGGAAGAAGCTGACTTTCTTTCTGTTAAACTCTTGAAAGGTTGTAAAACCCAGACACTGAACTAAGAATCTGAAGCTGAAATATAACTGCATTGCATCTCTTCTCTTGGGTCATAAAAGCAAAAGACAAGTGAATAACTTTGCTTTGATTTTTTTCAAAGAACGTGAGGACTTCCATGAATTTTTGCAGCCTGAGACTGTATTACGAATAGACATGAAAGCAAAATCTTCTTGCCCTCGTTTCTCTCCACAGTCTGCAGAAAACCTTTTGTACGCGCTTATCATGCTCCGAGTATCTATATCTAAGCAAATCCCACCCACCTTTGCTCCTGCCAGCTTCTCCAGGCACGGTGCTGGGCTGAACCTGATATGCCTTTGCTTCAGCTCTGAGCGTGACCAGCCTGATGCCATTCCAGGCAGTTCGGGTCACCTGTTGTGACTTTGTTAAAGAGCTCCAGCAACAGAAACTTGACTTGCAGGCCAAAGGTGGCCTGGAGGCTGTAAACTGCACTCACTGCCTTCCTGTCTTTGCTTAATCTCCCCGGCTTGCTGCTTCTAGCGGCTCCACAGCAACAGCGGAGGGTGCAGCTGCAATGTGAGCGTGGGAGGTGGGACAGTGCAACCGCGTGGCTGTGTCTCTAGAGCAGTTTCTGCAGGGCGTGCTGCCGAGTGTGGGACTCCCGCACACACCGCCTCTGGGAATCCAAGTCTGAGGAGTGAAAGGGTGAAACCATAAGTGGCCCTAATTAATTGTTGGGGAGAACGTGGAGGCGCACCTCAGACAAGAGACTTATTTACACAAGGTCTTTTCCTTGGCAGAAAGAGTCTTTTGCTATGTCCTCTAGAATTTTCAGCAATCTTGTACCATGTCTGAAAGTGGCATTCTCCTCTATCTGTCCTGCATGAAAGGCTCTTGAACTAAACCGTCCAAGGGGGTGTGAGAGGAGAGGTCCCCGTGCCTGGCATTTGCTAATGGAGGGTTCTCTTGCTTTGCAGAATGGGCAGGCTGCTCCAGAAGAAGGTGGGAATCCTCCATCCCAGGTAAAAATGCAGCTGGCTTAAGTCTTTCACTCATCCCTCTGAGCTGCATGCAGTGTGTGAACTGACTTTGTGAATGGGTTGGGGAAGGCTATTTTTAAACCCTTTAAACTGCTGCTTTGTAATCTGGATGAGTGCATGTGGGAGTGTGAGGGCCTGAAGTGGGGGAAGACAAACCTTCTCTTTTCCCATCTCTTTGGCCATCCAAACGCATCTGGAAAGTTTCTCCAAAGCAGCGTTCAAGGTGATCTTGAACTCTGCACAGGAAGAGCTACCTCAGTCCAGCACATGGGAGATGGACAGGCGGCCAGAGCAGAGGGCCAGAAGCAAGGATCCCTGGGGTGTTCCAGTGCCATGTTTACACCCTTCTCTATGTTGTGATCTTGCCAGATGGGGTGAGAAATGCAAGAGTGTTTAAGTGCTTTGGCATAGTTGTCCTTGCTGAGTGCCTGGTATCTCCGTTTATTCTCATGGCCTCGTGGGGCTGGGAGGAGTTGCACTTCTGACAAGTTGCCCTCTGTGTCCCCAGTGACATTAGCAGGGAATAGTAGAGGCAACTGAGCTGTGCTCTCCCGTGTTTTGGGCTATGGTCTTACATGCTGAGCCTTCTTCAGACACCTAAAGCTCTTCCTGCTCTGCGCATGAGCAACAACATGTTGCGGGACTTGATTTCTCTGACGTGAGCCCTTTCCAGGCAGGAGACCTGGGATCCATATTGTTAACATGGGTGTTTCCTACCACTGTAAATTGTGCCCATACTTCTTTGTCCTGCAAGATACTGTGCAGAGCAGTACCTCGAAAGTGTAAGTCTTTCAGGATTTCCTTTTCTAATACGTACATGTTGTGACCGTGAACAGTGGCACTACATGTTTGATTTGGCTTGGGAGACCTTGCTGAATGGATTGTCTAGAGTTTTTGTCCTGCGCCTTACACTCAGTGAGTGCCCTATGGCAGTCTGTCACTTTGAATCATCTTCCTTTTCTGCACTAAAGGGCATGGAAGCTTATTTTATTGTTTTTTTTTTTTTCCAGTTGGTTACCATCACAAAGAAGTTTAAGCCTAAAAACAATTGTCTACTTCTCAGCCAGTTCTTTTCCGGAAACTCATGTTGGACTTCTAATATTGCTCTAGCATCTCAATTACCTGCTCTGCATTTCTGTCCCAGTTGCTGGACTGGCACGTTCCCAATGGCTTGCAAGAAATCTGGCATGGGTCAGAGGAACTCAGGTCAATGATAATGTGCGCTTCTCTCCCCTGAGAATAATTTTTTCATGTTCCTTCACTGTCTGCATCTCTGGCACAAAAAAAAAAATCTGTCTCTTCTGGTTATATTCCAGCTGGACTTCTAAGACTTGGGACTTTGCCCCTTTCATCTTCAAACACTCATCTAAACTGCCCTCCTGTAAAAGCAGCTAAGGATGTTGCTTTAAAAATAATTGCAGTTTTTTTCTTTGAAGGTCATCACGCTGGGAAAAACCCTGGCTGATTCCAGGTGTAGATGCAGCCTCACAGAAAGATCATGTGATAGAGGCCTAAAAGCAGTTGTGGTTCTTTGCCACTCCGTGTCTGTCTCTGTCCCTCTGTGTCCATGTCACAGCTGGGGAGCTAGAGCGGAGAAGCAGGGCAAGTTGTCCAACATCCCACAGCAGGTTGGGAAGGGAACCGCAAGGACCTTGTGCTGGTACAGGTGTTCTGCTTTGCACTTTTCCAAGGCACCGGGGCCAAAATGCCTGTGCACAGTGTCTGACCATCCCATTTTCGGTAACTTCTTAAATGTGTGAAGCTCTGTTACATGTTCCTGAAATAGCCTCTTTAGTATTTTCCAAGTTTGTACAAGGTACGTATTCTACCAGCACACAGGCAAATGAAATCCTTACTATAAACACATACCTTAAACTTCAGGGCTGACTCTGGCACTCCACACCAGCTCTGACGCTCCAGATAGGGGAAGCAAGCAGGCAGTGAACTGAATGTCTGAGTATTTTTATGTTCATTTGGGGGTAGACATTGTCATCAGCAGCTTCTGGCACCAGCTTCTTGTTTTTGCCTATAGCAAGGACTGAAGAAGGAGAGCTAAAGCAGCAGTAAATGTTTTGAGTTGTGTACTCTTAAGCTGAAAGTTGCTCAGGATCCCTTACATGCCCCTCAAATTTAGCATGGCTGTGCATGGAGAGCTGTAAGGGTAGCAGGCACCTTTATTCTAGGATTGTATTTGCTATCCTTTTGCAGCTAATTCTGTGATATCTTCTAAAAATAGCCCGAAGCAGCAGACAACAAGGATTACTCAACACCCACACAGAAGTGCCAGCCCTCCTCCTGTCCCCATAAGTGGGATGCTGCCAGAAGTACAATCTTTATTTAGTTGGGCAATAATCAAAGGAGCTTTGAAAAGGAGGAAATCCAAGAGTTCCTCAAAAGAGGTGGGAACTTTGCAGCTGGTAGCACAAGACTGATGCCGCCCAGTGCCTCAGTCTTCTCTATCCCACCATCCCACCTGCTGTTGCTGCGTGTTCAGGTCTTTGGGCAGGCAACACGATGCAACGGTCACTACAGGTGTAGTGAGGGGATGTTTTGGGCCAGGCTGGCTGTGGTCTCTGAATAGCCTGATACTTTCAAGCTGCCTCTCTAGCTGCGACTCAGCTTCCTGCCAAGGACATCTGGTGCATTTCACAACTTCTTGTGGCTTTTATTCTTGTGTGGATTCCCACCTTTTGAGAAGAATTGTGGTACGCAAGTCCCTGCAAGCATCGTACCTTGGTGTTTTTATCTGAGTATCTTGGAAATGCCTGCAAGATCCTACAGGCTGGGCAGAGAATTATCCAGAGTGACTGCCTCCCCTCTCATGGCCACAGGGAAAGGAACCTGGCCCTGCAGGGTCAGGGCCATCCTTACGGCACCCGAACTGGAATGCTGTTGCGAATTCACAGGTTCGGAAGCCGAACCCTCTCCTGCCAATGAGCACACTCCTAAATTGCTGATGCCTGCGTCTTTGCTTATCTGGAGGTTCCCTACTGTAAGGAGCTTGTGATCAGCCAGGCAGCCCAGGCCTCGTCCCCAAAACCAGATTGCTAATCCAGTGCTAACTCGAGCAGGCCACCTTTGGAAGAGATAGGTGTACAGGGATGGCTCTTTTCCCCCTTCCCTCTGGGGTTGTTGTTTGACCTGTTTACATTTGACATTGGCTTTAGGATGGCAGCAGTGCAGTCAGCATAGGGTTTCAGTGCAACTTCTGTGGGCTGCTAACAGAAGAGCTGTTCTTTCAAATTCATGTTGGTGGTGGAGGCCTCATGTTGCAGGACTGCTGCCCCCAGCATCCTGTGTGCTTCAGAGAGGGCTCAGAGTCTGCTTTCCTCCTGTTTTACCTGTTTCTGTTGACACAGCCTGGGCTGCTAGGGTGTTCTTCCACAGAGAGAAACGTCTCCTGTGACAGTTTCTGGGTTAACCCTCTGGCCTCCCCAGTGGTGCTGCTTGTCTGCGCTGGACTTGGACTTAGTCTCGCCCCAGAAGCAGAGTGGAAGGTCTCTTGCCTTGCTCTCAAAAGCTGCTCTGTGCCAGGGGCTAATTGGCAGTGCTGTGCGTTGGTCTCTAGGTACTGAATCTCATTCCCTCCTGTGTTCTGTAGATTTTAATTGTCAGGTAGGCTGAAGATTGGTCCTTGTTCAGCTGTGGAACAGCAACAGAGGGCTTGAATTCAGGAGAAAAATGGAACCTCTCATAACTGGGGTTTTACAGCCTGCTCTGTAGCCAGCTCGGCTGAGGGGTGAACATGTGCTCCCTGAAGGTGCCAAGTGTGAGGAATTATGCATGAAAGTACAACACCCAATTAGTGAAATCACTTCATAATGAAGAGCAGAGGAGTGGATTTGCAGTGCTGAGCATGCCCACTCTCTCTGGAGGTAACACTGGCACAGGCTGGGAGCACTGATCAGCTTGTTCTTGGGTGATAATCACAGTGCACAATGAAAACTAGGGAAGTGAATAAGTAACCTCTTCCAGCTCTGCTTTGCACCATAAAAGAGACCTTTGAGACCTTGAGGCAGGAGCAAGGGCCTGCTCTGCTGCGTGTGCCAGATGTGAGGTGCCCTACCTGCTCGGGCTGTTTGGCTGCAGACCATAACTGGAACGCAGCGAAGGGGAAGACACAGCTCTTGCCCAGCTCTGTATAACTCCTACTAATTCATCTTCATATCCTGGTCAGGTAGAGCTTGCAGGGAGATCTTTCCCTCTGCATCTTCAGCAGGGGAAGCTAAAGGCAGGAACCCAGGACACTAACATGTCTCGCCAGAGAAATACACATATCACCAGTGTTAACATTATCTTGTGTTGTTCTGGACTGAACACCCCGTTGTAATGCCCTAGTGATGACAAAGACCTGTGTAGGTGTACATCCTTGTACCAGCTGCAGGCACAGCTCTGAACTGTAATTCTTTGGGATGAGTTGGAAGAAAGAGGGTTGTAACCATCGACCTGACAGCTGAAAGAAAAGAGGCTGCAGCTCTGTTCTTGTCTTCTTCTGTGGTTCAGTATAGAACACTGCCCTGCTAGAAGTAAGGCTGGTTCTTTTTTTTGCTAGATTCTTCATACCCTGCTCGAGGTACCTGGGCCCAGTTCTCCAATCTGACCTGCAACCTGGGCACAGCTAGAACATCTTCCTTGCAGGCTGGGTTTTACCGCTGGTGAGGAATCCTTCTCTGACCTCTAGTCACAAACTGGGAGTTGTCCATGCTCCTCCAGCAGGATGCAGCGAAGGAAGTCTTTGTGCTGCTCCAGCATGGCATGTTGCATTAGTGCTAGTTCATAGCTCGTTTCCCACAGTACGTCTCTCTCCTTAGCCCAAGCTTTGTGCAGTGCCTGTTGCTGGTCAGCTTCACTGATTGTGTGGCAGAAACATCCACTGACAGTTGTCCTGTCTTCTCTGGAGCTACATCACCAAGTGGGAGGTCAGATGGGGGAACTTAAAGCACCTGCTTTTCACAGTGTGGATGGGAGAGAGAGTCATTTGAGACCTGCTGGCCACCAAAGGGCAAGTCCAGCATGCCCATCTAGTGTCCGGGTGGTGTGGGTCTCTTGTTACGCAGGCCACGTGTTATCAGCATTGCAAGAGAACTTTTATTCCAAGTGCAAATCCTGTTGACAGAAGACATGTCCAGTATTGTGATCCTCATCAGTATTGGACACAGCTCTAATCTTGGCCTCTTAAAATGAAGGGTTTTAAAACAAACAGATGAAATGCTGTCTTTTGAACCAGAGGCCTGTTATGTTTGCACAGCTGCTGCTGTCTTCTCTATGAATCAGAAAGCTGTTTAATGTGAGAAGAGACAGGTAGCTCAGCAAATCCCTTCTTCTGCCCAGTGTTCTTCCCCGCCCCCGCAGCTTAGCAAAGCGTGATCCCGCTGCTTCGGTGCCCACGGTCTGTGCAGCACCTGGGATAACCCGATGGGAGCAGAACATCTCCTCGAATGCGGTGTTCCCTGGAAATCTGCCTTCCCCTCTCCAACATGAGGACTGGCTGGAGCTATTGCTGCTCTTAACACTCAGCTTTTTCAGCCTGTCAGTGGTAAAGCTCTTAGTTAAACTGGCTGTTCCATATTGTCAGTTGAAGTAATCAAATGGTTTTGTTTTTAATGTAATGCCTGACAGCTGCCCAGCTTGTTCCTGCCAGAACGTTTGCTCTTCGTCCTTGGCAAGGCTGGGCTATGGTTAACAGCAAGCTTCTGAGCTCTTAAAAGAAAAAAAACCCAACAAATAAATGCCTGTTTGAGGAGCCCAGTCTCTGATGAGCTGCAGACTCTAATGCATAATTGAAGAGGGGTCAGTTTACAGGACTTGCACATGAGGAATGCAGCAATGTCTGCAGAGCTCGCGAGCAGCGCTGTAACAACCTCTGCACATTGTGCCTGGTGTAGTTCGACTGATCAAAACTGCTCTGGCTTCTCCTCTTCCCCTTTCCATCCTCCTTATGGATTAATAGATCTGTATCCAAAACCCCTCTTTTACTGAAAGAAAAACAAAACAAAACTCTTTTACTGCATGAGGTAGCTGGAGGAAACCTGTGTCATCCATCCCTTGGTCAAGGTTTGCAGGATGAATTCTCTTGAGCCTGCAGCAAGGCAAGGGGATCTTCCTATCAGCCCTTCCTCAGCCTTGTTTCTCACGACTTTTTGAGCTGTGTGCTTCTTCTGGGAAGAAGCATAAGGAAAGCCAAAGCTCTGCCTGCGCTTCCTCAGAGGGCTAGATGAGCCTTGTGCTCCTCTCTCTCTCTGAAAGAAAGGTAGGTTGAAATTAGCCGCAGAAGATGGGGTGGGGAAGCTCTGTAGTGGTGACGGTTCCCTCTGTGCCAGGGACAAGCAGCAGAGCGTGCTGACGCTGGTGAGAACCCCGAAGAGCTCAGACTCAAGAACTTACTTATTCTCATTTGATTTTTGAAAGGGTCAGAGGGAGACTGTGTCCCTGGAACGTGCCACAGGTGCATTATTTAACTCTGAGCTTTGTGTCCTGTTCGCTGGATTTGGAGGGCAACTGGCTTCATCCCTGACACAGGTGCAGATCTGGCGCTCTCCCCGCAGACACGAGCATTCTTTCTGAAGCTCCTGCAGCTTTACAAGTGTCAGCTTTATTTGGAAGCTGGAGTGTGGTTTTGACACAAGCAGTAAATTCCTTCCATAGCTCCAGGTGAATCTGTAATAACTCTTTTCCCCTCGCTGTGCTGTGCTGTGCTGTGCTGCCTGTCAGGCACCACCGCAGGGAGAGGCTATGGACTGTCCTAGGGATTTTGCAGCAACAAGACAGCACAGACACAAGCGCAAGCAGCTGCCGTGGGTGCTGTAAGTGGGCAGGGGGCAAGCAGCACTTGCAAACTTTGGACACAGAGAGCTTTGAGCCCTGACTCTCTGTTGAGGACTCCTGCCTGGCCTGGAGCCTTTCCCCTTCCCTTTTGCCCTTAGTGAAAACTACTGGCTTATTCGCCTGCTGCTGCCTCTGCGGTGAGGAAAGCAGGGGCACTGTCCCAGCTGGCTGGGCTTAGGGGAAACTCCAACAGCTCTCGCTGTCATGATGCTCTAAGGCAGAAAGAGCCTTTCCCAACTGCAGCTTGGAATCTGGGCCCTTCCCTAGCTAGTCCTGGAGTGCAGATCCAGGAGTTGTCACCCTCACCTTCAGGTAAGGAAAATGAGGGGATTCATCTCTTCCCTAGAGAAAAAAACAGGGACATGCTGTGTCGCGAGCAGCTGTCAGACCTCTCTGCATTTCTTGTCCACCTCAGCTTCCCCTTCTGAGGGAGCATTCATGCAAGGACTTAATCCACACTTGCAGAAAGCCTCGAAACCTCGGCCTCAGCAAAGCTTCTGGTGTGGCTCTAGGAATACTGGAGGGACTGATAATCTTTTTGTGCTCCCGTAAGCGCTCTGGGATGTGGTAGTATCGATTCCTTCGCTGTGAGAAGAGGTGTATTTAGCTGAACTGCTGTGGCTCAGGCTGGCCTAGTTACAAATCAGGAATATGCAGTATCTGATTACAGAAAGGGGGAGGTGATGTCTGTGCGCTATCAGCAGGCCAGCGAGAAAGCGCTGGATGCTAAACCAGAGACTGGTGTCTAAAGGTGCATATTGTGTTTGGGGCTGCCGCTTCTTTTGGGCTAGTCTGTGCGGGCGTAGCGCTGGGACGGAGGAGCCTCAGGTCTCCACATCGACAGAGCGCGGGAAAAAAAGAAGCTCCTTAAAATGATAGTTTTCTTATCTTGGGTGAAAAGGACAAAACATGTTATTCCCAATATTCAGGATGACTGTAATCCTGTAATGTGATAGTTGGAAAGGGGAAAGCTGCCAATCTTAATGTTTTGCTGTCCTGGGCCAGGCGCCCGAGTCAAGCATATGCCTTGCACCATGGCTAAGCAGTGGGGGGGGGGCAGAGGGGTTGCTGGCTGCCACAGTGTTTTTTACAGGTGTTAAAGGAAAATTTGTGCTTGGTTATGGCAAGCGCTCATCCTATGTGCTCTCACCGGGGTGCTGGCAACACGCAGCTCAGGGTGTGTTTTGCATGTGGTTTTTTTCTTTTAATGCTGGCATAGTTCAGAGCCTCCCTCCCAGATGGTGACAAACACTTTACTTTCTATGCATCTTGCACGTGTCCTTCCTAGAGGGTCAGGCAGAGGTGGATTCTTTAATTGTGCACATACCAAAATCTGATATGTATGGGACAAAGGCTCTACCAAGTCCCGAGACCACTTTTGTGAATATCCTGCAGCAAAGAAACTGCCCGCTGCACGTGTGTTGTGGGAGGAGTATGGAATTCGTGCGTTCTTGTGATAGAGAATAGTTTCCACATCCCACGATAACTCCAGGGGCAGCAAACAAGCCTCAGTTGTAGTTGTGAAACCAGTGTTATATTTTTCTAACTCGGTTAGAAGGAGTCTTCGTTTTCTCCAGCGAGAGTCCGAAACCAGCAGAACTACGGCACGTCTGGGTGGAGGATAGTGCTTCAGCACTAGTTCCGAAGAATGGTATTCATTTAGAAAAGTCTGGGGCATGGTCTCTTGGTTTCACCACCATCAAAACATAAGTTCATCTGAGCTTGAGAATGGACTAACTTTTCTCCTTGCCAGGAAGCAATCTCTAGAGTTGCGGGAAGGGGAGGCAGTATCCTTTGCACTTTCTAAATGGAGACTAATTTGTTCTTTAGAAGCTACATAATTAAGTACTTTCTTATCTCCTGGCATTTAAAGGTGTTTTCCTCTTTGGTATCTCATTTCAGCCAGTGCAAAGTCTTGCCTGCTGTGAATGCTTCCCTTGTAGCTGCAGCTCTGCGGCAGGCTAGCGTGCCACAAGTGAGCCATGGGAAATTCTCTGTTTCGTGAAGGTCTTTTGCCTGAGCTTGCGTCTTTAGCCCAAACTGTTCACTGTCAGCTGATCCCAGCCAGTTGTGACTTGTGGTGCCTGGAAAGGGTGGAGAATTTTTTTTTTTTTTTTTTTTTTTCTTTTAGAAACTTGCAGGATCTGGTGCCAGAATCCCTTCCCCTGGAGAGCTTGGGCCGGGAGCAGGGAGGAGGATGGAGGAGTGCGAGGGGGGATCCCTGCGTCTGCGCCAGAGCTTTTCTGCTCTCTCTATCTACTCACTGTTCGTTCCACGAGGGACCCTAGCTCTCTGGTGTAAAGCAGCTGTTTTGGTGCTCCTGGTGAGATGAGTCGGGTAACAACTGAGCAGACCAGAAAGGATGCTATTTAGGAAATGGGTCCGTTCTGCTCTTGCCTTCTGTTTTCAGAACAGAAACACGTTTTGGACTTTAAAGATGCTCCGAGTGCCACCTGCTGGAGTGAGCACGAACGGGGAGCCCAGCGGCTCGGGCCAGCCGTACCTCGCCGAGGTGGCTTCGGCGCCCTTGCGACTCTCAGCCGGTTCCTGGCAGTGAGGCAGCCTGACCCACACTGTACCCACCGGTACCTGTCACTGCTGTCCCACCGCATCCGGCTGGGAAATCCCGTGGCTCTGTTACAGCTGCTCTTCTGCGTGTTGCCCGAGAGGGTGCTGGTGTCTAATTTTTGGCCTCCAGGATTTTTTGCAGCATTTCCTTCCTGTGATAACTCCGTCCACCTTCGTGGAAGATGATGTGGGCCACTTCGGTGCTTACAAGCAAAGTGAACTTTCTCTGGTGAGCTGGGCCTGTAGAGCACGGCACGGAGCTGCTCCCTCCTAACGTGAAACAGCCTGGATGTTCCCTGTTGTAAGGAGCAATTCCCTTTTTAGGAATTTGCTAAGCTCTTCTTGCAAACCTCTGGCGCGAAAGCTCTCCATCAGGAACCCACCCCCATCGTTATCCGCTTCTCAGGAAGCTCCAGCTGCCGAAGTCTCTGGTGTTCTGTAGTTGTGTTTGTAGAAGTGACTTTGTCCAAGGCTTCCAGCTTCAAAGCTGCCCTGCGGGAGGCCCTGCCTTCCCCCACCCCGTGCGCTCTGGTGGGCTTGCAGAGGCTTTTGTCTATCAAAACAGCGTATGCCCTTGTTCGGCTGAGCTTAGTTTAAAGTGCGCCAGGACTAATGAAGCTGTGTCTTTCCCTCTAGATCTGTCTCTCAGATTGCTCTAAGAATCTCCCTCTTCTTTTAAACTCTGTCCATGACCTGAAGCATTTATGCTCTCTTGCTTCTCCCTCCTCCTACAAAAGCTGTTGGGAATTCTCTGATGTGTCAAAGGCACAGGCCTGCCTCATCCCTGCATCCGCCGCCTCCCTTTAGAAAACCTCCGGGACTGAATTCTTCTGCAGCTTTTCCTGCTCCGAGCGCGGCTGGAAGCAGCTGAGGAGCTGCAGTGCAAGGTTCCATGTCCCTCCTCCCTGACCTCTTGCAGATGTGTGCAAGCACATGCTAAGCTAAAGAAACCCTCTCTTAAAAAAAACCAAAAACCCTACAATATAACAGTGGTCAGACCTTCGCTTGGAGCATGCAGCCCTGCAATGGTGCTGGATCTGTGACGTGTGGGATGATGCCGCAGTGGGAAAGTGAGAGCCCAGCAGGTTGCAAAGCTGCAGGGAAGGCCAGGTACGGCACTGAGGGAGCTGGTATGGCACAGGGAACGTCAGCTAGAATTAAACCAGTTGGGACATGTGCAAGGGAACAGGACAAATTCTCCTCTTGGGTAGGAAGGTCTTTAAATCTGCTTGAGGCTTCACATTATTTTTTTTTTCTTTAATTGTGTGTATGTGTAAGCAAGAGAGATGGCTTCAGACTTTAAGCTCTTGAATACATACTGGATAATGAAATGCCCACTTAATTAGAAAAAGTGAAACTCTTGAATCCTCCCAGCTGTTTTTTAACTTTGACAATTGAATGAAATTAATACGATCTTGCAAAATGTTCTGCTTGGCTGGACTTCTGTTTTTAACTTCTCTTAGCTGCAGTGCAGACTAGACTGCCTTGTCAAAACTAGGATTTAATAGTGCTGGTTACCACGTTTCGGCTGACAGTTTTAAAGTCTGCAACCTCTCTTGGTTCACGAAGGTTGGATAAAGAGGGTCTCCTCCATGGTTAACGTCGCTGTAAAACTTAGGGCAGCAACCAAGTGTCCCTGCCAGCAGCAGGTTTTTAACCCTGGGGCAGGGGCGGGTTGATGCTGTGACTGCGCCGCGCGGAGGGGCGCGTTCAGCGCGGGTACGCGGGGACGTTTCGCAGCCTAGCAGAGCAGCCGGCTCACGAAAGGTCCGGGAGCGGCCGCAGGCTTCTCGGCAGATGTCGGTCGGAGGCAAGGTTTCCTGCGGTGCGAGCCAGCGGCGCTTGCCACGCTTTCCTGGAAGTCGGTGGACGGCAACGAAGCGAGCTGAAATCTGCAGCTGCAGATACGACCATCTTGCTGCTGTGGGCAGCGCTTCCTCTTGCGTCAAAATGGCTCCTGCCTCGAGGTCTGAGCGCCCTCGTTGCAAACCTCCCTTCTCCTGCTGCCTCCTGGCCCCTCTCTCTCGAACAGCTCCAGTCCGTCGTCCACGCTGGCTGACGGGCGCATTCAGGCGCAGGCAGCGCAAGCCGAACCCTGCGCTTGCCAAGGGCGCGCGGCGTGTCTCTGCTCGGGAAAGATCTGTGCTGCGGGCTGACAAGGGCACCCTGCAGGATTTCGCAGCCTGGGGTGGTCCCAGGAACACCTGAAGGTGGTCCACCAAAGAAGTGCAGGCAAAAGTACCTAGTTTGTGCTAATTCTTTGGTTGCAGCTGAGAAAGACTGTCAGCCTTGCCCAAATAAGGTCCCCTACACGAGGGGAGGCAGTGGCTGGTGAGGTTTCTTTGCGTTGTTTGTTCCCCTTTTTGAGAACCACCAACTTAAAAAAAAGTTCCAGACAGACCGAGCTGGCTTTGCCTCTCTGCTCTTTACAACAGCAAAAAGCACCCTCGCTTCCTGTGTGAAGCTAGTGGGATCGCGCGCTTCCCATTTATTGCAAGCTCCTTCTAGAGTGGGAGCACTGGTTACCAGCAGTTGCTGCTCCTCCGTGGCAGGGATTATTGCTCTAAAACAGATTGCACAGCACAACTTTGTGCAAAGCTTCAGGAGTGTGAAGCTCCCAGGCTCTGGAGACCGGCACCCTCCTGTCGGCCCCCAAGAGCAGTCGGGGCTGGAGAGGTCTTTGCAAGCTGCAGCCCCAGCCACTGCACCCTCTCAGGGCTGCAAGCACCCATGGGTCTCCATCAGCTTCATCTGAGACCTTTGTGCTTCCTGGCCTGCAGCCGAAACCTCTCCTGAGGCATCTCTTTGGTCTAGCATGGGGGCACGAGTCCCACTTCTAAAGCGTATTGAAATGACAGCAGCTGTCTCTCTTCAGACAGCAGTTCTTCACACCACCGGCTTCCTGTTTGTGAAATGCTGATCCTTCCCTCCCCTCTTCATGTGACTGATACCGTTTCCAGTGCTTGGTGGGATGTAATTGGATCTTGGCAGGAGACAAAGGCAGTCCCTGGTTATTCTGGTTTAAAACTGGGGTTAGCAAGATGTCCTGTTTTACCGAGCTGATGCTAGACTTGCTGGAGCTTAGCCCTAAAGTCTCGTCTGCTGACGCAGAATTTAATTACAGCATCTTTAAACCATGTACTGGGAATCATTTATATCTGGCACCATCGGATTTGGGGTCATCTTTCTTGGGAGTAAGGTGCTTGTGACAGCAGGTTCACACAGAGGTTATAGTTAGGCCTTGGAGCTTCAGTGCCAGCGTCTGTGCTGAACAGCATCTGGCCTGCTGTTGCTCAGGTTGCCTCATCTCAGTTCTCCCAGGACCCTTGGGCACAGGAACAGGACAAACAGAACTGGTAAACCCAGTTCTGTCCCCAACTTCTTTCCTCTGCCAAAAATATGGAATAATGCCTAGAAGCAACTTAAATCTGCTTTGAGAGGGTCAAACTCACCCTGCATGTGTAAGGTCACTTGGAAGTGTGACAGTTGGAGACTCCTGCCTGGGCTCAGCCTGTGTGTTTCTTGCACTTAGACTCACAACCTGCCTGTTCACAGGCAGCTGCTTGTACAGCAGTTTCCCTGGGTATATGCTGCACGCTTGGCTTCTCTGATGTAAGGTGATACTTCCCTGATGTATATCACCTTATATTGGAATTATTGCCTGTCTATTTGGTACTGATCCCTTCTCTTGGGAGCACAGACAGAGGACCATGCTGTCTGCAACAGCCCTCCCTTTGCTGGCTGTTAACGGCATCTGCAGTGAAGAGCTGATGGCTTCTACTGCCAGACGAGAATGTTTTATGGTCTCTAGGTTTAGCAGAGTGACTTCGGGTTGGGCTTCTTCCTTGTGAAAAGCCTCAGGAGTTCAGAGGGCTGTTTCTGGGTGAGCAAAGGGGCGGGCAGGTTGAGCCAGACCCCTGGTGGGGCAGGAAGAGATGAGGATGCAGCTATGTGAGTGAGCAAAGAGCTCTTGGGATGCTTCTGTGTAGACGTAACTGCAGTTTGGAAGCAGCTTTAATGCTGCAGTCCAGGGAGACACTGAGCAGCTTAACAGCTGCAGAAGTTGCGTGCATCTGGAAAGAAGTTCAACTAGGAACGGCAATCTTGGATGTGGCAGCTGTGACTTTTAAGGTACAGAGTGGGCACAGCTAAAGGGATGCTGCTAAGTAGCCAATGACCTTGCAGTGACGCCAGTAAAACAGTTGGGTAACTTGTGAAACCATATAGGGCATGTATTTTGCATAGATGAAATGCAGATGGCCTCCTGACGGGAACTGGGAGTAAGCACATGGCTTGCTCTTTTCCTTGCGAACACAGACATTGGGGAGGATTTATTCAGAGACACAGTCCATGTCTGCACTGTCTGACTTGGCCGGTTCCAAATTCCATCTCCTTCCCCCTCTGGTCGTATTAGGACATCCCTGGACATATAAATGCACTGTACAGAGCAGTGTCACTGGGTGGGAGTTGACCCTTGAGCAAGTGGGCAGGATTGTGTAATGCTCTCATAAGATGTCAGCGTGCAGACCTCACATGGGGCCACTCAGCAGTTTCCAAAAGACCTGATCCTGCAGGGTGCAGGCTACCAAGCACAGGGAGAAAGCAGTGAAGGATGCAGAAAATGCCTCCTTCTGGCCTCTTCCCTGGAGATGTGCAGTGCTGGGTTTGAACAGCTGATCGCACCGGGATCGTGTTTGTGCTGGAATCGGCACAAACCAGTGTGCTGCTCGGAGCAGGGACAGCGCGACTTTGGGGAAGAAAGCTGGATGGAGCCTCAGTCACCTCTTGCTGGCTTACGTGGTGACTGAAGTCACTCTTTCTGTGTCTGTTTTCCTATCTGTAAAATGGGGGAATTATAATAGCAATCCTCCTGAAAAGCCTGCTGAGATTTGCTGATGGAAAGAGCTGTGTATAGGCACCAGTAAAATCATCCAGCGTCTTCATTTGGCTGCCGGTATTCTGCAGCGATCGCCACACAATGCAATTTCCCCATACGAAACCACAATTTCCTTTCAGTGAAAACTCCCAAAATACATCCCAGTGACGTAACTACTACTTGGGGTTCTTGTGCTAGTCTGGGTGCTGCAGAGAGCTCTAAGTTCAGAAGCCAGCTTGCAAACTATGGGAGGATAGCAGCCTAGAGCTTTGGAGATGCTGAGGCTCCTCTTTCGCAGCAAGCCAAGGATCCAGGAGGCAAGTGTCTAGCTGATAAAAAAAATATATATATATATCTGCTCTGCATACAGTACTGTGCTCTGTCTGTTCTGCAGGACGTGAGGAGAAGTCGGTGAATCGCCTGACCTTAGAGAGCCAGGCCGTGACTAGTTTTAATTAACAACTTCTGTTTTGGAAAAAGGCATTTCTCATGGTAGAACTGTTTTCTAAGAAATGCCTTTCCTAGGTGCTGCCAGAATTTGGGAATGTTTTGGGACCAGAGCATGTGTGAAGCAACAGAAATTAAAACAGCTTCTGGTTAGTTGTTGATGAATAGGAAGCTAAATGCCAAAAGCATAATCTGTTGCTAGCTTTTGCAGGTTTTTTTTTTCTTGCGTTCAGATGTGACTGTATCAACCAGCGAAGTGACAAAATGTGAGCAAAAACAAACCTGTCTCTTGGCTTCTGGCTTGTAAAATTCTTCCTCAAAAAGGGGAAGAAGTAGGAAAGAGGACTTGTATTTTGAACTTCTTTGTCTTAGAAAGAAACTATATATGTCCCCAGCCCCTGTTCTAGGATGACTAAGCCATCTGTGCAGTTAGAATGCAGCATTAAGAAGTTCAAAAAAAGTTGTCTCCTCCTCTGACTTATAGCAACTTCCTGATTTCAAACCTGGCCGGTGGGCGTGGATGTTCTTTAATTTTCCAGGAGCAGCAAATGTAATTTCCCAATCATGCAGGAATCAGTGTAAAATGGCCTCCCCTGAGGCCGTAGGTGTCAGAAGATGGCTGATAACTCCCAGGAGCGGTATCTCACACGGGTAGGGTGGACCTGCATAGGGATCCGTGCTTGTGCCTTTGGCAGGAAAATCAAACCCATCTCACCAAACGTGGCGGTTTGTGCACGCTCGGTGGTCAGAGCAAGGTGCTGCAGAGCCCAGGCGGTGAAGGAGCTGGTTTCCTTGTGGGTAGATGCGATGCCCGGGAGGGAGTGTTGAGGTTTTGGTGATCACTTTTGGGAGCTCGGGAAGGGGTTCGGTTGTGGCTTTGTTAGATGTGTCAGCCAGCTGTGAAGGGCATCCGCTTCCCACCATGGCAGAACGGGACGGCCACCTTCTCCCAGCTCTGAAGAGATCTTAGCCAGCCCTGTGCCGAGAGGAGAGCGGTGGAGGGGGAGGAAGAGGTGAATGCAGTGGTCCCCTCTGATGTGATTCAGTCTTTCCGGAGCTTAGAATCGGTTAATTCTTAACTCTAATATCACTGTTTTCACGCAGCTCCTCCCTTCCCTCAGGGCTTGCTTTTTCTTCTTTCCTCTCATCTCTCCCTAGCTCCTGTCCTACTTTCAGACTGCTGATGGCGAGTCGCAGCCATCCTGCCTTGCTCTGCGCCCACCCAGTTGGCGTTCTTGGAGCTGTAGGTCCCTGCCAGCGCCGCAGGCTCCCACGTGCTCTGTCGTGCTGACTAACTACTTTAAAAGAAACAATAGAAGTCACTGCTCAAGTCCCTCTTCAGATCCCTTCTGTGTGCAGTCACATGAGTTTTATCTCATCTGCAAATGAAGACTTGAACCTCTCAGAGGAAACGTTTCAAATCTGATTTGATTTGGGGGTGATTTTTTTGATTTAAATTTCAGCTCATTCTCTCAAAACCAGCTGAAAAAGCACCTAGCTGTGATAGCAAATCTACTTGCATGCAATAAAATACAGCAGGCTTGGAGATCTAAGGTCTGACCTTCCAAAAACTTGCTTCTTCCCTTAAGTCTTGAGTTTTTGGGAGGAGAGAGTGCTACATCCTAGTTGAAAAGTGGTTCTTTTCTCAGCTCCTTTTAAATGCTTCTGCATCTCTCCCCATATGGGTTCATAGAATTGTACCTGGTCCCAGAGGCAGTGTAAACTAATATTTCTAATACTGCTCAGGGACCTGTCATAGAAGCTGAGCTGGCCCTTCCCTGTCCTCAAGGGATGTGATGAGTTCTTGTATTTGAATGTGTTCCTCCTGGTTGCTTTAGAAATGCTGAGTGTTCCTCTGAGGAGAAACCCTCTCTTAGTCATGGGGTGGGTCCCAAACTTCTCAGCTTTGCAGTACTGAAAACTCAGGACACCGCTACCAGAACAAGAGATGCTTTTGGAGTTTGTCCAGATGTAGCTGAGAGTAAAATCTGATCTAGATGCTAATCAACCTGCCAGAAATCCAGTCTCTCTCTTGAGTGGTGGGGCTGTGAATCTTGGGGAACGTGTGACCAATTTCCAGCACTTTGTCCTTCTCCACTGCCTGTCATCAGAGTCCATCAAAGCCTTTAATACTAGCTGGCTCCTCCTTCTCTCCTGGCACCATCAGCACAACTCAAAATCACATCCAGAGGAGGGATGTGTGGGATGCCACCAGTGACTCTGTAAATTGCTTGCCTGGTCCTGCTAAACTAGCTTGTTGGGAAAACATTAACAGAGTATCACAGACCCTCTGTGCTGACGCTCATTTATTGTTCCGCAGGCAAAATCAGACATCACTTGGATAGAGAAAGACCTTGTGGACTCAGCAGACAAGGTAAGAAAGCCTGCCATAGACGTGTACCTCGAGGAGACTCTTGCGTTGAATTCGCACTTTGTCTCATGACAGATAGTCCCAACAGTCTGATACATGGGCACCTATGAGAGGGCGTAAGCAGCATTCGCAAGCACCTCTCTGAAAAAAAACATTTCTTGCCGTGCACACCTACTGGCCCATCGCAGCTAGGTAGAAATGCTAATACAGAAAGCAGCTATTAGTCACTTGCTCACGTGACATCCTAGTCTTGTCTTCATCCTCCTCCTCTTTCCTCCCCAGCCCACGCCCCTTGCCGTGTGATCATTTTTGTCTCCTTCTGTGGCTTTCTGATCTTGTCAACTTGCTGGGGCTCCAGGGTTTTAGTGGCATGTACATATAGTGGCTTTTGAGATTGCTTTTTAAGGGCTTCTCTCCCCTTGCTGGGTGGCTGATAACAGAACAGGTTAAATTGTCCTAGTTGGGACAAAATTTGCCGGATCTTAGAGAAACAGCTCCAGGCCCACACGCAGAGAGCCGGCTGGCTGCTGATCCTGCATGGATTAACTGAGCAGCTTAAAGCTTCCTTGTAACTGGTGATGCTCATCTTCGGACTGTGTGCTGACATGATTTCCAGTTTACTGGGACTCTGGAGGTGTCAGTAAGAACTGAGTCTCCTGGAGTCATCTGTTTAGCAGCTATTCAGTGCTGTTTCATACCGTTCTCTGGCACCTACTCAACCTCCCAGTTCCCTTGCTTTGGACTTCGTCACCTATTGTTGAGGTTCCCTTTGTGCAGCTGGGACCAGCTGGTGTGCTGGTATTAAGTCATTTGTTTCTTTCGTTATGGGTTATCAGAGATCGTGGTGTGGGGGTGGAGAAGGCAAGACAGTCATAAGTAGTCCCTCTGGGTCCAAAGCAAGATCCTCTTTTCAAACTCTACGCTCTCTGGAGAAATTCAGAAATCAACACTGACACAGGGTTATTGTGAATGTCAAAGGTGTGTGGGTGTCGTCTTACTCATTTCAAGGGGTTTCTTTCTTATCTGCACTTTTTGAGGTGTCACTCCAGAAAACATCTGTCTTTCCTGACCTGATGGAAAGGTCAGAGGGGGACACAGACCTGGAGAGGGATGGAGGCAAAAGGATTGGTTTTAAAATAAAATATCCAAGAAACTTAAAAACCTCTCTTCTGTCCTGCCAATAAATCTGAACAGTAGTGGGTTCAGAACATGTCTGCTTCAGAAATGCCTTTAAAAATACCTTGCATGGGATTCCGCAGAGTGGCTCTTCGATAACTTCACCTTCCATGCCCAGGATTCTTGTGCAGCATAAAGCAAAGGTCATCCTTCCTGAAATCCAGAACCGGATGAATATCCTAGTGTGGGCACTGATGCCAGAGGACTTTCCCATGGGATTGGTGCACCCTGAATCCCACCATGGGTGACCCATCATCCCTAGGCAGGTGTGAGAACAAAGATGTGTGCAGCTTTCCTAAGTGGTGCCAGACTTCTGCGTGGTGTTTTGTTTGCTTTTCTCTTCCTTTTTAAAGAGTAAGTAACTTCTCAGAATATTCCCCTGTTGTGGAAATACCCCAAAGCTCACAGCCTGATGTGAGATTCATGCGACGCTAGATGGAAGGCAGGCTGTTTAAACTAGACAGTGCACGGTTTTTGTCAGAAAGCGTCTTGTCTGAACCAGGGAAACCAAATGTGAACAAGGAGCTGTGAGGTCTTTTTTTTTTTCTTCTTAAAAAAAAAAAAAAAAAAGCCCCAACCACAAGCGCTGTTGCTGGGGAGTGGGAGCGTGAACCTGCCTCTCTGTGTGACTGAGTCGCTTGTCTTCACTGCGCATCTGCCAGCTGAGCTTTAACCACCTGTGTCTCCTCCATCCTGCAACCTCAAACTTGTGGTGGCCATGTAGCGTTGTGGGAGCCTGCCTTATCCCCAGGATCCTGCCATGCTTCCTGAGGAGTCCGCGGTGCTGGCGGTTGCTGGGGCTGTGCGATGTTGATCGGGATGGGAGAATGGAGAGGGACCCTAAACTTCCTCGCATCTGCGCGTTCCTCGCACTGTGGCTGCACAGGAAACATCGAGCAAAGCCCTGCAGCCTGCCGCTGCCTGCCCCCAGCCAGCTCTCCAGCCCGGTTAGTATTGCCGCTAGCTCGCTCAGCTTGCAGGAGGCTGCTTTGGCTTTGGTTTGTGGCGCAAATTGCTCCTCCAAGTGGGCTGATGCTTCCGATGAATATTCGGAACAGTCTGTGGATGGGAATTCTGGTTTTGCTTTTTCTGTTTTCCTGCCTTTTGGAATAGTTTGCTTAATGGTGCCATTGTAAGAAACTTATCTTGGTACAAGTAAAGGCTGTTCGTGCTGCAGATCAGTGGCATGCAGAGGCTTTTGTACCAGAGACCTGTTCTGGAGTGCTGTTAAACAAGCTGTAGGGTCTGGTGTCCAGAGTCATAACCGTTGAATTGCAAGTTACTGGATAAGTTCATGGGAGGAAACCTCCTTTGTGTCAGAATGGTGCCAAATGGCATCTCAAAGCTTGTTCTCAGAAAGCTATCGACAATGTCTCTGTAGGTGCCGCTTTTGGTCTACTTGGCATATATGTATGTTTGCTGATATGGTCTAGCTGGCAGGCGCTCTATGCAAATCTCTGCCTGCCTTGAGAGCACAGCTTGGCCTGTCGAAACTGCTTGAAGTTAAACACACTGGGTCTTGTTATTGGCTAAGGCAAAGAGTTCCCGCAGTCGTGAAAATACATTGCTCCGCAGCTGGTGAAGAGCTGTGGTAGGTGGATGCGTCCAAATTCCTTGGAGGCGGATACAAGAGTTAAGTGTTCCTCTCTGCATAGCTGTGTGAAGCTGCAGGGTGAACTGGCCACACGGCGATACAAGTGCTGATGCTCTGCAGGCTTGGTGTCTCCCTAACATTTTCATGAAGTCTGGGAGGTGGGGAGGGAAAGAGCCCCCCTGTAGCCTACAGACAGGCCTAACTTGACAGACCTCTCCTGATGCTGATCTGATCTTCAAGGTATCTAGGATACAGACTGCTTCTTGTGGTTTAGTTGACCCTGAGCAGCCCACTTCTGCACCTGAGCGTTTCGGTCAAGTGACCGTCCACAGGACAGGGTGGGTGGCCAGAGCCTCTGCAAGCATGCTCACTTGCAGAGTTCCCAAAACTTGCCTCCAAGTCCCTTCCCAGGGTCTCTCACTGCTGTGGGGTCTCTCTTAGGAGAGCTGGATGACATGGAACGGGTGACAGGAGGGGAAGGAGGCCACAGAGACCTCCTGGCTAACTCTAGTTCAGGCTGATGGCTTGAAATGGGAAGCTATTTCTGACTGACAGCTGTCTGCCATGGACTGAGCCTCCAACTGCAACCAGCAGCCTGAGGTGGCTGATTTAAGCTGAGAGATCTTATGAAACATGAAAAACTGTTGTTAGAGAGATTATAAGGTCTTTCTCGTCTGTGATCGCTGAGACCAATGTAAGAACAGAAGGCGGGTTAACACGGAGACAGCTTCCGTCCCCGCACCCTTTCCCCGCGCTTGGGCTGTCTGTGCTGCACGGCTGAGAGTGCGGGTTTCTCTGCTAGAACTTCGTGTCTAAGCAATGCAGGGTCTTGAGAGAATAAAGGTACCGACAAACATGGAAACAAAGCCACTTCCTAATCTAGAGAAAAGCCAAGCATGACAGTGGGAAAGGAAGGGTGCGCAGCGCCGTTCTGCAGGTAGGCAACCACATCCGCGTGTTTGGCAAGGTTACCCTCCCCGAGACCGTACTCGGAGGGTGGGGAGAGTGGGCTGGGGTGCAGCTTGTGCAGGAGGTAGAGGTTGAAACTTGGTTCCTGTTGTTTTTAAAAGCTGCTTTCATTAGGAGAGTTCCAAACCAAGAGTCTGAATAGATTTAGAAAACAGTATAAGTTCTCTCCCCTACTCCAGAAGGGGAAAAGCTAAACAGTAATTCCAGCTTTCTGGTACTCTCTGATGGCTACACGTGCACTAGGGTCAGAGATCAACTGGGTTTAATGCCCTTTGGAACATAATTACTTGCCTTCAGGTCCAAACGGTAACCAGACAATGTCTGACATGGGGTGGTGTGGGACTGAAGTGCTAACAAACCTGGACTTGCCCTTGCAAGGTGTCTGACCGCAGGGAATTTCTGGCTGGAGTAAGATTCATGTCTGTAGAAGTGGGAAGCCGAGTCTAGCCTGCCCTGTGGGCTCTTGCCATAGTCAGTCAGGAGAGGTGCTGGAACACTGTCCAGTTTAGAGGAAACCTAGATGGCTGCATATAATCAGAGAGAAGTAGAAGGAAAGGCGCAGCTGGAAGACTAGTGGCACAAAACCTCTCTTTAATTCTGGAGATGCAAATAGAAAGCAGCACAAGGTGTTTCTACTGAGTTGAATTCTGGGCTTTATGCACCACAGCTACAGACAAGTATTGCTGGGGAAAGGAAGTGTTTCAGTATCACCTCAGTGTCTGTGGCTGTTCTCATACTCTGGTCAGACAGACAGTTCTGGCCTAGCTTTGTTGGTGAATTTATTCTAGTTACTTCTGACTAGATGTCTTTTTCTTCTATATATATATATATTTTTTTTTTTTTAATAAAAGAATGTGTTTTAAACAAAACATGTGCCAGGGACCTTGGCTTCCCCTCAATCTTCTTGAAGGCTTGAGTCTGTTAAAAAGCATCATCTGTATGTGCCGAAGATGCGCTAAGGCTTATGTTGCAGAATTGCTCAGATTGCTGAGCAGATGGGCTCCAACATGTCTGATTTTTGCCAGCCCTGTCCATGTTTTGACAACAGTGCCGTATTTTTGTGTTGTGGGATTTCTAGTGGCATAAACACTCCTGTTTTTGCTACCAGCGCCTTAAAAAGGAAGGTGCTTTCAAAGCACTCTTCTGAAATGCAGTTCAAAGAAATACAACACCACTGGTGCAAGGACAAAGGAGCACAGCGTTTGGGAGAGTGCAGGATATTTAACAAGGCTGCTTGGTGGAAGCCTACCAGTGACTTGTTTGTTCCAGATGTTAAAGCCAGAAGATACCTATGACAAGCACCAATTTGTATGGTTCTCTCAGATGTGGTTCCTGTGAGTCTGTAGCTACAATCCTTCTTCCTTCATCTAATAAGGCTTTTCTCCCTTGTTCGGGAGTATATTCCCACTCAACCATGTGTCCTTTTTCAGGGTGAAGGCGTTGTAAAAGAAATCAACATCACACACCATGTGAAGGAAGGCTCTGAGAAGGCTGATCCTTCCCAATTTGAGCTTCTGAAGGTTCTGGGACAGGGCTCTTTTGGGAAGGTGAGTTCACTTCTTCCTATGTGTCATGCCAGACAAGTTTTTTTGAGAGAGTAGGTGAGAAAAGGGACTGTCCCCAGTGTAACCACTATCCTGATTCTCACCCAGTCATGGCTGGAACAGCCCACTTAGCAAATGTTTGCTTCTAACTTGAGAGGCAGCTGCAGAGATGTATGTCCAGAGCTTCCCTGGTTATATATATATATATATATGTATATAATTTATTTATTTATTTATTTATTTGGATGATTGGGAGGAAAGGAGTAGGATCCTGCTTGTGAACACAGCTGTTGCACTGGGCAGAGGGACCTCCTGCAGCCCTCTGGCTGGCTGCCAGGCTACTCAGTTGAATTGAGGACTTGGAGGACTCAGACCATGCCCTTTGCTGTTCTCAGAAATGATGCTATATGCTGTTTTCAGCCCTTGTGTACGGTCCAGTTTCCCCTCTGTGAAGGGGGAAGGAAGTAGCCTGTAACTCTTATCTATTTCAACTTGCAAATAATCCAGGTCTCTTGCACACTGTCTGTTCGTGCATTAAGTCTTTAACGTTAGTCAGTTAGCAACACTAATAGTAAGGGCTTGTATAAGGCTGGGTGCTGTTGCTTGTGCAAACACAGCAGTGGGCTTTATTCGAAATAGCAGTGTCTTTTCAAAGCTGTCTAGATCCAGGTAGTACAGGACATCAGGGAAGGGAGGGGGGTAAAAATCCAGAGAGGGCCTGAAATTCAAGAAGTTGGGGCTGCTGTCACCAGGAGGCTTTGTGGTTCACAGAAGCATGAGTGAGTCTGCCAGCATGTCAGACACCGACGGGCAGTGTTGCAGGGACTAGAAGTAGGTAAGGTTATTTCTGTTCTGTGGCGTTGCTTCAAGTTAAGAACACAAGGCTGGACAGGACTCTTAGTCACAGCCCCTAGGCATCACCACAATCCCATGGTAGCTGCAGGAATGAGCAAGAGGTGTGGAAGACGGGAGAGAAGGAAAGTTCAGTGTAGAAGCATGAGTGCTGTAATGGCTGGAGATAGGGTGTGAGAGGATTCCAGGCACACATCTTTGCTCGAAAACCTCATGGGTCTTCACATGGAGAGCTTGAGGTACAACGTGCCAGACCTGTGGCCAGCTGCTTGTCAGATCACTTTGAGGTTTGCTGCTTTGGGAGGCATCTAGCTCCTTGTGCTAGTGTTTAGAGCTCAGATAATGTGTCTTTCTGCTTCAGGTTTTTCTGGTGAGAAAAATCACTCCGCCAGACAGCAACCACCTCTATGCCATGAAAGTGCTCAAGAAGGCAACATTGAAAGGTAGGAGAGTCTTCCTGTGACACTCTCATTCTCCATGTCTAGAGAGCACTGGGGAGTTGTATTGGGAAAAATCCCACAGCAATCACTGGGCAGTGCTGGCTCTGGAGTGATCTGTGTGAAAGAGAAATCTCTTCATCTCAGCCGGACAGCCCCTCTTCTCTCCATCTCTAAGAAGCTGTTGTTGCAGTGCCGGAGATGGAGAAGATCTGGCTCAGGCTGCCTGGAACTAAAGGGCTTAAGGCTGGGGGCAGGCTGATATCAGGGAACTGTGTGCCTTTTTCAGTGCCTGAGCCGTTCCTCTCTTCTCCCGCAGTGCGTGATCGACAGAGGACAAAGATAGAAAGGGACATCCTGGCTGATGTAAACCATCCCTTTGTGGTGAAACTCCACTATGGTGAGTGTGGAGCTAGTTGGAACACAGGGAGAGGGGGTGCCCAGCTAAGCTTCCAGTTTTTAAGGGCTGCCACCTGGAACAGAGACTAACTGCTTTTGAACACAATAAAGAGAGATGCTATTAATTACAGGTGTCTTTGCCACAACCAGGTAGATGAACATTAGGCATCCAGCAGCAGGCTGCTGGGAGGATGCTGAGAGATTCTCATGGTCTGTAGCAGGCTTCTGGAAATACCTGAAATGGAGAAGAGGCCTTAGTCAGTGTGCCTCAATCGCTGTGCTGCCCTGGAGCCTTCGCAATCCCCTTAAAACAAATCCTTTCCTCGAAAGGACTTTGGTTCTGTGCCCACTCTAGCTTTTGAATGAGGAAAACAGCATAGCCCAGGAGAAGAGGTTTAAACATCAAATCCTTTGGATTAAGTTATTAATTAAGGAAAAATTGAGAAAGAGTTAACTAGTCAAACCAGAGTTCGTCAGGATTAATGCTCTCACTCTGAGGAAAGCAAGAGCAGTTTTTTCCCTGTAAAGTGACCGGTGCCTCTCTTGGGAAAATGGCCCTTTCAGCAGGGCATCACTGGCTGAAAGGGAACAAACCCTGCAGAAGATCAGACTTTTGTGCAGTGTCAGAGTACCACTGGTGAGCTCCCATTTCAACATCCTGGCCAGGCTTATCTCATTTACACCAAATAATTAGCCCTACCTGTGTTTAACCCAGTAACCATGCAGGGCATCTGTGTAACCGAAGCCATTGGGTCTTAAGTGATTAATGTAACACAGTTGAGCCGTCCCTCAGCAGAGGGGTCTGATTCCTGCTCTGGCTTGTGTTTCAGCATTCCAGACAGAGGGGAAGCTCTATCTCATCTTGGATTTCCTCAGAGGAGGTGACCTTTTCACTCGGCTTTCCAAAGAGGTGTGTATGCTCTGGCATCTTGGTGTTGCTGAGGTTCTCAGTTCATGCATGCTAAGCCTTAACTGCCTGGAGAAGTGATTGACTCTTGGGAACTGTTTGAGGGGGATGGAAAAAACCTCCATCCTGCAGCTAGCTCAGAGCTGGAAACAAGAGCGGGTGTCTCAGGAACCCTGTCCTCTGCCAGAAGAGCACCAGCATAGGCGGCAGGTCTCACCTCCTCCAGCAGCTTCTGCTGAGCATCACATCAAGAATGGAAACAAGCAAGTGCCATGTTCTGCTGTGGTGTCATCTGGCTGCATTGCTTCACTGGGAGAGGGTGAGGGCAGGGCATGGGAGGGGCAACAAGAAGCTGTGCCAGGTAACCAAATTACATTCCCTGTTGTCTTTAATGTAAATGAAGAGTTTTTTAACACCTGTCTGCTGCCTAGCAACCATGTTTGTGTTTTTTAGGGTTGCTGCTTAATTGATACTTTAGGATGGCAGGTGAAGCCTGGGAAACTTGTCTTGAAAAGGCAGGATGGAGCAACATGGATATGAAAGATCTTGCATGGGTGCACCTGATGTGGTCCCCTTGTCAGGGCTGTAACCCTGGTGCCTGTCTGCTTCCTCTGCCTTCCTTCAGGTCATGTTCACAGAGGAGGATGTGAAGTTCTACCTGGCAGAGCTGGCTTTGGGGCTCGACCATTTGCACAGCCTGGGAATCATATACAGAGACCTCAAACCAGAAAAGTACGTGTGGCACAACTGAGGCAGGGAACTGAGTCCTTCCTACAGCTCAGTCCCATGCCTGTAGTCAGAAAACAGCACAGTCGTCTTCCATGAAGACGGAGCTGAATAATGCCTCTGGGCCAACTAGATGGAAAGCAGTAGTGCAGATCGCCGAGGCTCTTGCTCCTCACATCAGCAGTTGCGGCCAGGAGCACTGTGGAGGCAGCATGTGTGCACCACATGTCTGAGCATTAATCCTTGGCAGGCTCTGGCCTCCAGCTTTAAGCAATTGAGAGCCTTCGGAGGAAAAAGGCACCACGCGGGGTCTCTGCAGAGACGCATGCCAGCTGCATGACCCAGTTCTTACCTGGGGGATGTGGGGGATCAGAGGTGATGCAGCCTCTGGGAGCTATTTGCTCAATGTGAAGGGGTGTGTGTAGAAAGAAGGGGAGCTGCCCTTTCTCCTGTTTGTGCTTTGATGATGGAGTTTAAAGCTTCGGGGTTGGAAGGGATAGTTAACTTTCTCCTTTGGAGTTTTGAGAGCATCTCTGACCAGCATCCGAGGTATGTGCTGATGCACATCAGCCTTTCTTACAGCTAATAACATCTTGCTTTTTTCACTTATGCTGTAGCATCCTCCTGGATGAAGAAGGGCACATCAAACTCACAGGTAGGAGACTCTGCAGAAACCTCATGCTCCAGCAAGCTTAATTCTTAAATGTGGAGGTTCTCTTAGACTTCTCCACTCAGTGTGATAGTCCAGAGCAGATGGGCACATGCTAACAGTTTTTCTCTTATGTAGATTTTGGCTTGAGTAAAGAAGCTATAGACCATGAGAAGAAAGCCTATTCCTTCTGTGGGACAGTGGAATACATGGCGCCAGAAGTTGTGAATCGTCAGGGCCACTCCCACAGCGCTGACTGGTGGTCATATGGGGTGTTAATGGTATGTACCAAACTAGGGTGTTTGGAAACCTGACTTCATAGCAGCTGCTCTAGCAGTAGCTCTGAAACACCTTTGCATGATTCTGCATGTTTAGCAGATGCACTGACCTGGGGATACTCCCAAAGCTCCCTGAAAGGACTCTCTAAAAGGGTGGCTGAGCAGTGCAGGGATCCAGCCAGGAATGTGCTTCTCGGGGAACGCAGAGCTCCTGGGACGGTTCCAGTGAGCACCTGGGGCGTGCAGCATGGGGTGTGCGTGTGGGTGCCCGTGTCAGCCCCCAGTGCTGCGATATTGGTTGTTGTGCGGATCTGGTGCCACCATCTGGCAGTCAGTGTATCTGAGGGCTCCTGGAGGAGCAGGCACTGGCTCAAACATATCCCTGCTGCAAACCTTGTGGAGCCAAGCTCCCTTCTGAGAAAATGACTTGTTTGCTAACTTTTTTTTGGAACTAGGCTTCGCTTTGATCACTCATGCAAGCTTTTCACTAGTTTTGGAGGATTCCCAACTGAAGATGTAGTAGGATCTGTGCAGCCCTTAGACTTGCTGAGACATGTGACCCCTCCTTGTTCTCTTTTCCTCCCAGTTTGAAATGCTCACTGGCTCACTGCCCTTCCAGGGAAAGGATCGTAAGGAGACGATGACCCTCATCCTCAAGTGAGTGTAAACATGAGGCGAGCTTGCTGCTCTTTCTCTGAGGATGTTGCAACTTGGGGGTTCTCACAACTTGATGGCATTATTTGGCAAGTGTTTCTGTATCAACAGCTAGCTTGAAGGTTGCCGTATAAATGCCAAACAGATTATTGTACTTTCAGGGGTGGAGGTACTGCAGTCGGCTTGTGGGTTGACTTCTTTAAACCTACAACTGATTGCGTAACTTCCTTTCTAGAGCAAAGCTGGGCATGCCTCAGTTCCTGAGCTCTGAAGCACAGAGTCTCCTGCGAGCCCTTTTCAAAAGGAATCCGGCCAACAGATTAGGTAAGACATATTTTCTTTCTGAATATGCCTGATGCTGTTCCTGGGCCTCTCCGATCCTAGTGGGTCAGGTGCATGTTCAGACTTGTGCTAGGTTAATTTGTTTCATTACAGCCAGGTTCCCCATAATATACCTGGTCATGTTGCATATGTGGTAGCAGCCTTCACTTGGTCAGTGGTCCTGATTTAATGTTATGCACTCTGCGGGTGCATCTTTCAGGTTCTGGTCCAGATGGGGCAGAAGAGATAAAGCGCCATCCTTTCTACTCTACTATTGACTGGAATGTGAGTATCAAATCAAGAAATTTAAGACCAAACTTCCACACCACTCAGTGAAAGTACTGCAGTTTTGCTGACTGCAATAATAGCACAATCGTGATGCTTGAAGCCTGACCAGTCGGCTATGGGAGGGCTACCAGTCCATGTTTCCAACTATTCTAGTAATCCTTCCGAAAACTCAGATTCCTGTTTGTCATGTGAATAACTGCTCGATGTCTGAGTTGCTTATGATCTCACCTTGTCTTGAATTTATTCTCTCAAAAGGGAAGCGCAGGTTTTAATTTGGGGTTTGGCACAACAGGGATTGCCTTGCCCAGAATAGAAAGGACTGAGAAAAACTTTCCTGAAAAGGAAATACCCTGTTTCATCCATAGAAATAGTCTCAGGGCAGTAACTGAACCAGCATTTCTGAATTACTTTTGGCCATCTCCCTACTTTACTATATAACCTAGTTTCTTCCCTGGCTGGTTTCCCTTGCTTTGTAAGGGATTTTGAAGATCAGTCTTTTTGCGCTTTCGAGGCATCCAGCAAATTACCAGAATGAACCTCCAGCAATGCTAGTAAGGCTTATTTCAAATTCTTGCTTCAAGAAGCAGTTTAAAAGAGAGACTTGCGGGGGCGCTGGGAGGCGAATGTTCTCCTAGGGCAATTCCTCTGGCTGTCCCTGGAGATGTGTGTCAGCAACACCTTAATGGGAGTCAGGAGTGGGGGAAGAGCCTGGTGAGGTAAATACTTCATGTTACCTTTGTAATGGGGGGGCAAGCTGCCTGGAGAACACTTTTTCTTTTTTTTTCTTGACCAATATGTGGTAGATGGTAGAAACTTGTAGTATTTTTCCACGGACTGACTCAAAAGCACCATACTGGCCCAGAAGTCTTCCCTCCAACTGCTGAGCCATAGTTATATGCTAAGCCGCAAAGTTGTTTCTAGTTTTGCAAAATCTCTTCTTGGCCTCTCATTCCTAGCAGGTCTTTACACCCTTCTGAGCGCATATGAGAGCATTGAACTATCAGAGCACTTTCAAGCTGTATTTGTTTTGCAGAAACTGTACCGAAGGGAAATCAAACCACCTTTCAAGCCTGCAGTAGGCCAGCCAGATGACACCTTTTACTTTGACACGGAGTTTACGTCTCGTACACCAAAAGGTTTGTGCGAATTAATGCAGCCAAAGCTTCCTGTGTGAAGTTGTACTGTATGGCTTAGTATTTGCTTTGCCTGTGCCAGCTAGGCTATGTCTTGCCTCCTTTTAGCACTGCCAGCTTCAGATAGTAGGAGCACTGAGAGAGAGGCCCAGTGGTACATGTGCAGGGTGTTAATAAATGCAGTGCTGTGCAGCGTGGCTTCTGTCTAGAATAGCCTGGAGAGGAGCTGTCGCTTCTGGGAAGCGAGGGAAAGGCTTCTGCTTCAGCCGGCCTAGCCCTCTTCAAGGTGCCTCTCAACTCCTGTTGCAGATTCCCCGGGCATCCCCCCAAGTGCAGGGGCCCATCAGCTCTTCTGCGGCTTCAGTTTCGTTGCGACCGGATTGATGGAGGATGGCAAGGTGAAACCTGCCCAGTCCCCTCTGAATTCGGTGGTACAGGTAAAAAGCGGGGACCGAAGAGCAACTGTTCTGAGGTGCAGTAATGCCCCAGAGCCTAGTGCGGGTCTGCAGGACCTCAGTGCTGTTTTGGGGAGAGCTTAAGTAAAGCCTTAGATGAGAGTCATTCTGTTTTGAATTCTTGCATCCTGTTGTTCTTTCATTTCTATTGATTGTCATGTGCAAAGGTCACTGGGGCACTTCGAATCTGTTTGCTTTCCTCTCCCTAGCTGGACCCATGCTAGTGGGAGGTGTGTGCAAATG
Organism: Apteryx rowi; assembly: GCF_003343035.1. Lineage (NCBI taxonomy): Eukaryota > Metazoa > Chordata > Aves > Apterygiformes > Apterygidae > Apteryx > Apteryx rowi. The sequence continues at coordinate 396,592 of NW_020448197.1, read as the reverse complement.
CCTGTGGGTTGAAAGGTGCCACGGAGCTGCACCATGCTTAGATGCAGATAGTGTTAGCCTAGTGACCTATATTTGCCTTGTTCTCTTCTCCTCCCTCTCCCCAGCAGGGAGGAGAAGCTGTGGGATGCAGCAGACAGCCATCTGTCAGTTCGCCCTGTATTACAGTTAACTCATCGCATTGCACAAACCATTCCCTGACCTCTCCCATCTCATCTGCTCCTCTGCTCTCCTCTTGCAGCAGCTGCACGGCAAGAATGTCCAGTTCAACGATGGCTACGTGGTGAAGGAGGTGATCGGCTCTGGCTCCTACTCAGTGTGTAAACGCTGCATTCATAAAGCAACCAACATGGAGTATGCAGTCAAGGTCTGAGATTTACAGTCTGAACTGAACTCTCCTGTTCGATTTCTGTTCATCCCCATAATGGCCAAAATAATATCCAGGAATGGAATTCTTTCCCTGCTTGTGTGGGACCCAAACGGACAATTTCTGTGCTGCTGTGTATATAGCTGTGCCAGCTTTCTTATCTAGGAATAGTGGGGAAGCAGCATTCTCCTTTCTCAGGGAGGGAGGACAGTGTCTCACCTTTCTTTGCAATGCTTGCTGTGGCTATATTATGTCTTAACAAATAACCCAGACATAAAACTTTGGGGTCGGAGACACAAAACTGACAACGCAAGTAGAGGTTATTGCTAAAGGTTATTTGTAGAGGTTATTGCTAAAGAGGGCAGGAGACAGGGAATGGACATGGTACTGTATCTCTGCAGCGCCCCAAATATTCAGCTTATTTGCTGTGTCCCGGACACTTTCCCATCCGGTTGTGGATAATGCTTATCCGTACTCTCGCAGGTCATTGACAAGAGCAAGCGAGACCCTTCTGAGGAAATCGAAATCCTCCTGCGATATGGGCAACATCCAAACATCATTACCTTGAAAGATGTGAGTGTAACTTGAATAACTTGTCACGCGTGTTGGTTTAGGAAGTGCAGACTGGCCTGCAGGGGGTCTGAATGCCCGCTGGCAACAGCTCTGGCATGTGCAACCCGCTGTCACTCGTCATTGTATTGCTCTGGGTTGGGGCTACATCCAACGTTGTTGCGTTGTTGACATCTGTCTGCTTCGTAGTAGAACTACAAACGGGAAGTCTGGGAAGCAGTTTTTGATTAAGCCTTTCCATGTTTGCTTTGGTAGGTGTATGACGATGGGAAATATGTGTATCTGGTGACTGAGCTGATGCGGGGAGGAGAGCTGCTGGATAAGATCCTCAGACAGAAATTTTTCTCGGAGAGGGAGGCCAGTTCTGTCCTGCACACGATCTGTAAAACGGTGGAGTATCTGCATTCTCAAGGGGTGAGTATGGGTCTGGTTACATCTGTTTCCCTAGGAAGCTGTCTAGCATTGCACTGCACTCGCTCTCCTCCAGGGAGCAACTGTGCCTGTCAGGACTATTGTTTCTCTCTGGCGTCGCTGTCTTGGCAAGGCAGATGTGGGGCCAGAGCAGGGGTTGAGTATCCTGATGCAGCTTCAGACCTTCATCTGCTTGGTGTATGAGAGTGTCACTTTCTTTGCTCTGTAGGTGGTTCACAGGGACTTGAAACCCAGCAACATTCTCTATGTGGACGAGTCAGGAAACCCAGAAAACATTCGCATTTGTGACTTTGGCTTTGCCAAGCAGCTGAGGGCCGAGAATGGCCTTCTCATGACTCCTTGTTATACTGCAAACTTTGTGGCACCTGAGGTAAGTGCCTTACTGACTTGACTCTCCTGTAGCTCTCACTTCCCTCCCCTAGACTGCATTCTCATTCTGCACAGATAGGTCTGCCGAGTGCTTAACTGAAGCCTGCTCTGGCATATTCCGACTCGTAATCCCTAATTGCAGAAATACCAGTACTTGTAGTACTGAACAAACGTGGGATCTCACACGCAGTTACGATGCACTCTTCCAACTTGTACTGTACCGTACTCCTTCAGCTGCTAGGAGAGGGTCTAAGAAGAGTTGTGAGACTTTAAAATCCCACTGACTTTTGTAGGCTATTTCTCTTCCTGATTAACTGACCTGTTAAAAGAGGTGGGTTTATTTTCCCTTCGGCTATATTGAAGTGGAGGAAAGAAAAAGAACTGGCACCCAGTAGAGCGCACATGCAGTGTCACTGCATTGGAACATGGCTTTTTTCTTGCTTGTCATTTTGATGCACCTGGGGGGTTTCCTCTGTTCCATGAAACAAAAATCTGATTTGAATCCTGACCTTTAGTCCATGACCTTGCTATTCAGTAGGGCTCCAGAAGGAGCTTTGCATACAGACTGCATGTGGGGGTCAAGCTGCTCTTCACAAGCTGAAACAAGCTCTGTGACAGGAACTGAACACGCTTTTTTTTCTTTACTTATTCTGTTCAGGTACTAAAACGCCAAGGCTACGATGAGGGCTGTGACATCTGGAGCCTGGGAGTTCTCCTTTATACAATGCTAGCAGGGTAAGTGCCTCCCCGTCTCGCTGGAAGGTCACAGCTGGCGCTGTGATCAGCTTGCTCTCAGACGTGCTCCGCCAAGGCAGTTGGTGCCTCTCCGTATCAGTCAGTGTTAACTGGGACCAGTTCTTGGCCCAGTCACAGGACAGTAACTCACGTGCTTTTTTTCTCTTCTCTCCTCAGCTGCACTCCATTTGCAAACGGGCCCAGTGACACTCCAGAAGAGATCCTGACCCGAATAGGCGGGGGGAAGTTCTCTATCAGTGGAGGCAATTGGGACACTATTTCTGCCACAGCCAAGGTATGGTTTGATATTCACCTGGGTTAAATTAAAGGGTTGAGATCAAGCATGGCCAGTTGCTGTGAGGCAGGTTTAAAGCAGGTTGGGGAAGGAGGGCAGAAGAGGTAGGAGAAAAGCAGCAGTGCAGGTTCCACCCCGTACACATCTGCCCTGTAGGCAGCTCAGCACTGTGCCTCCATCTGCTTTGTTTTAGCACTTGCCTTGAATATTTGTATGCAACACCAATTTAGTGCTTGAACCATGCCCAGCTTGTTGCTGTGTTATACCTCCCAGGCCCACTGCAAATGTATTTTATACACAAGGAGATTGATGTCTTGGGTCTTTAAACTCTGCCTCTGAATTTAAATTGTGATTTGGGGTGGTGATATTTTTTTTATTTAAAGTATGAAGTCTTTTAAAGTCTAACTTTCCAAATGATCTCCTTAGGATCTGGTATCAAAGATGCTTCATGTAGATCCTCACCAGCGCCTAACAGCCAAACAGGTCCTGCAAGATCCATGGATAACACAGAGGGATAGCTTACCCCAGAGCCAGCTGAATCACCAGGACATTCAGCTTGTAAAGGTACAAAGTCTGGGCTGGGCGTTCAGCTGATTCCTCTTGGATATCGTGCTCTTTGGAAAGCAGGGGTTCAGGTGGGGTGATAGTGGTGCAAGCAAAGCAGGATGCAAGGTTGTAGAGCTGTGGGCCAGGCAATGTAAGGCACGCTATTTTTGGGGGGCAGGACAACCTAGGAAGGTTATTTAACTGCATCTCAGGAAGGGAGGGGGATTTAAAAAAGAAAAAAATGTTTCTGGCTTCATTTGTGGGCCAGGCTATTCTGTTCCCTCATCTTGAAAAGAGCCAAGAGTCTGAAATACCTCTTCTACATCTAAATGACTTTTCTCATGCCTTCTCTCCAAGGGGGCGATGGCTGCCACGTACTCTGCACTGAACAGCTCCAAGCCAAGCCCCCAGCTGAAGCCCATCGAATCATCCATTCTGGCACAGAGGCGGGTGAAGAAACTTCCTTCCACCACACTGTGAATTCTGGGCAGTCTGCAGCAGCACTGTGCAATGCAATCACACCAGACTTTGCACAACCTGCTGAGGACGGGGGCAGGAAATTGGGCAGCACGTGCCTGCAAAGGAGCTCCCTCGAGGACTTTTTCTGAAATCCACATCAAGGCCAAGTGCCTTTCTGCTTCTGAAAGACTGGCTCCTCTGTGTGTGGACTGATCTTTACTGAGAGAACATCACTGTAAAACTTTTTTGAAGTGTAAATTGTCAATTTTTAAAGACATCCATCTGTGTATATGAGAACTAGAATGTATAACTGATGTCAAGTGGCACTAAAAAGCAGCTCTGATTCACCCTCTCCTGTGTAGGGCCAGATCTTTGTTGTAGCTACATCATATCTTGGAATTGATCTTCTCCAACGCCATTGCAGCTGGAAGACTGCATGATGTTTGGGTTTCAGGCTTTGGGGTTTTTCCTCCCTTGAAACTTTGTATGCCCTTCCCAAAGTCAAACTTGCAGACTCCTAGCCAGCAGCACTTGTGTTTGTAGAGAACTTCCCTCTCTTTCACTTTTTTTTTTCTTTTCTGTGTATATGTTCAGATTGCAAGGTCGATTTTCATACTCCATTTCTTCCTGTCTCTTCTGCCCTCCCCCAGGCCACATGGCTGTTCTCCCAACAAAATAAACCAAGTGTTTTGCAAACACTCCCTTAGATGATTAGCTGTCCAGAATACCTGCTAGATTTGGCTCATTCCTTCCCCCACCTTCCCATCTTCATGTGGATTCACCATCACCCCCAGTGCTCACTGGGGCTTTTGTCACCTGAGCAGGTGTGGATGACAAAGGAACCTTCTCCGCAGCAAAGCTGAGGTTTTGGGCTGGCTTTGGCTGTTGCTCTTAACCATTTTTGGTTTTCCTTTCATTTAGCAGGAATCTGTGAAGCAAACCGTATCTTTTTTAATTTAACTTTGTTCTACAGCTGGTAACTCAGGGTTTCTTTCTGAATTGTAAATAAACACGTCACTCAGTTGATATTATTTTACTGACTGACTTTTAGCTGCAGAATAAGCGACCCTAGTCATTTCTCCCTCTGTAATATGGGGATAATGATTCTTGCCTGCTTTTTGAGAGATGTGCAAAGCTTTTTCAGCTGCAGAGGTGTCTCTATCTTCCACAGCTGGCCCTCTGGTGGGAAACCCAGCAGTACTGTGGTAGGGCTGCATATTATGCCCCTTCTCTCAGGCTTAATACCTTGCTTTGCAGTTGGAAATAATTAGAACTAGTTATGGGCTAAGGGGCAGTAATCAACATGAAAGGTGGCAAGATGTGGACTGTGGAGAAGGGAAACTTCTTACTCTCAAGGCATCGTAGTTCTAATAGAAACCAACACTTGCAGGTGAACTGTGCTAGAAGCAAATTCCTGATCCCTTCTAACTTTCAGGGAATTGCTATAGCTCTTCTAGTTTACTGATGGGTGTTTCCTGGGAGGATTAGAAGAACTATGGAGACTGCAAGCGCTCAAAAAAGTGACTGAAGACAGCAAAGGTTCTCATGTGAATATCTGCTCCCTTTGGCTGGTCGTATAGAGAGGGGAAACTTTCTTTTTGCCTTTCCCCCTTCCTTGGTCTCAGGAGACTTCAAAATAGAAAATTCCATTAAAATTTTTCTCAGAGATGTGCAGCTCTTCCTCCTCCTCCACCCTCACCCAGGCAGGTCCTGTTTTACTCCCTGAAGCAGTCAGTGAGAATCTGACATAGTCATGATTTTTTCCCTGTATTTATTCTAAGTATTGCCCTAGGTTTCAGTGCCCTCTAAGAGGAGAAGGCTGGTGTCAGTGCAGGCTGTATCTTCTCACTGGTATTGCTATAAACCTGCAGCAGAGCTGGTTTTAATCCTTTGCCAATGATGGCAGAGCACATCTGATGCCGACATGCCCAGGGATGAACTCTGCCAATCTGCCTGTGCGAGGTTAACTCTGTTGTACTTTGGGAATTAGCAAAAAAGTACATTTTTGGAATGGTGTGAGTTGAACTGCAAGTGTTACTCTGCAGCCCACCACCTTCCTCAATATTAGAGGGTCTCACCCAGGATAACAAGACTTTTGTGCTGAAAGAAATGGACTTTGAGTGCTGGAGGCCCGGCGGGGCCTTCAGCAGGGAGGGGGTCGCTCCACTGTGTGAAATGCCTTCATCAAAAATTCTTGCTTTCTCCTCTGGCACAATTTTTGTATTGATGCCAATGAACCTGCCTTACGTTTACTACAACTGTGCAGTCACCCTTGTGCCAGTAAAAATGTGTGCAAGTTTTAGCTACCCTAAATAAATATAACAATTATAAACAACTTCTTTTGGGAGCTTGGGGTCAGTCTCCTTGGGTGTTGTTGAGATTTAAGCAGACACCTTCCAACAATTTTTAAGAACATTTCTGACATTGCAATTCAAGAGTGGATTCTTAAGAGGTTAAATGGGTTTGACATGTTGCTAGTGTTCACCACTCACTGTGAGTCTCCAAACAATACGGACCGGTCAGGATCAGTGCTAAAACCAAATGTTTGTCCTGCTTGAATGGTAGCTGGCATGTTTGTATGAAATTGTGAATGTTTTTGAGTTTTTAATCGGGATAAATGTTATACCCTTGCTTAATCCTCCCTGTAATGGTGCTGGTGTGAGGCCAAGTAGCGACAACTCAAAGATATTTAGGATAACCAGATGTAGAGCGCTGTCCACGTAAGGAGAACAGCCTGCAGTTGCTACAGATGTGGTGCTAGCGGTAAGCAACGCCTGGCTTGTAAGACCCCTCCGCCGTGACTTTTTGAGTCGAGCTGGCTGCCCCACGGTGTTCAATCAGAGGAGCTTTCTGTAGTCAGTTCAGCTGTATCTTCTTGGACCTACATCATTTTGGAGAACAGAGCAAACACGAAGGGCTAAACTGTGCTTTCCGTATTTTTAACCAAGTTGTTGTGAATGATCCTTCCATAAGTAAAAATAAGTTTTGATTTTTAGTTCCAAATAATTAAGTGCTGTTAATTTTTTTAATTCCAGTGCTCAATAAAAATGGACTTGCTGATCTTTCTGTTTATGAGAACTGGAGGTGTTTGTAATGGGTCAGGTGGGCCCCCTCGTTCCTTTTCTGGTTTTGTCCTGACAGTATTAAACCTCTTCCAAAACGCAGTTGGGGCCAACTACTGTCATCTTAGTTGAAATCACATTATTTGAGGTGCAAGTTGGACCTATGTTGGGCTGGGTCCCTTAAACCTTTTGAGGGGAGCTAGTAGATGTCTTACAGAAGACCAAATGATCTGCTGGCATGAGAGTTCGAGGTCATTCAGCTTTAACTTGGTACGAAGAGGAGATACAAGTTACCTTTCGTCTTGATTTAAAAAGGGACACAAATGTATTTAGCTTTCATACATAAGGAAACCTTCACAAGGAGAACTGCTTGTGTTATTTCAGGTGTTTAATGGTCAACTTGACCTCTAAGGTTTTGTCCTGCAAGTGTATATGAAAGCTCAAGGGAGTAGAAATCCCGGAATCCAGTCTCTAATAGCTGAGTCTACCTGGAATTAACCTGTGTAAAATATTATGCTGATCCCTAGGCATGGGCCCTGAAAATAACATTGAATGTCTCTTCTTTCTTTATAGAATACAGCTTCCATCAAAGAAGGTTAAACCTTCCTATTTTGGGGCATAAATCAGCAGCTTTTTCTGTTGTGAAAGAGGTTGACCCGGCAGAAAGGCTGTTGTACAACCCCTCCTCCCCTCTGCGTAGTCATGTCTTCCTCTTCATGACATGGTCTTGACCTCTGCCAAATTAAACTGAGCAGAGATGAATGTATTTTGGCCTGATAAATGTTCACATCGTGATCATTTAGGCTGTCTTTAAAAATGAAGGCCAGTAACCTTCTCAGCAATCGTCCATCTTTTTTTTCCCCTCTCTCTCTCAGTGAAATTTCACTGAGCAAATGATCCTCTCGCTTCAAAACTTGAGTCTGACTGATGCAAGTGTCATCGTCAAGTCCCCAACTTCAAGTTAGTCGGTGTAAACTTTTTCTCCAGTCTTTTGTGGATTTGTGGCTAGGTGGGGAAATGCGAATCGTGGCGCCGTTTGCCTGCTGGGCACCACCTCCGCCTGGTGGCAACCACCTTTTCGGAAGCAGAGGCTTAGGACCCGGCAACTGCAAGCGTGTTTGACGGTATGTGGGGCGGATGCTGTGCTTTCATGTAATATTCAACGATTTAATCCCTCTTTTAAAGCAAAGCCAACATCTAAAATATTTCAAGGTCGTCTTTTGCAAGTACATGGGGGGCTCTGAATAAAACCTTCATTCATGCTACGAAAGCTGGAGGTCCACTGCCATCCCATTTTCTTGCCTCTGGTTATTAAAACATCAAGCTGTCTTACTACTTAAGCTCAGCTAACTTGCTGCCTTCCTCCTTTTGTGTTGCACTGAACACCTGCCATTAATACTATTTCCACTCTGGAGGAAAACTCCCTTTCAGATATGCTTGTCTGAAAATAAATTGACATGTAAAAGGTCTCTTTTGTCGAGAAGTGCATGTAAAGTGCTGGGGTAAGAAGCTGATCGCTTACAAAGGAGCCCCTGACTCTTTAAACGATGTGCGTGGAGGGGGTTATAAATGCTAAATATGGCGGATGATGTTGTAAAGGGCCTGACGTGATAGGACTAAAGCAGGATTGCAGAGCTGCATCCCCTGATTTTTACTAGACTTTAAGACTTTGACAGGGGGGTTTTGTATAAACGTGAGGTGATAAAAACGCTATATTGTCTCCGGGTGAATGGCCAGACTCCATAGAAACCCATTTTGAGAAAACTTTTTTTTTTTTTTTTTTAGAAAAAGTGGTGGTGTTGAGAATATTCGCCTGCTTTTTATGACGTGCAACAAAAACTAAGAGGGTCGGTGGTGAGTGCTTTGGCTGAGCTGTTTAATGAACTCCAGGGCTCTGTTGTTTTTCCTGAGACAAAAATCCGCACCACTTTCAGTTAGAAGGCAGTAAAAGAAACCTTGGTTAGAGAATTTATTCTATCGGGCAGGCAGCAGTATGAGACAGCAAAAGACAAATATTTTGATCTTGGACAGAAAGAAAGATTTCCTTTGAGCTGCTCATACCCTGTGGGGTCTATGGCTCCCTTTTAAGAAAAGGTTTTTAAGCAGGTTCTTTGGGTCAAGTTTGGGAGGGGAACAACACTGCTCAGAAACCAGCTAAACACTGAAAAGACCATAGCGACTGTAGGAGAGCGCCACGCGGACTAAACTCTTTGCAGGGACGACCACCCCGAGCACAACCCAAAAGTCAGAGCAACCCTGGGGATACCGTGGCTGCAGAGCGAGATCGAGGTTTTGCGGCGTAGGGCTGGCTGAACCTTGTAGCGCTGCTAAATCTCTACTGCTCGCCGGCTTTCTAAGCCCTCTAGCGAAGAAAAACTTTGCTTCCTAATTAAGACCAAGACAAAATACATTAAAGGATTGAAAGAACAGAAGTGAAAAGTGCCAATTACACCAACCTTTTCATATTAGCTGTTTGTCACTTCTAGGTTATCAAGCAAGCACAAACTCTTGTGCGATGCTTAGCTCAAATGCTGTCTGATTTTTAAACAGCAGATGGTGTTATAAACCTTTAACAGGTGGAACCTCTTCAGTTTTATGTGCGAGATCAGAAGTAACAGCAATTCCTCTTTTCCCTAGGGGTAGTTCCTTCGTGAGATAAACAGCAAGCTGGCCATCTACTTAGATATTTATTACAGAAGGAAAAACTTTTGAAACGCACATGTTGACATGAAAGGAAGCAATTTGGGTTTGACTTTTTCTGTTCATAATAGGAATGTGGTGATGTTCATCATCCTGTTAGCGGCTCTGACAGAGAGATGGAGTGGGAGAAATGAGCTCAGGTGCCTCAATCTCGTGTGCTCCAATCTGCTACAGCCTGTTGCTTTCTTGGGTATGATAATAGCACTTCACATGCTTAAAGTGTTTTATAAACATTTAATTACTCTAGCATTTGACTCAAAGCCAGAAATCTCCCATTCATCTGCATCTTGCACAGTTTGTGAGAATAAGCTTCAAATTAGAGAATTACAGCTTGGGTTGAGTTCAAACATCACTTAAAGAAACTTCCATTAGTCGAGATTTGTTAGCACTGCCTGTGTTTGCTTCCAGATTGGCAAAGTGAATTACTTCTTTAGTAGTGGAAATGTTAAAACGTTTTTGAATGCATATGGATCGGAGGATTTGCAGGTATCCTGGGATAGGGAGCTGCGTATTAACCATATTGGGGAAGCGATACGCTGAAGTCTCATCAGCCTGTGCTGCAGGAACTTCTAAAGCAGCTGGGGATTTCAGCTCTGTCTGGACTTAGAGCCATGTTTGATTCCCAGTCACCGTAGTGTCCTCTGCTGCTCTAAGTAGTAGGAAAAAGATTTTTTGTTAAAAGTTGCCTTTCTCCCCAGCTACCTGTAACTGTGACCATGTCCTCCTCACCCCAACCTGCAGTTCTATTTTTTAAAACAGGGAGAGAAATGCAGACTTGTATAATGACTTTTCTGCTGTCCCAGCAGCACACCTGAAGCCAGAGTTGCCCAAAATGTCTCCAGCAGACACTGACTTGCTCAGCCCCATGTTTCGGGGCTGCAGGGAAGCCTGCAGCAGCAATGGATTTTGTGGAAGCAGTAACTAAAGGTAAAAAAGCTTGTATTGGATTAATAATTTCTATCTAACCACATGCCTCTTTCACCAACACGCTTTTCCACCATGAACCCTGCGTGCTTTTAAGCCAAATCTTTTGCTTCTCAAATGTATACATTTATAATGAGTTAATCCATTTTGGATAAATTCATATTTCAAGAAGAGATGCAGCAGGCTAGCACAGAGTAGGGTTATTCTGTACAGCAAGTTCTTAAAGGCAGACTTGGTGTGCAATAATAAAAATCATTTACTTCCCATAATAAAAGAGATTTGTTGGCTAACACTACTTGTATCCTCATCAATGCATGCAAATTGCTGCTTCCGGTCAGGGTAGGAAACCTGTATGAGAAGTTGTTTCTCTGTGAGCAACGTACAAGCCGGCTCTGATCTCACTGGTTTATGACGGCTTATTCTAAACTATAGAGGAGCATCTCAGAAGAAAAATGAGGCCTGCAACTGATAACAATTCTCTGTGTTTAGACATTTCCTGTCTTTATTGTAATTCTGAAGATATATTTTGAGCACAGCTTTAATAAATGTCACTGCTGGCAATTAGATCCTTCTGGACTAGACACATCACTGATTTCCAAGCCCCGAATCACTTGCTGCTACACTCCCGCTCCGTTCAGTGAGTTTGGAGCACGCGATGAACAGCGACTCCTGAAGCAAAAGAGGAGTCCCTTTCCCCGCGCCGTTTAAAGACGGGGTAGGGAGCTCGTCTGATGTTTCATTAAAGCTGGCTTTTCTCCTTGCGGCAGCGCAGATTTAATCAGACCCGCCTCCTAGTTCCAGCTGCTGGGCTTGAACACTCTGATCTGTGCACTGGGTGCACTTCTAATTATGGAGGCAATTCCCATGGATACCAAGAAGAATTGTCTGTACCGGCAAAAATGATCCCAGCTGGGAAAACGGCGAAGGAAAATGTGTTGAAATATTCAGGAAGAGACTTCAAAAGTTTCTGGAGATACAAGTGAAAAATATTTGTGGTGTTATTGCACCCCAATGTGCAAATCTGCATTGCTTTAAAATTGAGATGCAGGCTGTTTTCATTCTGGTTTACAAGGGTTAATGCAGAGTTACTGACTTTTTTGCTAGCAGAGGACTTAATAGCACAGCAAAGCAGAATTTGGCCCCCTTTGCTATCTGTACCCGCTTGGGATTGTCCCACCACCCTGCTTTTGTAGCCCTCCCCGTTTTCGCTGCTCAGATATACAGCGCGAGAAGTATTTTTCAGGAAAATGGCAAACGGGTTTCTGTTTCCATAAAGGCAACACCCTGGGTGAGGCAAGGCGCTCTCCGGGGGAAGACACCCGCTGCAAGGCTGGTAATTCTGGTTCCATTAGCAGCGCTGATGCTGATACAAGTAACTTTGGTAAGTAACTCCCCTTCCTTTATGCCTCATTCTTTTGAAATGTATGAATTTAAATAACTCATTTTTGTATGAATTAATATTTGAAGGGTATATTCAAGGAAAAAGAACATTCCCTAATAAGAAGAGAGGAAAATACCTAGTCAAGCACTGTTCGAATGCAGAAAAAGAAACAAATGCAATTTAAAATTATTTTGTAATTGTTCAGCTGCAAGGCCTTGTATTCAAATTGCACAGAGAACATTTAGATAAAAAATACAAATGTGTGAATAAAAAAATCTTTTTGAGGGTTTTTCACTTTGGGTTTGCTTGGAGGCGTTTTTTGGAACATCCCAATCAACCGTACAACAGTCGTAACTTGTATTTATTCCATTAATTTATCTCCAGCAGGAGCTTAAACACTTTTGAAGATGTTTCTAGCTAACGCAAACATCCAGGACAAGAAAAGCTGCAGCAGTATTAGGTTGAATTTCCATCTCTTTTTCATCCAGGGCACCTGCTCCCCTTTCCCTCCCCCCCAGTCTTCCCAGCTGTCTGTCTGTCTCATTTATGTCAATTAGCGATTCAATGCTGCCTGATTTAATTGGCCTGACTTTCCCCTCTGATAGAAACGGGAGCGAAGGCAGGGCGCGCAGGCGGCTCTCCGGGCGGGCTGCCCCATGGGCAGGAGGCTCTTGCGGCCGCCAGGGCAGCGACGGGTTTGCAGAGCACAATAACCCGTTTGTTACCGTCCGCCCGGAATTGCAAGCGAAAGGTTGGCGACCTCCGAGCGGGGACGGTCACCCGGACCACGGCGTCGTTTGAGAGCGTTGGGGGGGGGGGTGCATGTGAATCGGTGAGGAATTTGTGCAACTGTTTGCTCACCTTGGGTTGGTTTTTTTGGGGTGCTCTTTAAAGGGGTTGATGGTGGCTCCCCGAGCTGAAGCTGCGTCCTCGTAGGAGGCCTGATTGCAAAGCTCCCCCGACCGCAGCCGCCCCGGTCTCATCCTTCCTCCTGCGCCAGAGCCGCCGTCGGCGCCGCTCACCCGCCGCCAGCGAAGGTGGCCGAGGGTCGGACCTGTCGCCGTGGGGCAGCGGACCTGGAAGCGAAAGGGCTGGGATGAGACCTCCGCCGCCCCTCCGCTCCCCTGCAAGAGCCGAGCCGCGGGAACCAGGCCTGACCTACTTCTGCTCCCCGGCTCCTCGCTTGCATTTCCCTGACAAATTATCAGGCCCGTCTTCATCTCTCAGAAGAAATGAGTTTCCCGAGTAGCTGGCCCGCGGAGGCATAAATATTGAACAGCAACAGTACCATCTAGTGACTTTGACTTACAGGCAACACGAGTTAAGGAGGAGAAAAGGAAATCTGTGATTTAGCGAGGCCAAGCAAGGCCCCAGGTCTGCGGAGGGATCTCGCCGTTCTGCTGGGTCTGATTTAGGATACCAGCCTTGCTTACGCTGCGACCGTCTCCCCTTTAGGGAGCTGCGCCACAACGGGGCCCTGGGAGGAAGCAGAGCCCATTGCAACCTCCCAGCTCCCAGCCGAACCCAGCCCTGACCCACGCTCCCTCTGCTGGTAACCAACTCGGGTTTTAACGCGTTCCCAACTTTGTGCACAAACGCGCGCAGCAGCTCCTTTGGCAAATGCACGACACAAAATCCAGCGCGGTGCTGCTTTCTCAGTCCCGATAAACACGCACCTTCTCACTAGGGAGAGACGCTAGTAAACTTGAGGATTAGACACGTGAAATAAATACAGACGCTTCCATTTAGTACCTCAAAACCAGGCTCCAAACTTCACGTAAAGTATGTACAAACTTATAAAGGCTCCAAGCTGAACTGCAATTGCATCCTCGCCTCCATAGCTGAAGGGAGGAATCAAATTAGAGCATTTCCATCCATCGACGGACGCGAGTCCCGAGACGGGGTTGCACCGTTCAGTGTCAGCCCTGCAAGAAGCTGGTTGACCGAGACATCGTTTTGAATCGCCACGTTAACGAGAGGCCCGAGGATGAGCTGCGCTCAAGGTGGCAACTTTTCACAACTGTTTTATAACACGAGTGTTTGCACTATTTGTTCCTATTTCCCAGTTAAGAGGCTTTTACTATGTGCAGGAAATGCACGTGACGGAAGAGAAGTGACAGAAAGCACAGTACTGCCCAACTTAAATGCTTAAACATTATACGAAGGCTATTAAAAGCCATCGGTGCTTCCACAAGAAATTGCTTCACCGTCTCATCAGACGTGTCCCCTCTTTGCTCTCACGAGTGCCGCTCTGCCCGGATCCGGTCCAGCCGGCCTTGCTCGTGGGCTGACGGGTGCCTGACAATTTTCCGGTTTCAAATTAAACAGAAAACTAAATTAGCAAATTAATTGTTTGCCATGTTTTCCCTGGGTTCCCATCAGCTGCCTCAGGACCTGCAGCCAATCCAGGGCCCCTCTCCGCAGTCCTGAGCGGGAGGTGGAGCTCCGCGCCGGGTCCTGCTATCTACCAAGTGTCAGTCATGTTAATTTTAAATTACTTTCGTACAGCTTGGTGTCAAAACGATTAAAGCATGAAAAGAAAAACTGAACTAGAGAGCGGGAAGAGGGGGGAGAAAGAGAGAATGAATAATTTACCTTGCATTTACAGCAAGGACACTTAGGTTTCTCCAGCTCCTCAATTCCAAGAAGGTGAAACTTTTGTTTCCTGCTCTCTAACCTGCTCAGGGCTACGTCTTCTGAGCAAGTGCCCTGGGTCCTCACAGCCTGCGAGGGGTGAGAGCTGCTTGCCGCATAAAGCTGTGATATTATCTCAGTTTCTTCCCAGATGAGACTTTTCCCTGCATCGCATCCACCATTTGGGGCAATCGCCAGTGCAAGCCAGCAAACCCACCCGCACGCAGACGTTTTGTCCCCCTCTCGGCGCTCCGCTCCCCTCTGGGTTTGCTCCGTAACCCGCACATTCTGTGCCGGGTAATTATATACTCAGAAAATATATAAATGCGTAATCAGCTGCTGCCTGAGGCGTGCAAGGAGAGTTAGTGTCTTGTCAGGTTCCCTCACGCGCGCATAAAGCATCTTGCGTAGGGTCACGCTCTAACGTCCCGGTAGCTCCCTGCATCGTACAATTACTGTTTTGGGGATGGAGCATGCTTTCGTGTCTCTCCTTAAGTCCATCCCCTGCTTTGCTCTCTTTCAAGCCACAGAACGATACA
Source organism: Apteryx rowi (assembly GCF_003343035.1). Lineage (NCBI taxonomy): Eukaryota > Metazoa > Chordata > Aves > Apterygiformes > Apterygidae > Apteryx > Apteryx rowi. The sequence goes on along the minus strand of NW_020448197.1, from coordinate 381,582 downwards.
ATCAGCAGTCACTGAAATATTATTCTAAATCTGTTGAGGCCAGAAGAACAGTATAAAGATCTGTGAAGAGCACAACTTCACCTGAAAAGTTAAAAAAGACAAGCTTAGCCACTTTTGCTAGTGTTTACCACATCTTCAGAATTATACATAGGAGCATTTTTCCATCCATTAAAAGAAGAGTGCAAGTATTTTGAATTATTTTTAGCTTGAGGGACTACAAATTGCAGCAAGATGTCTTCTGCAGAAGATCAGTAGTAGGGTAACGGAGATGTCTGGGAAATGCAAGAGGCTCGGTCCTCAAGTGTAATGCGTCTTGCAGGATACGCGTGGGCTTGATCTGATTTGTCAAATTTGAGCAAAGAAACAATTCTGCTAATGCGTGACTTCTGGAAAGTGAGCGCTCTGTCTTGGCAAGTTTTGTTCTTGCTGGTGCTACCTTTGCGCTCGCTTTCCTTGGCAGCCACAGAGGAGACACCTGTCTCTTCTAACTGCGTTTTACTCCTTGTGTCACCAGGATTAACACAGCTGTGCCAGGCCGCAAACAGGTCGTGCGACTGGCTGAAAAGCGCTCTTGAAATTTGTTCCTCCAAAAGTACTTGCCCAGCTTCTCTAGCGTGTGCGCTTTGGCTCCGTAAGCTCCACATCTCCTAATCCTCACGGCTATAGTTCCTGCGACCCGCAGCACGGTCTCCAGCGAGAGGTGGGAAGGTGAACAGAGACACCCGCAACTGCATCTGCGCTGCTGATGTATTTGAGCAAACTTTGCCATCCCGTTCTCCCCAGTATTTGTGTTGCCTCTATTTGGAGCACGGAAATGCTGTATTTTTGCGGCGCCTAGGAACTGCAACTAGGCTACAGTGGTGCACAGGCTTCGGCTTAAGCATGCAGGCATGGAAATGTTTCTTTCATTAACAGTGGGATTCCCTTCACATGGCAATGTTTCTTCAGCTGCTGACTCACAAATAAATCATTTAACTGACTTTTTTTTTTCCTTTCCTATTTGGGAAGCTCCTGTAAACTTCCCTTATCCTCTGCCAGAGGCCCAGCAGGAGGCTTGAAGGATGAAGAGCACAGTCTCTTCCAGTATGAGATATTTCGGTAATATCACTTCAGAGGTACCGTGTGGGAGTACTGAGTATCGAGTGCTCCAGGCTGATAGCCACATCTTTCCTTGTTTAATATGTGCTTAGTGCGAAAACAGCAGCTATATAAAACTAACACCTTTTTTACTAGATTCTGTAGTTGATTCAGAATGATCTCTGCTCACATGAAGAACTTTTTAAATAAAAAGCATTTTCAGCTAGAACATCAAAAATACAGGTATAAAAACTACAGCTGACGCAGTAATTTTTTTTTTAATGAAGCACAAGTCTCAACCGGATTATTTTTTCTTTTTCCTAATCAAGCAATCTGCCCTTCTGCTTGGCACTGAAGAGCTAACGTAACAGCAGAAGAGGGATTTGTATTTGATCTATTATCAACAATACAGTTAAATCAATTCCAATTGCAGAATCTTTATGTATCAGTTATGAATCAGTTTTAGGTTCTAAAAGTTGTCTGCAGGCCTAGCAATTAACATTATTGTTAACTAAACAAGCTTCAGACATTGGGTAATTGATTAATACTTAATCACAGAACCCCAAACTTTTCAAAGTGTATCTTTACCGCTTAAATAGCCATGTGTTTGCTGAACTGAGAGTGCGGGAGGTACCTATCACTCACACTGTTTTCAGGAATCACTAAAAATATTCAAGCGGTTAATATTTAAGTGGTCAATACTAGAGCGGTTTCCATAAAAACAGGAAGAGAAACAGTAACTTACTCAGACTAGCGCACGCTAAATGGACATTTAGGAGTAAAACACATTGCCTCAATTAAGAGTTCATGAAATCAGGGAGCTGCAGGGTTTTTTTCTCTCCAGTACTTGCATTTCCTGCAGTTGGACAGTAAGAATTTGAGTTCTTCATTTGAATGTGTTGGGATTTTTTTAGCTTTCTGACAATTGTCCCACTGATCATTTAAACTACCTACCAGGCAATGTAAAGTTTTTTAGTCCAGACTATTGAATAAATTCTTTATTGGTAAACCCTTTATCCCCTTGAAATATCCTAGAAGACTTATTCTAATGGGACATGTAGACAAAGTGACATTTTCCTATCTCCTGCTATCTAAACAGAAAATTGCAATTACGCCAAAACAACTAACATCAGAATCTGGTGCACTGTTGGCTTTTCAATAGAGGCTGTTTATTAGCTTTCCCCAGGACCTGCCTTTTTTGTTGAGAAAAAAAGGATCTGGAAGCAATAGGTTCTCAGCCAGTTTTTTGCAGGAGTTGTTTTTAATTTGCTGACTTGCTGCAAGGAAAGCTGTCTGTGTGTAAATTCATAGCTCTGTTGATGAGTAATCAGTAAGCTTTTGTGTTTTAATATTTTGATGGTAGAAGGAAAGCAGTGTAAGACTGACAGAATAAATACATATATTACAAGATGTTCTGTACTGATCGTAGTACAAAAACCAAAATAATAGAAGTGCAATGAAGCGAGCGACTAACTAAAAGTCAGATACTAAAAGGGACCTCAGGCTTAATATAGAGCATAGATCATCTTTAAGTGACCAGTGCTGGAGGAGCTTACGCTCATTAGATGCTTCTCTCCTTGTCCTGAAAATTCTTATGAACTGAAGGCTGGAGTTTCCAGTATGCCCTGAACTACTTAATTTAAAGCAATAAACAACGTAGGAGACAGTAACTTCAAAGAGATCAGCAGGTCTGGGCCAACTGGGTCTTCTTAACCCTTCACCCTCAATTTACATTTGGATTTTTATGTTTGTAAATGAACCCACATACAAATTTAGAGAACAGTGGTAAGGAAATGGAAGCTTGTTAAAGGTGCTGGGCATCTCGAACTCGCGAAATTTCTGTGGAAGTGCTTGCTTGCTAACAGCATTTATGGGCATCTACTCGCTATAATTAATCTTCCTCTTCCACATAATTTCATTACATGTTGCCTGTTTTACTGAGTGCAACCCCAACATTGCTGAGACTCACAGATGCAGCGGAAGAAGGTTTTTTTAATGTCAAGAACTATGGGAAGTGGCAGATCTGGGGAGAATGGGCAACAAGCTAGAGGACTGCGGAAATAAGGTCTTCAGCTGTTAGGCAGAATCACCAGAGTCCGTATCTAACGAACCATACGGTATTTATTGATGCTGCATGTACTTGTCTTCACCTTACGGACATTCATCGGCGGCCTTGCTTTCCCCTCCTATTTTTCTCCTTCAGTTTTTGTGGCCTACCTGCACTTTGTGTTTTTATTCTTGTCTTGTTACTAGGGTGTACTAGCGCCGGTACTAAGGGTGTAGGCCCCAGAGCCCTCTGACTTTGCATGGATCCTTCAGCTGGATCTAATGGAAATGTGTTTTAGACCCTTAGGAAGAAAGTCTCTATTGTTTGGGACTGAAAGGAATAGAAGTGGATTCATATCCAGGAAAAAAGAATAACCTACTGTGTTCAAAGTGAGAAAACCTACACAGGTGCGAGAGCGGGTTTCATTTGTTAAATTTCTCCACCAAAGAAAAGTCACGTGGGTTTCTTGTTTGACATCTCAAGTAGGGAAATCTGCTCACGAGGAAGACCCGACTGTCAAGGCTCAAGGGGGAAGAAGGGCAGGCGTAGAAATACAGGCCTAATACGAACCTCCACACGCCTTTGCGCCAATTCTGCCCGGTTACCTAAGAGGGCACATACGGTTCCTCTTAGAAACAATTGCAAGTAGCTGGGAAGAGACAAGAGTTTAGCAGACACCCTTTTTATTTTATCGCACTTTTTGCTGAGCGCAGCGGCAGCCAGGGGGCAGCAAAGGGAGGGTTTTTTTACTTTTTCTTTTTTTTTCTTTTCTTTTTTTTTTTGTTCTCAGCCCTTTGCAGTTGGAGCTTTCCAGCCCGATTGTGCTAAATGCTTATGTACCAGTGTTTCCATTTACAAACTCTGCCTCCCCTCCCCCCCGCGCTCAGGCGCTCTCGCATTAACTCTCTGCTGCTGCTGCTGCTGCTGCTGCTGCAGCTACCGAGCCCGATCCACCTCCCTTCCCCGCGCAAGAAGGGGCTGAACCCCGCCGGGGTATTTGCCTCCCCCCATCTCCAGCCCCCCAAGGGGGGTATTTGGGGGGGTCGCTGCACCCCCAGCCGGCCTGTTTCTCCCCCTGCCCCCTTCCCCTCCCCTGCCCAGGAGGAAGGGCTCTGCGTGTCCTCGGCCAAGCTGAGCTGTCTCTGCCTCTCCCGCCCCGTCACTCTTTTTGGGGGTGCCGAGGGGTGCTGCCCCCCTGGGTATGAGGGGGAAAAAGGGGAGCCCCCCCCCAGCCTGCATGGGGGGGGGGGAAGGGGGAGTTTATCCCTCACTTCTCAGTGCTCCATGCGGGCAGGGAAAGGGGGGGGTAGTTTGAGGGGGTGTCAGTGAGCTCGGGGGCCGTCCTGGCTGCGTGTGCGCTCCCCGGTGCGGCGGAGGGAAGGGGGCCCGTGGCGGCCCCCCCCCAACCGCGGCTCGCTCCCGGCCTGGGACTCTTCCTCCCCCCCCTCCGCTCCTAAGCGGGAGTTTCCAGGAAGCGCTGAGAAGAGCCGCGTCACCGCGCAGCCTCTCGCACACCGGGCCTCCTCCGCGGAGACCGTGGCAGGAACGCGAAGTAGTCCCAACCGCCTCTCCGCCCTCAGCCGCGATAAGGCGCCGTCCCGCTCTTCCCCTCGCGGGAGGCCGTTACACAAACGGGGAGGGAGAAGCGTTGCTCCCCCTCCACGCTCCCCTCGCGGCCTTGGGCGGGATGAGCCAGGAGGAAGGAGGGAGGGAGGGGGAGGGGAGGCTAGGTGGAAAAAAGCGAGCGCCGGCTGCGGCGGAGGGGTCGGGAGGCGCGGAGGAGTGAGGAGGCGCGGGGAGCGCTCGGCGAGGGAGGGGGGTGAGCGGGAAAACGCGGCGCGGAGCCGGGAACAGCGCCCCCTCCCCCTCCCGCCGTGGCGGGGGGGGGGGTGATGGTGGAAGCGCCTCGGCCCCGCCGCCCCCGGTGGGGGCCGTGTCCCGGGGGGGTGCCCCGCCGCCTCGGCGGTGCCGCTGGCGGGGGCCGCGGGGTGCTCGAGCGGCAAAGTTTGGGAAAGTTTCCCCTTCCCGGGGCTGGGGTCGGGCCTTCCCCCCCCCGCACGCACACACCCGCGCTGCCTCCACACGGCGCGGCGCCCCGCTGGCGGCCGCCGCCAGGTGAGCGCCCCTCGGAGCTTTGTTTCCCCCGGCGCTGCCCCCTCACAGGGCCCGGAGGSGGGGGGGGGGGGGGGCAGCAGCGCTGCCCTCTTCCTCCTCTCTCTTCCCCGCCTCGATTTTTCTTTCTCGTCCCGCCGCTGCCCGCGCACCTGGGCCCGCCCGCCCCCCTCCCTCAGCCGGGAAGCCGTTGGTCGCGCGGGTGGGGCGCCCCACGGGGTAACTTATTGCCTCGTTTTTCCGCCCAAGCAGGCCTCTGAGGAAGTTTGCCCCCCGCCCCCCCCCCCCCMSGCCCTCGGGCTTGGCGCAGGAGCCCGCGAGCCCCTCACGCTGCCCCTACACTGCGCATCCTGCCCTTAACCCCTCGGGGCAAGAAGCGGCGCTCCGAGGCCTCGGTGCCCCCCCCCCCATCCCGGTGGCCCTGGCTTCGTGTCCTCCCATTAACCCTGCGCGGAGGGGACAAAAGCTAAACTGTGATCCTGCTCCCGCTTCCCCCCCATCCCATCCCCAGCTCCGTGGGCTTCGACATCCTCCCGTTTCGCGCTGAAAGGAGAGGAGAACAAGAGCTGCCGCTGATTGCAAGGCCTCGCTCGGCTTCTCCCCACCCCCTCTGCCGTCCCCATCCCCCACTGCAGCTCCCATAGCCTCCTATCCCTCCCATTAACGCTGAAAGGGGAGGACAGGAGCTCTGATGGTTTTTTCTCAGGCTTACTCTGTTTTCTCTTCCCCCCCCCCCCAACCAATACCGGCTGCATAAGTGCAAGCCGTGCATCTGAGCTCTGCTAGCACACCGCCTAAAAATGCCCCTTCCTCCGAGCCCCACAGCCCTGCAAGGAAACACCGATTTCCCCCCCCCCCCGTTTTGCTTATTCATTATAAGGAGTTGGTAGTGTGCTTTTTAAAATGGGTTGAGCTCTTGTTTTAGAAGCATCTGTGCTTTAGGAATAAGGTTTTTGTCTCCTGTCATCTTGAATATAGCTCTTCAGAATAATCTCTTGAAGTGCTCCATTTTTGTCCTTAAAGTTATATTTTATTACCTCTTCTGGATCAGTGAAGGTCGGTTTAACCCCTTCTATATGAAAATCAGCAGTCACTTTAGAAAAAGGTTGCCTTTTTCTTTACTAATTCACAGTTATGATAATATTTTATTGAGTGAGGGTTTTTTCCAGACCAGTCATGATGCATGCTGAAAGAAGTGTGTGCTTCAGCACTGATTAAAGTCATGTACGAGTTAATGAGAAGCTTGCAGAGTATGTGAAGCAAGAGAAAATCTTTAACCAGCTCTGCTGTTCCTTCTACATACCACAAACTTGTAAACTGTAACCAGAAGGTGGATTGAATATGTGTGTGAAATGCTGCAGTAGGAGACTCTTGTAACTGCATCACAGGTGGATGCTCACTCATTTGATGTATTACTGTTTTCAGAATACCTTAAAGTTTATATTTTTTTCTGAAACTGTTGTGAGACTCCATATTTCAAAGGAGTGATCCTTGGATGAAAGATGTTACAAACCTAAAGAATATTATTTTCTGGGTTAGCTTTTCATTTTAAACAGTCTCTTTTTATTCTCATGCTAACTGTCTTCCAGATTAATAGATTGATAATATGTAAGAGATTCTCAGGTGTTGGAGGAATATTAGTGCTGATGTCAACATTCTAGCTGTGGGACTTCTAATTTAAGAAACGTACTGTCAGAAGGAATCAGATCAAGGCTGACTCTTCCCCGCATTTAGGTCCAAATATAAGATACACCTTCTAGGGAGTCCCCAATGAACACTAATAGTAATTAAGTAAAAAAACTTTCCACTTCAGTCCCGCCCCCCCCTTTTAAACATAGACAAGAAGGTGCAGCCCTGTTTTCATTATGCATCCTGATGCTTTATATCTTCTGTTCCACTTGCATCTTAAATCCTCAAGTGACTTATAATTTCTGTGATTTTGGGGTATTTCTAGACTGTGCTTTTAAAGAAACTGTCTGTCTGTGTCCCAAAAGGAACTATGGTGCAGTAATTCTCATGAAAAGTCCACGTTCTTACATCTTTACCATTTCCAAATAATTTTTTTTCTGTAATTTTCATACTTAATTGTTGAATTCCTCTTTCTTTACATTAAGTAAATATTTATTAGTACCAGTTGGATTTTTTCATCTTTATAAAAGAACAGAGCCTTGTCACTGAGACAATCACTTTATACTATATTGAGCATGTGACGTACAAAAGGAGTGAAGGAAAATTGTCTTCTGCTGGGAACATCAAATGCCATTTTTGGAAAACAATACTATAGGAAATGGAAATGAAAAATATGTTTTATGCTGGTGAGATCTTTGTAATGAGGGTAAGAGGATTTGATGTCTCAGAAAATCAATCTTTACAAGCAAAAAAGTAGGACTTTTCATCAATTGCAAAAGTTCTTTGGCTGAATATCCTTTTGGGGAACTGAAATTTGGCTCAAGTATTCTGTTTATGAACATCTGTTGAATGGAATTTTTAAATGGCACAGATTATAATCTTAGTTTCTGTTGATTGTTTTAGCTAAAATTGACAAAACAAAATGAAGGAAATGTATCTGTAACTAACTTTTTTTTTAATAGAGCTGCGTGAATGTTCCATACTACTGATTACCTGGTTCTAGATGTGTAGCCCATGAATTTTTCTCTTTAACATATAAAATATAGCCTCCCCCCATTCTGTTGCTGTTTAATCCCATTTGAGTATTTTTCTGATATGCTTTCAAGTTTTTATTGCACCAAGAGACTTTTGGATATTGGTGTGTCCCTGAGATTTTTGCAGAAAGAATACAGTTATATATCTGAGAGGAAATTTTGAGATAAGTTGAGTATTCCCAGAACTGTGGCCAGCTGCTTAGATTCACATCCTGCCCACCTGCCTTCAACTAGGTTTCTGTAAATGCAATCACTTTATGTCCACTGTCTCTGGATAGTACTACTTCAGCATCTATTTCTGCAGTGTTTGTGACCTCCTCTTATTCAGGGAGGTCCTCACTGTAATTTTCCCTCCTATTATTTTGCCTCTTTTGCAGCCCAGTGCTTTTGCTGTTGTTGTTTTATATTCCAAGCAAGGATCCCGTGAATACTTCAGCTCAAAATTTAGGTCATCTCTGATGGAGGAAGGAAAAGGAAACCAAAAAAGTAAAAATAAGATTTCAATATGCTTTTAAAAGTGACAATTCTTAGGAAAAAATATACAAATTCATCTTCATTTCTTGGCTCTACGGACTTTGTCTGAGACTCCTGGGGAGAATGGAGGAAGCCATTTTTTGATTCCAGAATGAAAGCTAAGTATCTTCATATGAGTGTGTTTTTTTTCCCATGTGCCTTACTGGTCCTTTTTATTTTCACACCTGCTTTGAGCTTTAATCACTCAAATTATTCATAGACTTGCCCTGGAAAAAGAAGAGAATGACCTCTTCCCATCTGGAGTACATGGATTTACCATCAATAATTGTAAATGGACTTGGATGACTTAATGATTTTTAAAATTTTTAATTCTGTGACTTCATTGCTTTTTAATCTTGTACATGATCTTCTCCCAACTGATAAGTCTCTGTGGTATTATTTCAAGTTATTTCTTGCAAATTATATCTTAGAATTGAGCTCACATCTACAAAGTGCTGATGATCACTTGTGAACTGCTGAGTCATCAAAGAGCATGCAGCTTTCACAGGACCAGGCCCGTAAGTTACAATCTTCTTTTTTCTGTAATTATATACAATGGCTTTCATTACAAAGAACCTCAAGACAATTTATGAAATCAACAGCTGCAAAAGTAATGCAGTGCCCGTCGGGGTTACGTATTCACATTGATTACAATTTAGCAGTCCCTCAGCCTGAGGATACCTAAGGGGACATAGAGGCAACAGCTTTTCAATTCGTATGTGTTGCTGTAAGCAGCAAGCTGGAATTGATAGATATCCATTGCTATTGCCAGCAACTCTTCTTTTTTTCTGTTACTTTAGCGGCATAATTTAAGTTATTAAGAAACTTGTGAATCTTTTTTTGGTTTTTTTTTGCTCTTCCTACCTAGCAGCTATCTGTAGTTTCATATGTATTAAATGTGCTAAGCTTTGTCTGGCCTAGATGTATAATAAATACCTTAGTGAATTTGGATCAGTCCAGTTTCTTTTATTAACTCGGAGAAGATTTGTTTCTTATCTGAATTGTTTCTCCATTCAGGAGAGAAGACTTGCATAGCCAGAGTTCACCTCATAAATCACCTAGACAAATCCAACTCGGGGCAGAATAAGATACAAAATGAGAATAGTTGTGATTTAGACTCAATGAACTTTGTGGTGTTCTGCTGTGGAAATGTACTTGCATGAGACAAACAGAGAGAGCCACCTGTCACCAAATGCATCTTCATGATGGAGGGAGCACCATGAGGGTGACTTCAATGGGATCAGCAATCACGCAGCGTATTTAGATAGTTGTCCCATATTTCTTTAATGCTGTCTTTTGGACACAGTGCTGCCTTTTTCTCTCTGTGATGCTGTTTCTGATGCTCAGAATGCGATTTTTTTTTCACTAGGTACAGGCAGATTTGTTAGACAGTTTGGTGTTTTCTCAGTGTGCTTTCTCGGTTCACAGGACAAGGTACATCACTTTCTGGCACTGATGCAGTATTCGCTGCAGTTGTATGGAAGGGCCACTTCAGAAACCAGCAACTCTTCATTTTCCTGGGTTTTATGAACTGAGCTTGATCTTTGGTGCTTAGTAAACAGACATATTAAGAAAATGTATGGCCCAGCAGTTTCTCAGATACCTGGAGGTATCCTCTGCATTAATACAGTATTTGGTTGCTTTCATTTAAGTGTTCTGTTCTTGATAACTTCTTTTATTTTTATCAAAGGATTGGAAAGACCTTCTTGGTCTTCATCCAGACTCTGCTATCATATGCAGCTATGTCATATTCTATTCATTAACAGGCCACATCATAAAAGGTTAGGGCTACTAGACAGAAAGTTGTACAGCCACAATCATTCCTGTGACTGGGAGTGCAGGTTCTGTACCAAATGATGCTAATGTGCAGGCAACATCTCTTCCTAGCCCTATAGTAATGCTCTGGCTCTTTCTGGTTATTGGAACTCTTCTGATTAGTTACCAAGCTGCTTTTTGTTTGGTCTGCTGCTTAATGTAAACAATTCATCTTGCCATTATTCAATCCAAGGTTATTTTCTACTATCGGCTCTTTTATAAAATCTTCATTACTTATTGATTACAATTCTGAAATAGTTGGGGGTTGCAGGGTTTGGGTTGGGGGGGGTGGTTCAAAAAGCATTTGAATATATTTGTTGGCACCTGCAAACTCCATCCTTGTTTTTTCCACTCATTCCATATTTATTTTAAGGACCCTTCAAAACAATCATGACTCCCCTAGATATTATGGGTCTTTTCTACTAGATTAGAGCTTCCTGTTGTTGGCTTGTCATTTCTGAGTAAGGAAAGTCTGAATTCTTTCAGCTCAGTTGTTACTTTATCTTCTCTGCTCTCCCAGGGGTCTTGCATGCGCTTTCAGTTCTGCCTTACATTTTTGATTATGTGAGTTTCCCTACTATTTACATTTCTTCATATATATCATCTTCATGCCATCTGCTACCTTATGTTTTCTTCATCTCTGAAATTTAGTAACCATTCTTCATGCAACATTATTCTTGTACATTATTTCCTTAAGACTGAATTAAAAGGTTGTAAAGAACAAAGCAAATTAGAATTCACTCTTTCTGTGTAGATGTTTTGAACTGACTAGGAAACAACTCAATAAAGACCTTCAAATGCTTTGAGACAAATGAATTTGTAACAGAGATTTTGTACATTGTTTATCCAAAAGGTATATTATCAAATCAACCAGAAGAGTTTTATTGTTGACAAAGTAAGGTTACTGTTAAACAATGCAGTCTTGCATATAAACTTTTTTTCCCTCTAGAAACCTGCAGTTCCTCTGTGTAGCATTTACTTTTGAGTGAGTGTGTGACACTGCCTTATGAGATGAAAGCTGCAGTACTGAAACTGTTTTACTGAACTTAGCTCCTGACCTACCTTCTAAGGCCATGTCTACAAAGGGATGATATATCAGTCTAGTTTATTTGATCTAATTACAGCTATTTAACTATATTGAGCATAAGTATATTCACCCCACTTTTATGCTGATTTAAGGTGATTTCAATGTTAATCAGGTTCACACAGTTCTTTCTTGCATGAATTCACCTATCAAAATATTGTGGGCAGTTATCCTATGAAGCAGTGCTCTGCTACTCAGCTGTATGTTTTTGTTTTTTTTTAATAATGCTTTATCTTCATTTTTTTCATAATGCTTTATTTAATGCAGTATTTTTTTCATAATGCTGTGAGGTTGTGTGAAGAAGAAACTGGTAAAACCATTAATATGCATGTTCCTGAAAGGTTGCGCATGTGAAAGGATTTAGTTCTGCAGTTTAGAGCTTTTGCTACTTTGCTAGTGGAAGAAATACACAAAGAGGAGCAGTAGGATGTAATCAACCTGTTACTTCTGGAGAACATTTATCTGGAACAGTTTACTCAACGGTATACTGTTTCTGGGTGTAGTCAGCTAGCAGAGACTGATAGCACAGGGTAGTGATGCAGAACTGGGATGACCAATAGTGGCAGCCACACATCAGGATGACAAAATCTCACTCCTAGAAATCTGTGCAGAGCTCAGCTGCAGAGACAGAATACAAATACAAGGATTTCCCTTAACATACAGAAGCCTACTGCCATCAACTCTGTGGAAGCACATCATTTCTGATTACCTCCAATTGAAAACTTGCCAGTTTTATACCAGGGATGTTGTCATGGAGTTTTTATGTACACATCTGAAGAAGGTGCTGATCTTCTGTGTCATAAAGCTTGGCAGTGCATAAGAAATTACTGACAGCTTTTCCCAGGTATGGTCTGTGAATCAAATGAGGGTTATTGGGGTTCAAAGAATAAATGTGATCTGTCAAGCCAAGAGAGAGAATTTATGAACACAGAGAACATCTTCATGGTTGTACAAGGCCTTGCTCATCAATGTAGATGATTACTGTCAACTTTTCCCAAAAGAATGTAAATTGGTATTATGAAACTTTTCCAGAACAGAATCTTTAGAAATTTGGGCTTGTCCTGATTTGTACAACATCTGTAAGAGGAAGGGAAAGATACTGAAGGTGGGTAGAAAGAAGAAATTGAGTCTCTCAATATTATGGACATCCAATTAAAAAGCTTCTGCAAAATAGCCGCTTTATCAGAAAACTATGCACTACAATTTTATGAACAAGAGGTAACTGAGCAGATTAGTCAAACGCTCTATTTCTTTGATTAATAATTACTGTAAGTGATGTTCTGCTACTGTTGGCTGAGGTGTAGCTCAGTGAAGATCTTCATTAAAAGAGTATCATAGTTTGACTTAGCAAAATAAAATGAATGCAACAAGCACAGTTAATCTGAAATGCCCTGTAAACTTTAAACTAAAGAAACTCAGAGTTCACTTGTATCCTCAGAAGTGATATGCTCCTTCATCTGTTGTGGAGGCCGGAAGTTGCAAGAAAGTAACTTATTGAAATGTTGGCCCAAAATGATGTGTTCGTTATCTAAAAGCAGAGCCCACTGTTGAAATTGAAATACACCTTTCTTATCACTACTTTTCTTGCTGTATTTACTGTAATAATAAACATAGCAATCATGCAAAGAGACATCAGGAAGTCATTTGGTCCCATCCCTACTCTGAAGCGGGACAGGTATGCTTCGAATATCCCATGCAGGTGTTTGTGTATCCTATCCTTACAAGAGCATAAAGGAGGGCATTCTACAGCTTCCCAAAGTAATAGTTTCATTGTGTGAATGTCACTGTTGTTAATCTTTACCAAATCTTATTATGAATTAAGTCTACTACCTATTTTACTTTCAGTGGGTATAGAGAACATTTGATTGCTGACCTCTGGTTCAACAAAATGGGAGACTGGTATTTTGTGGTCAGTCAATCTGTCTGTGTCTCTCTCTCTCTTTAATTAAACAAATCCAGTATTTCAACCTCTTCTTGGAGGTCAGATTTTCTAAGCCTCCCAGCATTCTTGTTGCTCTTTTTGTACTGTTTCCGGTTGGTTTATGTCTGTTTTTCTTTTTTATGTGGTACCTGAAATTAGATACAATATTCCAGCTGAGATTTCACCAGCACTGAGCAAGATAATGGTCATGGGTGTCCTACATAAAAGAATCTTATTAAATATTTCTGTGATGTATTATCTTTATTGCATTGACTCAAATTCAGTTTGTGATCCATTATAACCACTGACTTCTTTACTGCAGTATTGCTGCCCAGCCAGTTATTCACCTTGTTGTACATGCTTGTGTGTTGATCCTTGGTTACAAAAAACTTCCCTGAAAATGTCATGCCTGTAAACAAGGGGGAGAAAAAAATCTGAGGAGGTTTTGTGAATGCAGTTCTTTTGCGAAGTCCGAGTGCGTCAGCTCACCAATGGAAGAAGAACTGTCAGCTACTGTTCGTTTTCAATAATGGATGGAGATCATAACATGTCTTACTATATTGCTGAAAAAGTGTTAATTTCATAAAAGTCCTAATATGAGCTGGAATAGGAATATTTACTTGCAAATGAAAAAAGTGGTTACAGTATATGAATCTTAGATGATCATTTTCTTGCTAAACTTTTTCACTCTCCTGCTATCCACAAAATGAGCAGAATGACTTTGTCCCTTAAAAAAAAAAAAAACCACAGTAGAAGTGGCTACTGGAATTGAGATAAACCAAAGTTAAATCTGAAAGACAGTTGAAGAAAGAGGAAAACAACAACCAGAAAAATTACATGATTCTGACTTTGTCCAAAACCCTGAAGACATATGAAGATACAATCCCTTGGATGTGAGATGTTCTGTCGGCCTTTCATGCCATTATCTGGTCAGAACACTACTTCAGAAGAATAAAAGACAAAGGATCTATTTCTGCCTTGTGCCACTGCATACTACAGTTTAAAGAAGCAAAAAGAGGTGGCAGATGCAAGAAATTGGTCTTTAGCAGCATGGAACATAGTGCACTTGAAATCATGAAGAAAATTTCCAGTGGTCAAACAACTGAGAACAGACGATTGCAAGAACAGCAGCCATGGTTTGTTTGTTAAAGAAGAATATTGCTAAAGCAGGTATGTTTTTGTCTGGAGAGATTCAGAGATCTTGGATTGAAAGAAAGAGGTGGTATGTTCCTGGTGATGTTATTTGTGAGGGAAACGAAGCCATTAGCAAAAACTAGAAATATGATGGCAGGAAACTTCTCAGCCTTTTATAGTCTTCTGGGGAGCGACAATAATTTGACTTTGAGACAGTTTGGAAAGCCCTACCATTTGAAAGGACTGTTCTTTCAGTAGTTCTCTACAGTGCTAGAGGACCCTTATACTGCCAAGGGGATGTGTGCCTGTATAGGTGTGACTAGAACAAGGATCACTGCTGAGTTCTCCGAGTATTGTCTGACACCGAGAATTTGCTGAGCTAGTGGGTATTCCAGGGCCAGGTCAACCTACATGTTATTCACTCTCTGTATTTCGTGCTTTTTTATACTGCTGTGACCCGGATGAATTTAGCAGAGAATTGAGCAGTGTGTTCAGTTTTCCTGTGTAGGGTTCTTAACAGTTTCGCCCATTTTAATCCAGTTCCCTGCACTGTGATGCAGTCTCTAATTACAAATCAAATCATATAGCCTGCCTTCTCAAGACCTGTCTCATTCAATGAATATCTTTCCAGAATTTCTTTTTATCCCTGTTATTTGATGTTTGCTTACATATTTTATTTATTGCATATAATTCAAGTGCTGCAGTAAATACAGAATTACTAATTGTAATGGATTTTTGTGTGATTTCATTATAGTATCTGAATACATTTTAACCACCGTAAATTTATCTTCACCGAAGAGGTTTTACTCTCATTTCACTGATGCAAAGCAGAGAAATTAATGGCAAAGCTATAAAAATTCTCCACTGTATGTGTTTGTTCCACAGTGACAATAAACAAGTTTGCAACTTGCCCCAGTAAACTAATCTGTAAATAGCTTCCTCATTAATCATCCACCAGGTTGCAGATGAGCATTCAAAGGGTGCTGCTGATACTGGTTATCCCACGTGTTTGGACTTTCATAATATTGGGCTAGAAGAGCCTCCTTGGGTCACCAAGCCTTATTCCCGGCTTTTACAGGCAATCATATCTCATTTTGTCCATAAGTACATCAAACTCCTTCATAAAAATGGTTAGTCCCTTTTAGCCTGGTAGCCCTACTGGAAGGATTTTTTCAAATCTAATTCTTCTAATAGTAAGACACCTTATTCTAGCTTCTATCCTAAATGTACTCAGGCCGTTATATGTGTTTGGTGCCAACATAATCCTTTAGTTTAAATAGCTCTGTTCAGACCATAATCTATTTATACAGACTAACCCTATCCTGTATCAGCCTTTCTTTTGTTTGAGTTAGCTGAAATAAAACTTTAGTCTTTTCTCATGATAGATTCTTTGCTCTTGTAATCATCTTAGTAAGCCTTTTCTGTGCCTATTCCAGTTTTCACGTATCGGTTTTGAATATATACACAGAATTCTGCAAGAGAGCCATTACAGTAAACATCTGTGTGTGCCTTACCTGCTCTTTAGATCAAATTTGTCATATTCATATTTGTGACATTCAGTCATTCTGTGACTAAATATGCTTGTGACTCTGTATTCTTCTCTATTAACTGGGATGAATTCCCAGTGTACAATTTTGCTATTTGTCCCAATGTGAATAGCCTTGTGCTTTGCATTAATCTTCTTATGGCAGTCCACTTTGGTTTTCTGTTCCTCAGGTCATCTGGTTCTTCACCTACAATATTCTAGTCCTCCTCTGTATTGATGCCTTCTAATTTTGTCCCCAGCTAGCTATATTAACACTCTTCTTTCAATTCCTTGTGCTAATGTCACTTAAAAGTAATAAATAGTACCAGTCCTGGAGGAGCTTCTGAAGTAAATCACTCCCTAGCCTGAAAGTTCCCTTTTTAACACAATCCAGCATATTTTGTTTAGCCAGTTTTTTACCCACAAAATTTTTCTTGTACTAATCTTCATCTTTTCCAGTTCAACTTTTAGTTTCAGTGTGTGGCACCAGATCAAATGCTTTCCTGAAGTTTAGGTTGATTAGATCTACTACATTTTCCTTTACCGAGGAAAAATCTGTTTTCTTATCAAAGAAAGACATCAGATTTGTCTGCATGATTACCTTTGTTAAACTTATGTTGCATTTTATCTGTTTGTTTTCCTATTTTCTTCCACATCTTTAGACTTTTTTTTTCTCCAGGGGAAAAATAACTCAAGTTTTATATCTCATTGAGGTCAGACTAATTAGTGTGTAGTTGTCTGGGCACTACTTTCCAAGTCTTCAGTTTGAGCTTGATTTTTTTTCTCTCCCAATGTAAATTCTAGATTATTTTTGCATCCCAAGAGTAGTTAGAAGAAAATTGATTAATTTGCATCAAAAGTCAATTACAGTGCTTCACTTTTTTTCTCTCTTTTAAGAAAGATGCTACACAATGGCTGCTGATTCAGAAAAAAAAAAGTAATTAATTTTGAAGAACTGCAAAGTCCTTTAAAAAAAATTTTTTTTAATGAGAAGCTTCTTAACTAATGATAGCCGATTTCAGGACTCCAGTATCCTGTGCAGCTGTTGATATCTACCGAGTGGATCATTACAGTCTCTGGCAAGAACTGATCACGGGTATCTAGAAGTTATGTTCCTTGTGCTCCTGCTTCACCATGATTTCTGCTGTCATTTCTTTGTTTAAATAGAAAGTGAAGTGTGCTGGCTACCCTACAAATAGTATAAAATCATCCTTAAGAGTTACTCTCTAAGAACAGACAAAATAAGTAAAACAATAGAGTGAGAAGGCAGTTGAAGTAGCCTGTCGGCATTACATAGGGGAGACTACACCACTTCTCAGTGATGACGTTAACCCGTGCCAGTGGAAAACCTAGGTCATTAACTATGTTTCCTGAAGGCAGGAAAAAATGTAAATGCTTGTAAATGCTTTGTTTCATAACATATGTAGTAATAATCCTTACAAATACATATAATGAAGATGAATCTTTTTTGATTTGAGCACATATCACTTAGGTACTTAATTATGGAAGGTAGGAATGTAAAAAACAACCCTGGGATGTATTTTTGTTGAGTATACTAAATATTTTTTATAAATAAGTATTTGCAAATTATGTATTCTTTATGTTTCTTCAGCATGTCCTGAGTTCAGGATGCTATTTTACTGAGAAAGCAAACAGCTCTGACCAATGCCTTTGTTTTACTGAAAGTATGTGTGATAGTATCAGCCTTTATAAAGAAGTAATATTGCTAAGGTTTTATTGTGGGCCTCTTTAAAGTCATAGATAACAGCTAGATAAAAATGACCTTGTTTCACAGTTCCAGTACTGAATTTCAGAAGTTCCGGTGAAGCTGGTCTATATGTGCTTAAATTTTTGGTTTTAATGCAAGCAAATTTCACTGAGGTGCATACTTGCAAAGTGAGGAATCTTACTTTAGGCCATGCACATTTGAGCAAGATAACGGATGGAGGCCTTCAAAAGCAGAGTCAGTCACATCCTACATGCAGACTTCTATGCTCGTGTAAAATCCTAAAAGCTCCCCATGTGGATTAGATTACAGAATTAAGATTTTGAAATACACACTTACGGATGACTGTTGAAAGGAAGGTAAGTAGAATTCCAGTCCAGCCCCTTCATGGTCAAACATTTCAAAGCTGCTCAAGAATTTGTTTATCTGGAATATTACAGTGTTTTGTTTTATTAAATTTTCTATCAATTATTTGTACCTTCTTTTGTATATCTGAAACGAAGGGACGTCGCTTAGTATTCTCTCCATACCATCAATATTTAATAGTTTGTCTTTCTCTGTATTTAGTGTGTGTGTGCCTATATAGTATCAACAAAAAAACTCTTAAAATCAATTTTTGCAAGAGATTTTCAAAGCACATCATATAATTGAGTCACCGTGTATACTTTTCTGAATAAACCAAGCTATTGTAGAATCTTACATAAAATACTGGAATTAACTTACAAAATTGTCGTATTTTACAAATAATCCTGGATACAGCTAATTTCCACTAGAGATTTTATTTCAGGGTGGTTTGAGTCTGCAATATTGATGACCTGGTGTCTTTTAGAAATTCACAATCTTTAGCCCCTTTTCAAAAGAACATTTTATTTGTTTTCTCAGATGTACAGATATTCATTTTCTTGAGCTAGGGACTGGTATGAGTATTATGGGCGGATCCTGCAAAGTGCTGAGTACATGGTTAACTTTAAGGGAGTATATGCTTAAAATCACTGGGACTGCTGATGTTTAAAATTACACATGTACTTAAGTACTCTGATGGCCTCAGGCCAGTGGTTTTTGCATCTTCTAGGACTGAGCCTTAAGGAGCCTATAGTTAATTATTGCAGCTGAATTTTCTTTCCCCTTTTTAAAAAATAAGGTTCAAAGCAGAAGTTTAATCAAAGTAGCTATATTATTCCAAATTTGAGGAATTCGGTGTGTAAAGTTGATGCGCCTGGCTACTTTCTGTCTCTCCCGGCATCCAAGCTCACTCCTCTACAGTGTTAGTGCAGGGCTTGCAGTTTTCAGTAATGCTCCATTCCTGTGTTATCCTGGTCCGTCTTTTCCATCTGCTTCATTCTGTTTGGAAAATGGCAATGTAGAATGTGTTTGGTGTAACCTTAATCCTGACCAGCATCTGGGCTCCGTTTAAAAAAAAAAAAAAAGCATCTACTGCAGGCAAGGTTTCTGTATATGCTTCCCTGCTTTAGTGAAACAAAGTTGGGGGTGGTAGGGGGGGACAACCCCAAATGACCATAGTAAAATAATCTTTATTTTAACTGACATGTTCATTAACATGTAGGTTTTAATATCTTTTTTTTCCTGCATATGTGGACAAACCGTAGTGGTTGTACTTTTCACCTCACCTCTGTTCTAATGCGTGTCGTGTCAGAGGTACACAGGATTTGCACCATTTTAGAAAGAAAGGTGGTTCTTAAATCTAACAGCCACTCTGTTAATTACTCACAAATATGTAAAAGTTAATGCCACCATAAAAATGTGATGAACTGAAATTCCTATACGATGCCTTATGACATTTCCCTATTAAACTTTTACAGGCCTTTTAGAGCTCCCCGATGGCAACACGATTTTATTAAATATTCTGGGAGAAAGTAATGAAGATGAAATCGTGGCAATCCAACTGCGAGCGCCGAACACTCCCTCGACTCAAGCCATCCTGGTAATATTTAATTATTCCGTACAGTATCTCGGCGAAGGGCAGGAGCCGAGCTGCCCTGCCAGGAGGGAGCCGGCCTCGCGGCCCCGGCGATGCTCTGCTCGGGTTTTTCCGCACTCGGCGTGGTGGGCACCGGGCGCCTTTGAAAATCTGGCGCTAGATGTCTCCAGCACCTGGAGATCGTGCACAGGACTCCGTAATTGTGCACCCCGCGGAGGATCATTGTGCTTGGCCACACGTTGAAATAGCCGCTTCAGAGCCAGTTCCGATCGCTGGGGTGTGACTCCTAATTGCAAAGCGCGGAGCAGCGCTTTGCAGCCAATTGCGCTTCCCTCGTGGGGTCCTCCCCCCCTTTCCCAGTTTTGCTTTTTGATTTCCCAACCCAGAAGTCGGTACAGTGCCGCGTCTGCCCTGTACGCTCAGTTCAGGGTTGTTGAACTTCACTCCTCAAACAGCCACAGAGGTCGCTTCTGAGCAGCAAGAAACATTTTTTTTTCCCCACTAAGGCTCTCAGTCCCTCATGGCCGGAGTGGAAAAGCACATTTAAATCCTTAACTCGGATTTCCCACGTGGTGTCTTGTTGAGCTACTGTCATAGGCGCGCCGCACATTCATTTTATACAGAGTGAATTCAGTGATTTCCTGCGTTTGTTGAGAACGCAGAAGGTGATTAACGTTTTTAATCATACAGTATTTTCAAGACAGCACACAGAAAAAAAGCGTGCACAAAAAGCCAGCTATGGTCATTAGCAGTTTCTTGCTTTTTGAACCGACCACCAAGTGTGCAAATAATGAGGAGATTAAAGTTCTGCTCCAGCTTTCCTGGGTCCCTGTTCATGCGGTCGAGGGTTGTCTGCTGTCTGAGGGTTAATTCAGACAAGTTTCTCTACAGTGTTTGACATTCTGGGTGTGTATACATGCAAACAGCATGTGTGTTTTTGGAGTGAAGAGCTATCTATGCGTACTGGGAGACAAAAGCAATTGTTTATATGAATATTGGATGTCTTGGATATGTGTATAGGCGTTAAATCTATGCTGTGGGGGCTTTTTTTAGTTGTCTTGGTTTTCACCCCATTCAAATATTAGGGTCGGAATGGTGTTTCAACACTTACAGGGGGAGAAGGGAAACAGAGGAGGCAGGGAGGTGCCTGAAGTTGCATCTGGTCTTCGGACCTTGTTGTAATTTCTAAGGGAAGGCGTCCTCTACCTTTAATTATTTTGCTTAGCGCGTGACAGACCTATAGCTCTCCTTGTCTTACTTTAAGGCCTGCTTTCTGATGTCTCTAGGAGGCTCCCTTCATCGAGCAAGTAGATAAAATCTTGGCAAAAAGAGCACCAAAGGATGTGAACCCCTAGGAAAATTCCACTTCCTGTATACTAATACTTGTCCTTGGGTCTCTCACTCATTCCCATGCATTTAACAAGGGATCTGTGCCTCAGGCTATGATACTAACTTTCTAAATAAATGCTGTGCTGCAGAGAATGACCGAGCTCGCTGCTTTTCCCCTTCTGCTGCTAATCTCAGCTCAGTATGATCTGTGTCTCCTCTCTTCCTACTTCCCTCCATTTTATTTCTCCGCTGTTTTTTCAGCAGACTCCAACTCTCTCTCCTGCTGAACTTGCTGTGAACAAAAGGCTCCGTTCCAGATCCAGCCCGGAGTTGCCGTGAGAAACTTCGTTGCGAGCCCTGTCTGTCGCTCTCCCTCCCTCGCTTGCTCTCTCCCTCCCTGGCTCAGTAAAATGGCAGTGCGAGAGCTTTATGAAAAGGGTGAAAAACCTTCTTTCTCGGCGCCTGGCTCTCCCTGCAGTAAAATCCTCCACCCCAGTCGTGACTCCTGAACTCAAACTTCTCGAAAAACACACTTTAGAAAGGCAGGGTTTCGCGGGGGTGGGTATTTTTTTTACACTCCCCTGAAAAGAGCAGCTGAGGGTGGGAGAAACACGGAGGGACAGACTTGCTCAGAGTCAGGAGCTTTCTGTATGCAGGCTAACTCGCTGGTGATTTCATCTCTCTGCACGGTATTGCCAGTTCCCAACTACTTGAAATGGAATAATAGTTTTGCCTCAGTGGGAGAATCCAGGCCCAGAGTTGAGGTCTTTCTCTCTCTCTGCAGCTTTAAAAGCCTTTTTAACTCCTCGGAGTGGGGTTTCCAGTGTAACGTGGTTGCTGCTGCAAGCCCACCAGACGGGTCCTAAATCTGGTGGGATTCAGCAAAAACTAGACGGTTGGTTCCTGATCCAGTGCAGGGGTTTTTATAAACTCCGGTCCGCGTTTTGTTTTATTTTTTGCCTTTTTTTTTTTTAAGTAGATTTACTCTTCCTTCTCCAAGAGAGCTCAGCACCAGCGAGCTGGTGTCTGAGGGAGGCTGTGGCGCCCGTGTGCACAGCCGCGTGTATAAAACAAGATCCGCTTGCTCTTTCACTGCACTTTATTAGTGTTTTCCTCCCCGAGTTGTCCAGTTCCAGATCATCTGCCAATTCCCTCTGGGTTTTATCCACTCCCGCTTCGCTCTTTGCTCTTTCACTGATGGCTAAAGGGAGAGTCGCTCTCCTCGATTCCCCCTCTAGAGCCCAAGCTACCCACGTGTGCACGGAAACTTGCTGCTGTTCCACTTTTACCCCGCCCGCGGGCTTGGGCTGGCGAGGGAGAGGAGCAAAGGGGGCCGGAGGGTGCTGCTGCCCCCGGGGGCTGCGCGGGGCGCGCTGCGGGCTCGCCCGCTCCCTTCCCGTCCCTTCCTCCCAGCAAACTCCGCTTCGCCTTTTACTCCTCCTAGCGAGGGCTGCTAAAATAATGCATTTCCTTGAGTCAGCCCGAGTCCACTTTCCTCTCTTAATATGCATCCAAAGTTTTGCAGCTCCCTGTCAAATGTTAATAGGCGGCTGGAGCGGCGCGGCTGGAGCAGCGGCTCGGCAGCTTCCCCTGCCTGCTGGCTCGGGGGGAGCAGCAAATCCCGCGGCCGCTCCGCTCCTGCCTTTGCTGCTGCCTTCGGCGAGCTGGCGGAGTTGCCTCCTGCTTAAACTCCACTCCACGCCGCGGTGTAGGGCTCTCGTGCGGCGTGCCCCCGTGCCATGGTGTCAGCGCTGGAGAGGCGGACTGTACAATATCTTGACATTTTTTAAAGAGGATAAATAAGCATTGTCTCGTACAATGCCCATCACATTAGCCACTCACAGCAAACAAATAATTCAAACAATATTAATCTTAGTGGTTATGAAGCTGCAACAAGAGTGCTTAACCTAGATATGATAGCGTCTAAAATACTGGAAAGAATGGCCTGGACAAATATAAACATATTTACAGGAAATGTAATTTTCTTTAGAAAAAACTACTCTCAGATAAGCTAGGGTACTGTAGATAACCTTTCCTTATTCCATTCCATATTTTGCAATGCACTCAGTGAATTATAATAGATTGGTCTCTTGTTCTTGGGTCCAGTCTGCATATCTCAGCATACTATGCATTTCAGTAAAATGGAAGAGCATCCTTCCTCTCCCAACTATACTAATTGCTTCTCAGCTTTTTTGCATGCTAGCTTAGATGCACTAGTTAATACTTTATTATAGAAACTCTACCCAATTCCTGAAGTAAGAATCCAGGCCATGTTTGTAGCAAGTTTAAAGGCTGGGGATAATGATAACTTGTGCGTGTGTGAGTGCAAGGGAGCGCAACTGACTTTAGTCCGGTTTCCATGTCAACGATTCAGTCCATATTTGCCATCACACAGTTGGCAGAGCTTTTTTTTTTCATGGGGGAGACACTACTCCTGTTTCTAGTACTCTAATCTACACCAGGTTTCCTAAACTGCCTTAGCGCTAGGTTAAATGGCATGGCCACCTTCATGAAGGAGACTCCACTCAGGAGGAGCCAGCCTAGTGGTGGTGGCCTGCACTGCCATGTGAGAGAGCCGAGCTGGTTCCCCAGCCTATCTGAGCAGCCAGGGGCTGAGCCTGTTGTGGAGGAAAGCATGCTCAGCACTTAGGGAGATGGGGAAGAGACGACTGCTGCATACTACTTAGCAGGGATCACTCAGGCTGAGAAGAGTATTGACGCGTTGCAAAGAAAGTCTTGTCCACTCCTGCGTAGCTTGGAAGGATGCTAGTTACAACACAGGATGACAGGACTGGTGGGAGGATTTTCAGCTATTAGATGGAAATGTTGTAAGAACTATACCGTCATCTGTTTTCCAAACCCCATAGCTGGAATTTCATTGAATGCCTTAGTATTTAGTAAAGTGCCAGGGCCTCATTTATGAGGCATATTCCAAAATCTGCTTCAGCTTTCACAAACATTTGGTAAAGTGAGTGTCTCCTTATTGTGTGGGTGGCTGGGGAATCCTGTCTGCTTTTCACATTACAATCAACACCAGGTTTCCGAGTCTGCCATAGCGTTCTTTGAAGAAGATTCCAAAAGACTGACAAACTTAGAGCAGTCGCGAATATGGAGTCTGTATGTGGATGCACCTGAGCTGAGACTCAAGCTCTTGAACTCTGATAAACTTTCAAAGGTGCTCTAGTTAGGTGGCACGGCTTTCATTCATGAAGGAGACTATAGCTTTGAAGTTGGGGAGACTGTTGCTCAAGAGTGTTCTGGGTTAAATGGCGTAACTGTCTCCAGTTTTGTTTTCTAGGTGTACAAGTTTATAGAAAACGGGACATTGAAGAAGAGTATCTTGGCGGTTCTGCTGCTCCGCAGTCCACTACAGCCCACCGTAGATATTAGGAAAGCCAAAGGGCCTCGCTTGTGAGATTCTAGCCTCATTTGTTGACCAAGAATTGCCCTCGTTGTCTCTGTTCTTCTAGAAGCCAGGGTCTGCTCAAGTAACAGGCTCCTCTGAGGGCTGATTAACTTTTTGTTCTAGAATTTTCCTCAGTTTTTAAACTCTTCTGAGGTTTTCAATAAAATGCAAAGATCTAGCCTGTTGAGAAAAGGCAAGGAACACAATACCAATGCCCTCAGCAGTCTAGGAATTTGGATAGTTTCTGTTGATCTCTGCTTCTGAGTTACAGGCATTCAAAATTGTTATTCATAAATTAAGCCAGTTTCCGCAGGAGTAGCATGGAGACGTTCCTTGGATTGCTAAGCCTCTCTCTGCCCCAGCACACATGGCAGAACGCACTGGCAAGGAAAATCCAGTTCCAACTGAGCAGTCAGGGAAGTGAATCCTCATCCAAATACTTTTACAGTTTTGTGGCAATTGGTAAAGGACAATTGTGAAGCAGATTGCAATCCAGTTTTTCTCTCCAGACTCTTCTCTTATATTGTTTCAGACTGGATTATAGGCTTTTCCCCCCAAAAAAGGATTACCTATCTGTGTAGCACCTCATGTGCTGGGGCTCCAACCTTCCTGAAGGCTTTTGGGTACTCTGACAATATAGATGTCATCGTTTGTTATCCTGCTCTTTCTAATGTTTACTTACTGCTGTGGAGAAAGACAGACCGACGGACCAACTTGTTGAGATGGAATGTGTTCTGTGTTGCTCAGTCAGCTATAAAAGCGGTGCAGTGGCACAAGTGTCTTTGCTAGGGAGCCTACAGGGCGGTTTATTGCTCTAGAATACATGTAAAATTTTGCTCTTTCTTGACTTGTCCAGACTTCCATCCCACCTTCCAGCTTTGGAATAAACCCTTTTGTTCAGCCACCTGTGTTCTAGGTAATGAATATTTCGTATTACAAATTTTACAATGAGTGCGCAGGTTGAGCTGATAGTAGTAGACACCGAAAACTTGAGATCTTCCACAACAGGCATACAGTACCAGCAGTGATTCAGTCTTTACATACATTGTCCTGCCTCTTGCTCTGGACTCAAGTTTCCCCGCTGTCATCAGTGTTGTTACAGTGGGGTTTCTTGTGGTACGTCCTGCTGATTGTTGATCTGGGCCGAGAACCCTGCTTTTCTCAAGCTACCGCAAAGCGTACGGCCGCTAACCACTCCAGGTTACTTCTGAGCTATTCCTCGTGTCAAGGTGATGTTCTAAAATGGAAGTCCATACCTCAGAGGCCTCTTCTGACTCTTCAAGCAGTGTTTTCTCGTGTTTTCTCTCACTTCATAAAGTTATATTTACTGACTTAAACTTCACTTTTTCATTTTTTTCCATATTGTAAAGGAGATCCTCTCCCCCCCACACTGCCCAGGTTCAATACACAGAACCAACATCTAAACTGTACAATTGCTGTTTTTACCGGGTGACTCTCTCCTATGTTTTTAAATCTAAGTAACTTCTCTTTTTGTATGAATCTTAGGATTTTTCTTGTTAAATAAAGCAAACGAGAACCCTCCACGCTTTGCCGCAGGCCTGTATCATTTGAAGTAAAAAGCCTAGCTACAGAACCGGCTGGCATAGGACATGGTGCCTCCAGGACTGAGGTCCAGGTACTTGTTTCTCTCCTTCCTGCTCTTGGGAAGGCCACTGGGATGGAGGAGGAGGGAATCTGGGTCTGAAATGGTTAGAGAGGAGCATGGCCTGATTCTCAGTTCACCTCTTTGACAGTTGGGAAGGCTGCGCTCTGTGTTACCCCACGAGATTGCCAGAGCATCCTGTCCCATTGCTCAACGTGTTGTGTCTAGACACGTTCAGGTGGTTTTGGTCCTCCCCATCTAGCCACCCCGAGGGAGTTCCTGGTCCGGTGCCCGCTGCTGTCGCTTTGGCAGGAGCAGGAACGGGACTTCCTTGGATGTCCGCGCGCAGTTATTATTTTGGCGCATCGCCAACTCTTTTTTTTTTCCAGAGGGACACAACCAGCAGAGAGGAAATGACAATCTTTAATAGTTTATAAAAGCTAATTCTACATGGAATTTCTCGAGACAAAGGAAAGGCGCTTCGTTAACCCAGGGGCCGAAACCCGAGAGCCGGCGGCGAGCCCCGCAGCGCGGCGCCCCGGCCGCTCTCCCCCGGAGGCAGCCTGGAGGTCCCCTTCCAGCGGCAGAGGTAACCTGGCCGCCCCGGGGAGCCGAGGGAGGGCACCGCCGCCGGGGCCGCAGCCCCGGGCCTCTGCCCGCCGCCGCCCGCCTCGCCGGGACGGCGC
>NW_020448197.1:353101-354789 GCF_003343035.1 Apteryx rowi | reverse complement strand
CGTGCGGCAGCCTCAGCCGCGCCGAGCCGCTGGCGGCCGGGGCCGGCCCGCTCCTCCTTTGTCACGGGGGGGAGGCTCCCGTCCGGGCCGCGCGCGGCTCCGCTCCGGGTTTGGCAGGCGGCCGCGGCGCTGGGTAAAATGGCAGTGCTGAGCCTCGTGTCGGAGTGAGCCCCACTCGGCGGACCAGAGTCGGGAGCTGCCGCGCGGCTCGCCCAGCCCGGCCCCGCCGCCGCTCGGCCCGGCTCCGGGGACGGCGCCCGCCCGCCCGCCGTGTCCCCCCTCCCTCCCTCCCGCCTCTCCCGCCCCGGGAGCCCCGTCCCGGGTCCCCCCCTCCTCCTCCTTCCCCCCACTCCCTCCTCCTCCCCTTTCTCCGCCGGCTGCAACCGAGGAGGTACAGCGGGGCCAGGCCCCGGGAAGCCCAGCCCAGCGGAGCCCTCCCCGCCTCGCCAACCAGGCCGGGGGGGAATGAGCCCCCGCTGCCCTGAAGAGCCCGCCGCCGCCTGAGCGGGGAGCAGCAGAGCAGCGAGGCCTCACGCCGGCCGGCCAGGCAGGGAGCAGCTCGGGGGGACCGGTCCGGGGGGGCGGCTGGGTGGGGAGGGGGGGGGATCATGGCTGCTCAGGTCGCCCCCGCCGCCGCCAGCAGCCTGGGCGCCCCGGCTCCATCCGAGCTGAAGAAAGCGGAGGCGCAGCAGCGGGATTGTCCCCCGGAGGAGGCGGGGGGTGAGGCGGCGGCGGAGCGCGGCGGCGGCGGCGGCGAGAAGCAGGCGGAGAGCGAGGGCCCCCCGGGGAAGGAGCTGCAGGACGGGGCCGAGAGCAACGGAGGGGGCGCAGGGGCCGAGTCCGACCTGAAGAGCTCGAACGGGAACCCGGGCCCCAGGCCCGCCGCTGCCGCCGCCACCCTGAACAATAACCTCCCGGAGCCGCCCGGTGGCGGCGGCAGCAGCGACGGGGTGGGGGCGCCGCAGCAGCAGCAGCCGCCGCAGCAGCCTCCCCCTTCCCACCCGGCCGCCTTGCCCCCGCCAGCCTACGGCTTCGGGCAGCCCTACGGCCGCGGCGCCCAGGCTGCTGCCGCCGCCGCCGCCGCTGCGGCCGCCGCCGCTGCCTTCCACCAACATGGCGGACAACAAAGCCCTGGCATGGCAGCGCTGCAGAGCGGGGGCCTGGAGCAGTCCTACCCGGGGCCGGCGGGAGCCCCCGCGGGGCCGCCCCCTCCGCAGAACTCGCACGGCGCCGCCGAGCACGGCTTCCCCAACCACCAGTACAACTCCTACTACGCGGCCGGGGCCGGGCGCAGCGCCGGCTCCTACCCGCCTCCCCCCCAGGCCTACGCCCTGAGCTCCCCCCGGGGCAGCGCGCAGGGCTCGGCGCAAGCGGCCGCCGGCGCCAAGGCGCCCGCCGCCTTCCAGCAGCAGCGCTTCGGGGTCATGGGGCCCTCGGCCGCCGGCGGCGCAGGCGGCGGAGGAGGAGGGGGCGCCACCCCGCAGCCCACGGCCACCCCCACCCTCAACCAGCTCCTCACCTCCCCCAGCTCCGCCCGCGGCTACCAGGGGTACCCCGCGGGCGACTATAGCAGCGGGCCGCAGGACGGCGGCGCCGCCGCCAAGGGCCCGGCCGCGGCGGAGATGGTCTCGCAGTACGGCGGGGGCAGCGGCCAGGGCTGGGCCGCGGCGGCCGCCGGGGCCCCGCCG
>NW_020448197.1:287806-352531 GCF_003343035.1 Apteryx rowi | reverse complement strand
CGGCCGGGCCCACCGGGGCCGGGGCCATGTTCGCCGACGGAGGCCGGCGGCCGCGGCCTGCGGCCGGGAGCGCTGGTAAACAGCTCGGCGATGGGAGCAGCGAGTGCAGATTGCTTTGGTTTGGGATTTGAATTATGGAGGTAAAATCCTTCTGTCAAAGCCAGGAGACAGTTGGTCTTAGGTTGACATCCTATCTGTGATCTGATTGGCTCCCCATCTCCTGCTCTTGGCCATTTATAATTGCCTCTGATGTAATGGTACAACAATCCTGATGAGCTCATAAACTTTTACACTCGGCTTTTCCGCCAGCCCGGACCCGGAGCAGCCTTCCGCCGCTCGCCGCCGCCGCCACCTCGTCCCCCTCGCCGAGACCGGCCGTGACCTTGAGGAGGGCCGGCGGCACGGCCCCCGCTGCCACCGCTGCTGCCGCCGCCGCGCAGCCCCCCGGCCCGGCCCGGCGCGCCTCGCCTTGCGCCTGCCTGGAACAAAAGAGGAGGCCGAGGCGCCTTCCCTGTTTGCACCCCGGGTTTACGTCCCTCGCTGCGGCCGTGTGCTGCCCGGAATAGCGTCCGCGGTGTCGGAGCGGCGGCGGGGCTGCTCCCCGCGATGGGCTCGCTGTTTATTTTTGGTGGCGCGACTCTGGCCGACGGTGTAAACGGTTTCTTTGGTGGAGCTGAGGATGCGTTTGTGCCTGGCTGGTTTTGACCCTTTGCAGAAGTGAGGCTTGTTTGGATTCTGCCTTAGGTGGAGAACTGAGGGGGTCTGGGGTAGGTTAAAGCCTTCAAGGAAACAAAAAGAAACAACAGTCCAAAACAACCAAAACCAAACTTGTGGCCGAAGCACTAAAAATGGTCAATTATTAATTTGCACTTAATAGAGGGCTTTAATATGGCACAGGCTTGAGCCTCCAGCTGTAAATATTAGGGCACATTTTAATGCTGTTTTGACTTATTTTGGGTAAGCCCTGATAGTGCCTCCCCCCCTTTTTCTTTTTAATAAAGGCACATATTACAGATATTGAGATACTTATTAAGGCCAGGTTCAGCAGTGCCATAACTCTTTGCTTTTCAGAGGAGTGGTAGAACAAACCCGTGTGAAAATTGCAATTATTAGTACATGGGTAGAATTACTTGTTTGCTGGAAATGTGGAAGGCCAGAAAATGCGCAGAGGAGAAGGCGGCACAGCATACCCATCGGACATTTTAGATACAGGGAAAAGTGATGCTGGAATCTAATATCTGAAAACTGTGATTAGAAACGGGTAACTTGCTGTGTTTAGACATGCCTGTCCAAGGCCTAGAGTGGCCTGATGCAGGATCGACAGACTTTCCTTTTCATTCTGTGTGCTTTGGGCTAACTTCAAGCCCTAGGTCAGAGACATTTGATACCCTGTAGTGTGACATGCAGCCTCCAGAGTTTCCCTTCTTGCTCAGTACTTCCCTCGCATCAATCTGAAAACTGCTTAATTTTTGTTCCTTGATTACTGGAGGCAAAGCCTGCTCCAGCATCTTGAGTTACTTAATTGTCTTTTCTGTCAGATAGAAATGGTGCTTTCTAGTAGGGTGGATCTTATCTCTGCTGTGGTCATCAAACTGTCCAACGGCAACTTGTAGTGAGTATTTGACTATTCGAAGCGAAGATTTTGGTTGCCCAGGAATATGCTTGTATAGACCTGCGAGAATTTTGCACAGATGTCGTGGAAGCTGGTGTGTTTACTTGAGGGCACTTTTTGTATCCTGTAAAACTTCAACCTGGATAAAATGGGTGCTAAAACATGGTGTCAAATTGAACTTTTCAAGGAGGTATTTCCTTGTGGTGCGTATCTGACAAAAGTGTCTTTCTATCGTGATTCTGATTTGAATTTACAAAAAAGAAACTTGTTTTGTCCTGGAAGGGTGAATTCAACTTGATTTCTTGAGCTGTTTGTGTTGAATGCTGTATTGTGTATTAATAACACCTGAGCAGCTAGTCTTATTAACTCAAACTTTTCATGAAGAGTTGTTCTGAGACTTAATCTAATTTTAGATAGTAATGATAGTGTAGCACCAATAATGTATCTACCAAAAAAACCCCAAAACACCATAAAAAACAACCAAAACCCCAAACCCCTTTCTTTGCCAAGGATTATTGGACTCAAACTGACAATTCGTTTTTGCTGTTGTAAAAAGAAAAAAACCCCAGACTTATCTAGCATTGTGAAACAAGCTTCCACATGTCATCTGTGCTGCCCACAAGAAATGGTTGATTAATAATAATACTCCAGTCCTAACTTTTGGTGTACTCCGTTATGTGCCCTAGCCTGGAAGAGTTTAGTGCTTGAGCTTGTGTCTTGTCTTTGTCTTGTACAGCAGGGAGCAAAGTGGGTGCTTACCATGTAACTTTGAGAAACTCTAGGAGAGTGACAGGAGGATGTAATTCTTCTGGCCAAAAACTAGACAGAGAAGCATCCCTTGGTACAGGCTTGGAGAAGATGATGTGGGCTTCCTCCATCCAGGCACGTTTGGGATAGAAAACTTGAGGTTTTGGGGGAGAGGAAGAAGGATTATACAGAAAAGAGAAGTGCCTTTAATTCTCTAAACTCATTAGGATTTATGAATGATGCCATAAGAGGAGTTTCTTCACATCGCTCATCAAGAAAAGTGAAGTAATTTCTGGCGTGAAAGTTGTTTTGGCAGAATATTTCCGGTAATAAATCGAGAATATAATCGCTTGCCTACAGCCTAGACTGCAGTTTGTAGCCCTCGCTAACGTGCATGGTGGCCGGGCGCTCCCCGGAGCGCAGTGCCGACGGGGAGCCCAGGCGGGCTCGGCGTTCGTAGGGGCTGGCATGGAGGTTCAGGGAATTCACAGTTTTTCCTGATGACTTATAGCTGGGAAATGTAGAGTAGGGTCAAGAGATCAGAATGCCTCTTCTGCAGAATGTGGAATGAGAAACCTGTGGTTTTCTGTGGGAACAACTGGTAGGAAACCAAGCCAGGGCTCTTTGTTTTCAATTTTTCCATTTTACTAACAGTTCTGTCATGTGTTTGTCCTCTTCCTCCCCTTCCCCGCAGAGTCTATAGCCCTTCTTAATTATCAGCTGGCTTTCCTAGTGCCTTGAGACTTCAAGGAAACTGCTGAAGAGAGGTGACTTCCCTCCCTTTACTAGGTGGGCATTTCTCGCGGATCAAGCTCTCGCTCCAGCAAACGGCATCTCCTGTAACGGGAGATGCCTCTGGATTGCATTAAACATTCACGTCTTGGATAACCTCCCCATAGGTGTACTGACATCTCTAGGCCTCTATTATAAGTTCAGCAAAGTCAATTTAAAAATGGTATGTTAAAAAACGCTTCCAGGCCCGTTGCCATACAATAGCTATTTTTTGTTGACTTAGATCTCAACTTCAGTAGCAAGCGAGGCATGAAAAATGTTGTTGAAAATATGGTTTTTAAACTAAATTGGCACCAAATGGCTCTGTGCTGCCAATGAGCTGTGATATCTTGGAATCTGAAATTGAGACCTGGCTCCTGTTGGCTTTTATCGCAGGGTTTTTCCTTGCTTAGCATTGTAATGCTAGGAGGCCTCGAGTTGCTTGCAAGGTGTAGCAAACGCTAGATCTTTCCAACAAAAAGGAGAGTGGTGCATCCTCTTTTTCTGAGGTGGGGCGCAGCTCTGAATGGGCAGTATTTTTAGGCCTTCTCTGTATTAGAAAAATGCAGTATTTAAATGTCGTTGTAAAGATGGATCTAGTTAATTCTAAAGTGGACGCTGCAGGTTTTCCTGGATTACCTTTCCAGCTAGTCTGCTCTGGTCTGAAGTAGCCAAAGTGTTGCTTGATTCTCTTAAAGGATCTTAGTTCTGAAATACCGTTGTGATGCTTGTTGTTAAGGTGACTAGCCTTCCCAGGCAAGGGGTGTGTAAATTAGGATACGGGACGGTACATCTAATTTTTAACTCTCATCTTGAGCTCTTTTTTCCTGTCCTTATCGCTGGCTTACTAGGAAACCTGGGACAAATCACGTGATTTTTCGGTCTTGTATTTTTTCTGACTGCAGTGGGGTTGGTGGTGCTTGCCTACCTGTGTTTTACCAGGTGTAAGTTAAAGGCACTGTCAGTCCTTGGCTGGTACCTGGACGAAGGAGGTTTCTCCATGTGGTGTCTCTTGCAGTTGTGAAAGGTTGTGTTTGACTTTTGGGCCATGTTTTTTGGCTAGAATACTTGCCAGTTTTCTAAAACTGTCCAGTTTAATTCCTTCTACTTAACTATAATGCTAAAACTTTTGTTTTCTGAAGTGACTGCTGAACTTTGCTGAAGCTCTTCCCTGTTCTTAGACAGTGCTAGAAATTGGGGTTGGGGGGAGCGCGTGAGTCAAATGTTCCAGTAAATCTGTGCCTTACTGGTCTCTTCAGTTTAGTATGTTTATGATATTTTGTTTTTCCATAGTCTTATGTGAGAGCACTGGTTAATGAACGCTACCTTACAGAAGTATTAACATGAAGACCCTATCAAAATCCCAGAAGCTTTCCTTCAGAGAGAAACTAAAGTTTAAAATTAAGCTAAATAGTACTGCTTTTTCTTTTCTTTTTTTTTAAAAAAACTTTTGCCTCCTATGCAACTTTTCCACCATTTTTCTTTCTACCCTTTTCAAAGGACCACCACCAACTTGGAAAGCCAGTTGTTACCCTGCGCATCTGAATCTGTGATCTCCGTAATTAAAATATTAGAGGAGAAAGATGCCCTTTCCAGTTTTTACTCTGCGTATTTGAAATGCTTTGTCTAGTCGGTTTGAGTTCTTTTTTGAATTGCAGCTCCTGTGTGATGGATTGCTCTGGGGAAAAGCTCATCAGCATGCCGTTGCCCAATTCCTGCCAAGAGTGTTTGAAACTCCCAAGCAGCAGCGGCAGCAGAGCAGAAACCGAAGGCAGGCATAAGTGTAGGGGGGGAAATGAAAAAGATAAGACTGTTAGTATTTAGCAGTGCTGTTATGGCCACTTGCTTTCTCTTCTAGAAGGGTCCTTAAACTATCAGCGTGGATGCAAAATAATATCTCCCATTTCTTTCTGGTGAAAAAAACAGGATATTTTCTGGGAGGAAGAAAGTTTTCCAAAAAAAAAAGTTCTGCAAAGGCTTTTCTGTCATGTGCTGATTTCAAGAAATTCAGCCTTTAGCTTATCAAGGGGTTACGTACATGCTACTGGTAAAACTATACTAGGTGCCTGTTAGCCAAAGCTATAAATCTCCAGCTAGAAGTGAGAGACAGGCAGGATTTGAGGAAAAAGGCAGTTTTCTTTGGCACGCTGGACCGAAACTGCCGTGCGTTCTGCCTGGGTCCCTGCTGTCCACCTGTTCCTCGATGGCATTAGCAAAGTTGATGATGCCTTGTTTGTTTTTTTATTTTAGTGGCTGAAAAGGCAGAGGAGTTGAGCAGCTAAAGAGAGGCAGCCTGTGCTTTCCGCAGGCTCGGGAAGACCATGCTGTATCTGTAAATTGATTCCAGTAAAATTCCGACCATAAATTAAACGTCATCTCCGCACTATTAAGTATATTCTTGTTCTTAAGGCTGAAATTGTGTAGAAACTTGGGTTTTGGGCAGTCTTCTGTTCGTCCCTGGTACGTAGATGAGGAACGTAAGGTGTTGAGCTCCTCCAATGACTGTTCTGCGGTGAAGGGGCTGATGGTGGGACTTGCCAAGGGGAGGCAGCGAGGCTGGGACGGGGCCGAGAAGGGAGTATCGGTCTTCCGAGTCTCATTCTGTAAGTGCAGGACCATCACTCCTCCCTAGTATATGGTTTTAGCTGAATGCGTGGTTAAGACCCTTTTAATGGAGTTACGCGCTTAAAGAAACAGCATCCAAAGCTGCCCTCGGAGGCTTGTCGAATGGAAGAAGCAGGGCTGGAACAGGAGCTGCTGCTTCTCTCAGGACTGATCTCATGCACATATTTTACTTGTTCCTGTAGTGTCTTAATCAGATGATAATATGTATTAACATATGGATGAGGGAGGGGTTCCTATTTCTTACTCTTCTGTGCACCTGCACTCCCAGTGTTGGAGCTCAGCAGTTCAGTCCTGCAACTTGAGCATTTTTTGAGTTTTTGTGGAATTCATCAAGAAGAGCATTTCCAAGTTTGCCATGGTTTCCTTTCTGGAGTATTTTTGAGTTTAAGTGACAGCTCAGTAAGTATTTACACAATGTAGGCATGAGCTTTCTGTAGCGAAATGTAAAAGATGCTACATAATGGTAGGTAAATTTAATAAAAGCTACTTCAGAATTTCTCAGCAGATAATTCTTTGCTTTATATGTTCAGAGTAAAATGATAACTGTAGCTAAAATGAGATTTCTGATCTTCTTCCTTTTTATTTTTTGGGAGAGAAAGGAGTGAAAAGGAGTAGGAGCAAGTAAGGAAGGGGATTTGTTTCGCTCCATAAACACTCATGTTAAAAAAATTTCCTGTAGGGGTGTGCGTGTGTGTGTGTTAATTCCTATGAAATTCCCATGAAAAATCAGTTTGTGTAAGTAACCCTGAAAAACCTACTGGTCCATTATAGTCTCTGGCATTTCATGCAGTAACCAGCATGTCATTATTTCCTTAAATTAACTATCACAATTGAACCTCTTTCAAGGACAACTTAAATTGCTACTAACATTTTTTTTTTTTTTTTGAAAACTTGCATAACTTCCTGTTGCTCCTACGTAATTAATATTATGCCTAAACTGTCCCACCAAGCTGCGAGTTGGAGGTAGGGAGCAGTTTTTGGAGAAGCTGAGGGAGCCCCCGAAGCGCTGGTACCCTGCGCGCATGGAGCGGACCCCGGCTGCTGGTTCCCGCCGTGGGCTTGCCCTTGTGTTTTGTGCTGGCCGGAGAGTTTTTGGCCACATGACCAACCAGATCAGGGGGCTGAAGAATAACTTCTTCGTTTTTTCTGGGACGTGACAGTGATGTCCTGGAGGAGGCTGGGAGGAGAGAGCATTGCAGTGGCAGCAGCGACAAACCGTGGCCTAAAGTAGCTGTGACTTTCCGTCCTGAGAAATTCTGCGACTCTTCTCAAAGAGAAGCTTTTGAAGTTAGGAGGACTCTGGAATTTCCCCAGGGGAGACTTAAAACAAGTACTTTTTTTTTTTTTTTTTTTTCCCCCTCCCCTCGCTTGTGAAATTTCATGCAGGTCTGACTAAGAGAAACTCTGAAAATTACCGTTTCTCTTCTGATGTCAGCATCGTGCTGGCAACTTGCCTGTGAATAACTGCACAGGAATGTTTAAAAACCTGTGCCCAGGCCACAGCTGCAGCTGCACCTCCCGCCACCGCGGCGGGAGACCGCTCTGCCCGGCGAGGGCCGGGGCTGGAGATACGCGCAGCCCGGTGCGTGACGCAGCCACGCAAATTGCCCATGGTAGGGTTCGTACTTTTTAAAAACTCTTTGAGTTTGCAGAGCGCTGGTTACAGCAGTATGAATACAGGCTTAGACGCACGAGCGCAGGAGAGGCAGGGTGCATGCTCTGAAAATGGATGTTCTGTTTTGGGTTTGGGGCACTGATTTTGATCTTTCTGGTGAGGAGAACGTGCAGAGCAGTCTGTCCTTCCTGCAAAACCTTGCCGGCGTCGGTTTGTTGCCTGCATGCTCTTCGTAGGTGGCTCTATCGTTCAACAGAGGTCTAGATCTCAATTCAAAAGGTCATCTAGCCAGTTCTCCTGCCTCAGGGCAGGATCAGCTATACCTAAGAGCAGGATAGGCAGCGATGAAGGCGATGCAGCTTCCTCAGACAGGCTGTTTCAGTGCTTTGCTCTCCCTAACATTAGACATAGGGAAAAATACTCCAACTCAAGTCATCTTTGCTTATCTTTATTCTGGTCTTGTCCTAGTCTCTCTAGCTGTGGGGAACAGAAGCAAAAGAATGGGATAACCTGCTTTTTAAATGTGGGGCTTTCTCCCCTTCCCCTAGCTCCTCGAGATAAACTTGCCAGTTAAATTGCAAAATGTCTCCTTTGACTTCTAGATTTCTGTGCTTGCCGGGGACTGTTTTGAAGGGATTGGACTGTCCTGCTTTACCACCTGAACTTTTTCCAGGGTCCCAGAGATGAACAGGCTCAGTCTATAAATAGCTTTCCTTTGCTGTTTTGGATCCTTCCTCTACTCTTGTTTTGATTTTTGTTCTTCGTAACAGTCTGATGATGGATTTAAAGTCCAAATGACTGTAGGACTATGCACCCTGTACAAGTTTAGGAGGAGAATCTGGTATTCATTAACTGTATGTAAATAATTAAGCTGGTGCCAGACTAGAGGTGGTCTTCCCTCAGACATACTTGTGAAATAGCTTGAAGAAAAGTTCTTACCTCTGTGCAGGAGATATACTGAAATGGTAGAAGTGCTGGTGTTAGATAGAACTTGATTTCTTTTTTCTTTAAACGAAGTATCTCTGACTCGGTGGCTGGCATTGCTAACTAAGGAGAAGGCTCCAGATTCAAGGCCAGTTTGCTGAGCGTGATCACGTGTTCCCAGAAACTGCCTTCTTGTTGTGCTGTGGCTGCGCACGTTGTGACAGTGGTCCAAGAAGTACTTGAGTCCTGCCCTTTGGGCTGGGGTTGATATGTGGGTGTTGAGTTTTTTTTTTTTTTTTTTTTTTTTAAAAAAAAACTCATTTGCTTACTGTGGCATCAGGGACTTGTGATAA
Source organism: Apteryx rowi (assembly GCF_003343035.1). Lineage (NCBI taxonomy): Eukaryota > Metazoa > Chordata > Aves > Apterygiformes > Apterygidae > Apteryx > Apteryx rowi. The sequence continues at coordinate 343,884 of NW_020448197.1, read as the reverse complement.
TTACACTGCTTTGGAGCCCCTGGAAAGGACCCAGGGCAGCTGCTGCATGCAGCAGACTTGGACATTTTCTCTAATTGTGCATGGGTAATTGGGTATTATTGTGATAAGAGCCATCTAAATATCAAAGTGTCTCCTAGTCTTTCATGATATATGTGTATCATGATATACCTGTGAAGCTAGTAAGAGCAGTTCTCCACTTTTCAGATAGCTTTTCCATGCCTCTAAACCCTGCGATTTGCTGCATGGGAAGTCTTCAGAGTAGGGTACTCAAAGCTGTATCTCACAAAATCAAGGTTAATACTATAACTGCTAGATCGTACTTTCTCTCTGGGCATGGGATTACACCTGGAAGAGTTTTCTTTGGTTTTAGGAAAAATCATCTCACTGGAAATGTCGGTTCTGGTTGCCTGTGGCTTTTCTGAGGGCAGAACTTGGCTCCCCTGGAATACAGTATGTTAGCAGGGAAATGACTTTCAGGTAATGAGTGTGCTAATCCTGGATCTGGCTGAAGGTTCATAATAGAAATGGCATAAAAAGCACTCATTCAGCTAATGCTCCGGAGGAGAAGTGCAATGCCTGGCTGAAGTTTATCTCCCAGTAGCTACTGTTGGATGTGTAGAAGCGACTGTCAGGCCTATCCTGAATTATCCTACCTGCCTGGATTTTAAAGATATTTCTAAAATGCCTTTGCTGGCCCTCCTGTTTGGTCCACAAGGCATGACAGCGATGGAGAAGCTTGTTTCCACGTTAATTGTGATTGATTACCTTGCAATCTAGGACAAGATTTCCTTTGAAAAGCTATATGCTGATTTGGTGTCAGGAATTAAAATCAGATGAAGTGATTAGTGTTCTATGAAATATCCCCAAGCAATCGTGTGTTCCTTGTTGGCTTTCAACTGTGCTTTGGCCCTTAACCCTTGCCTCCCTTTCCCTTCTCTGGAACAAGATGCTAAATCTGCTGTCTGAGCGCTTAGGAGAAGAATTTATTGGGCATTTTGGAGCAGAGAATAGCGGTATAATTCGGTTCTGAGCTTCAGAATATAGGTGTATTGGCTTTAATGATGAATGCGGAGTATATTGAGAGTGCATTGTGTCAGGGCAACAGTAATACTTGTACTGAGTGGTGAACATGTATTAATGTTAGCTTTAAATCCGATCACTCTGTAAATGGCAATAAACTGTTCAGAGTTGTCACTGCTGTCAAGGTACAGTCATGTCTCATTTTCCTTTTCTCGTATGAGTTGTCTTACAGTTTCTTGTTATACCTGTTCCTGAAACCAGTGAAGAGCTTGCAATGTTGGCTGTTCCTCCTCCCCCCATGGCATTGGCACAGTTACGAATTTTTGTATCTTCTCACCAGCCGCCAGCACGCACTCTTAACTTGCTAAACAGCTCCCCGCGTTGTTCATTTTGCTTTAAAAGAAGCTGAAAGCTTCTGGGCATAGATGGGATCGAAGCCCAAGGGCAGAAGCTAACGTGGGGTTGTAAGACCCAGGCCTCAATATCGTTATAACTAGCTACATAGGGCTGGTGGGGGTTTTTTGATTTTTTTTTTGTTGTTGTTTGTTTGTTTTTAATGATGATGACCTTGTGTCACTGTAGGATCGGGATTTATGTTGGGCTTTCCAAGAGTAATGTTCCTGAATCAGAACAGTGTTGGCCTAATGAAGGCTCTACCAGTGTCTTCACTGCTCTCTGAGCACCTACTTGGTTGCAGCTCTGAGTTTCTTGCCTGCATGGTCTTTTCATCTCCTCCAACCTCCTGTCCTCTTCCCAACACAGGCATGACAGCAGCTCTGCTTTCTGGATGCAAATAGATTGTTTGGGTATGAATCCTGGAAACTGGTTGTTGTTTGCTACAAAGTTATCGAGTGCATCACTGGTAAATGCAGGCAATAACTTGCCATTACTGCGGTTTTAAGTATTTTCGGTTCCATGGAACCAAAGTGGAGTCTTGAAGGCTGAATTTTAAGGCTAAAATAAAAGAAGGCTCCACAAAGTCCGCAAAAACAGCATCCAAATTTGTCAGCTGCTGTAATAAGGGGGAAATAACTTTTTTTCTTCTTCCTATTATCAAAACAGAGCTGTGTTAGCTTGTATCTTGTTGGATCCCTTCTATAAAATATCAGGTTGGGGTCAGGATGGATGGACAGTGTTTAAGGAGTACTAAAGTGCTTCTTAATGAGGTGACACTAGGACTAATCTTAGTGCAATACAGAATGTGCTGTGAACATCAGCTGCTAATCTGTAACCGAAGTATGTTTGAGATATTCTGGAGGTCGTTGCCGCAGCACCATTGGCAGGGGTAGGGGTGTCCCTTCGGGCCATGACGTCCACCATCAGCTGCTGAGCAGGTAGAACTGAGGGTCTCGGAGGTGAAGGCGGCCATGGGCTGGTGGAACGCTGTTTTGTGTGTTGCTCGGGTGTTAAACTGAGATCGTCTGTCTTTTCCACAGACTGTTTCCAAAATTTAGCTTTCTTGGATTATTTGGGTCTTCCTTTAGCTGTGTTATCCATGCTTTCCGATGAGCTCGGTTATTGTGCAGAAGCGAGGGAGAGCCCACGTAAGTCTGAAACATAGCTTGTAGAAACTGCAGGCCCTGACATGCAGCTCTTATTAAAGCAGGTAGCTGCTCTGGACAAGATGGAGCTGTGCATGCTGTGCTGAGGTGGCCTCTGACAGCCGTACCTCTCGCACCTAGGAGCGTGGCAGTGGCCTCCTCCATCCTAGTGCTGTCTACTGCAGGAGAGTTGGGAGCGCTGAAGACCTGTAATGTTTTGGATCCCTGAACTGATCCTGTAAGGCCTCTGGGCTACACCCTTCCCAACTCGGCATGGGAAGCGGTCATGGGAATGTGCTTGCCCAGTGAGTCTGTTCAGCCACCCTTTACCCCGATGGAAGAAGAAAAATGCAAAATTATGAAATGTTCAAATACAGATTGTGCTTTCTGGACAGACCCTGGTGGGTAGAAACCTGTAATGCATATTTATTCCTGTTTTATGGGTGAAAAACTAAGGCAGAGGTTAAAATGACAAAAGCTGTCTAATGTAGTACAGTCAGAATCTGGATCTCCTTAGTTCTGCAATTTAACTGTATCCGCTCCTTTCCCCCCCTAAAAGTTGCGTGACAGGCAATCTGACCCATGACTTCCTTCTGAACTGCTTGCAGCTTTACTGTTTTGTTGCTTTGGAGTGGGAGAAGTTGAAAATGCATGAACTCTTTTTCTATCCTAATGCTCTGGAGCTCAGATAATGTATAAATGGTTTGCCATCCAGGCCCATGACAAGAAATTGTTTTCAGAAAATTAGGAGGATGGGCTGAAGGTGCCTTACCAGAGTTTTGAATGCACACTGGGACCACTTGTATTTCTGTGCGCATACAGCTGTTAATGAATTGATGAAATGAACTTTGCTGTGGAAAGTAAACTCTAGTGAGCCCTCTTGTCTTGGGTCTTCCTTCAGGCCTAAAGTTTTGGAGGACAAATTAAATGTCAGCAATGTTGGGTATGAAAAGACATCCATCTTTGAGATCCATATTGCTTATTTGAGAGGAAACAGGGGTTTTGGAGAATTAGCTGAATAGTGGTGACCGGAGGTTGCCGCAGGTTGCATTTGTCTGGATGGGTTTACAGGGCTTCCGGAGCCCTTGTAGGTTTTCCGTAGTGCTTAGTGTGAGTATTTTGCATCTTGCTAGCAATCTGGAGCAGCTGGACTCTGAGTGATTGAAATTAGATCACTTAAATAGTGGTGACACTTAGAATAATTCTGCTCTTCCATCCGAGCCCTTCCTCCTCTTGCTTTTTTTACAGCTTGCTCTTGGCCAGGTCCCATTTCTGTGGTACAACATGAGCATGCTTGCTCCTTCTAGTGTGTAAGGAGGTCTGGAACGAAAATGCTGTAATCAGACACTGAACTGCCTTTTCGTTGACTTGCTTCCAGTTCATTAGAGCAGATGTAGGATGTTGGCTAAACCTAAAGCCTGATTTAATATTCAGGAAGGAAGTTTCTTTCTTCCATCATAGAAGAAGCACCTCCTCATTACATCTGTCACATTTGCTTTGGGATCATCTCCCATGGGGTTGAGATGTCAATTTTTGGATGATGCGGGATTGCGTAGAAGACGACTTTGGAAGGTGTCAACAGTGGCACTTTGGAAATTTTGGGCTGAACTGGCTGAATAGTGTGCTTCTAAAATGAGGTTTGAGAGTGAGGGGATAGCTAGTTACCTAACTATGTGGGCAAAAGGAAATTATTTTTTCTTGTGTAAATGTAAGTTGAAATTATTGGATGCCCTGGAAATCACACTGCCCCTCTAAATAGCAAACTACGTAACCTGACTCCAACTCCCTCTGAAATGTCTGAAAATTTCACTAGTTTCCACCTGTTGCAGAAGGATCATAAACCTTTGTTAATTTAGACCGCCACTAATCCAGCAAATAGCGTTTGTCAGAACCTTGTCCCATGTCAAACTAAGCGTGTAGGTAACTGTCAGCTCCCGCTTCCACTTCATTGTCTCTTTGCTGACGAAGAAGAGACATCTTTGCTGATGAGGGAGAGCAAAAGCAACTCGCAGCCCAGCCAGATCACCCGGCCTGGGCCAGGTTGTCAGACATAGATGCCATGTGTTGTGCAGTGTGTCCTGTAGTGTGAGGATGAACTGTACCTCGGGGAGACCCGCTTAGTCTTTGGTTTGTTCCCTTCTCTGCAGTTCAGAGCTCCTGTGAAGGCTTTAGATCCCCTTACTTTGAAACAAGGTGGATGCTTAGTCATGTCATCAGAGTCGTGCTGGCAAAACCAGTTGTAGAAAGAGTGAAAAGAAACTTCTGGTCTCTCTGTTACCTCATTTGCAGGTGGTAGGGGGTTGCTGGTTCAGTGTTTCAACAAGGATGTGTGCTTGACAGCGTATCCTGAGTTTGCACCCAGGAAAGGAGTCCCCGAGGAAGCCGGCGGCGCACTGCTTGTGTGTCTCATGGGCAGCATGGTAGATACCAGCTGTGCAAATCTGGCTATGAGCAAGGTTGGGCCTGTCTGCCTGGCATCTTCACAAGCACTAACTTTGCATAAAAACAAAGCAGAGTTCCCCCGTCACCTGGTGCAGCCCATGTCAGTATTTGCAGTGTAAACCTTACGTCAGGTCCTTTTGTAGAGCAGCTTTTCAGAAATGTAGAAAAATGCCCTGTTAATGTAAGTATGCATCTGCCTTCAAGGAGGTTCTGAAGATTGCAGAAAACCAATTGTTTGTCATCTTTAGATATGATAGCTGTTGAAATAATAGAGCAAGGGTCCTGAGAGATACCTAAATAATGTGGTGTGATAAGCAGCACGGCTGTATGTCAAGGAGAATGACTGACTGAAGAAAGGGCCTGAAATCTAGAGCCTTGGTAAGTAGGATTTGTTGGATTTGTTAAGGAGGGCTTAAAGTCAAGTTGGAGGGAAAGATGAGATCAGCGAATGCACTTCGTTAAAACGGAGGCTTTCTTGGCACCCTCTCTCCCTCCCTCCTGCACCTTTCAAAAACAGAAAAAATCCAAGAGCCCCCATCATACTTGGGTACAAACACTGTACCCCATTGGGTTATTTCTGAGAAAGGTTTGAGTTGAAGCTCTGGTTTCACTCCACCAGATCACCTTCTCCTGATTTACTTCTTTTAGGAACAAAGTGTTCTATAATGATGTATCCTGTAAGCAAAACTCTGGTCAGTTTTAATCAATTTGAAGAGTATTAGTAAGAGTGGTGCTTAGGAAAGTCCTCTGAGATGTGTGGACTGGCCTCTTGCTGAGAAATGTTAATAGGGTAATTACTGTATTATGTTTAACCAGGAAGATGCAATTCAACAATATAGTTATTTGGACGAAACTTATTCACCTTTTTCACTGGGAAAACTTAGTATCATGGATTTACAGAAAATCTCCCAAAGGAAACCAATGCAATAAATGTTTATCAAAGAAAGGAGCAACATTGAACAGGGCTGACTTTAAATCTGCGGGTGCTCCAAGTAACTCTTGGTTAGAAGCAGGTGAGTGAAGTCATTTAGAAAATGTCCCTTTTTTCCCTCTGTGTATAAAGTTGATTTCATTAGCCTATTCTGAGGTCTGTGTGTTAGCAGATTATTAGAGGAATAGAAAGTATGTTCAGTCAAACTCTGGCCTACTGAAAAAATCAGAAGAAAAACTAAGCTCCCTGTAGTTGCAGAACTGAAACTATTAAACAGAGCTCAGCTATTCAAACACTGGTAACCAATAATTTAATCTGCATACATCATTGATAATGAGATGAGCTTTTCACCACTTGGTTGTGTGTTCAAATCTAAATTATATTATAGCGTGGTGGGGCGTGTGTGTCAATTTTACTTTCTGTAGCTCACCTAAAATTGGCTTTGTCCCTCAAATTTCTAAAGGATGAGTGTTCATCACCCTGAAACCAACCCTAACTGTGTTCCAAAAGTCTGGTTTTGGTATCCCTGGCAAATGAGTATGAGGCAAACCAGCTGCCCCCTTTCGTTACTACAGCACAAGGATGGGAGAAGACATGCAGGGAACCTTGAAGCAGAGCTGTGTCACTGTATGGTCGACATAGAGCATTTCCTTGGTTGCTGTCGCTGGTCTGATACCTCCAGGAGTTTAGTACTGCCTCTTGGAGGTACTGACCTTGGTCTGCCAGGGACTGCCTGTTTCCCAAAGCGATAGGTACGTCCCTGGAGGGTAGTCAAGAAAAGCGAGTGACGGGTGCCGAGCAGTACCCACGCCGGTTTTGCATGTTGCCCTCGTTCGGCTGAGGGACTGCAGGCAGTTGGTGGATTTCTCAAGTTTGAAAAGGGGAGGGGAAAAAAAAAGGGAAGTGCACGCTTCTGTGATGATCTGAATAAAGCACATCTACAGTTTTAACTATCCCAGTGGGACACTTGATCCACGTTAGCGTGGTGATTACTTCTAACGGGGTTTTCTAAGTCTTTGTCTTTTGGGGGCATCTTCATCTATTACAGGAGGATTTTTTTTTTCTTTTTATCTTAACTTTAATTTCACCTCAGCATCTGCCATCTCTTTTTAAAAATGGAAGACCGTAAGAAGAGAGGCACTGAAGTATGACCCGGTATGCTGGCCCTTCAGAAGGCTATAAAAGGTAGCGAGTTCAGGCTGGGATCCTGACCCCAGCACAGCCAGTTACATCTTAAATAGATCGCATGAAAGTGTTCCCGACTGGAAGACGACCTGTGTTTGCTCACTGCTGTTAGTTTGTGCTCGTTTCTCAACTTTGAACGCTTTAGACTAGTTACAGGGGAATTTGAGTCGCTTGTGTGTGGAGTTTCAGAAGTTGTAGCTAGGCAGGGAAGTGTCTGAAGCGCAAGCTCGAGGCGCGAGGACGAGCTGCAGCAAGCTGGATGCGCTGGGACGCCTTGCGTTGCTGCTGGAGGTTCGTATCTCCACGTCCCCTGGGTTCCTCTGCTCTGTTCTATGATGTCGCGGCGTCGCCATGGTTAGATGATGTCAGAAGGGTACAACTGTCAGCTTCTGGCAGTTTTTGGTTGGTGTGAATCGCCACGGCCTGGTTGGTGTTGGTGGGTCAGTGGTGGCTCGTACCGACTGAGGGTGATCCCTCTCGTTCAGCGAGTGCTTTTTCCTTGTCCGCGCAGACACCGTTGCCTCTAACGGGCTTTGGGACTGGTGAGTTTGTGAAAATTTCATGTCCGTCTTGTTGATGCGTGCTGTTGCCTTGATGCTTCAGATAGCTTAGCTCTAATAGCATCCTTTAAAATATTACCGAGGTTTAGTTTGAAGGGAGGGCTTCATGGCGGGAGGTTAAACGCCTCATCCGCAGGGTGATGTGGATGCCTGTTAATAGCGTTGGTGTTGGGACCTTCAGGAACAGGCCCCGTGTTTGATGCCTTGCTGCAGCTGCGGCTCTCAGTAGGTCCGGAGGACATGGATGCACTAGCAGGTGCGCAGGTCTCCAGCGCAGCCTCTCCGCTTGGATTTGGGCTGCGTTTTAGAAACAACTTTACTGCTGTGTTGATACTTGGCTGCCTCGTGACCGAGACAAAATATTTTTCCTGAATGATTCTCGATTTTTGCCGGTGGTTCTCCCCTACTTTCCTTGGGGTAGTTGCTATGTCTCAAGGGGACGGAAAGGTGGTGGAAAACGGGCAGGTAAAGCTGCTGATTCGGAGTCCAACTCACTTCCAGGAGCTGCTGTAGGTGTTGCCCATGTGTTAGTTGATGCTGCTGTTGCTGGTTTTCCACTTTTGCTTGTGCAGCTTGTTGAGTTTGATAGAAACGCCACAGAGAGCTGTTGGGAGCACAGGCGGTTTTATTCTCTTGCCTTGTTTAAATAGTTCATTCCGATACAGCCACGATCCCGGCTGACAGATTCTTAGGGAGAATGATTCGCCTTCCCCAGTATTGTCCATCGCTGACTTAACGCTTTTAGCTATCGTGAAAATCTGCTTTATAACTAGCCGTAGAGACTCGTTGCCTTTGCGCTTGGGTAACGTGGAGCTGAAGATGCGAGGAATGAGAACGATGCCGTACCAAAACCTACTTTCTTCGTTTCGCTGTGACCCCGTCCCGGTTCAGCCTGGGGGAAGCCAGCAGAGCTGCTTCTGGGAGCTCGCCTGGGTTAGTGCTCCCGTCCCCCAGGTGACGTCCAGCCCTCGGGCCTTGGTCCGTCCCCGTCCCCCGGCTGCCCTGAAGCCGGCCGGGGAGCGGCGGTGCCTCTCGGGGCTCGGCCGGGCCAGGCCGCCTTTGTAGCGGCACGCGGCCGCCGGACAATAGTTTGCGCTGGCGGGGCCATGTGGCGAGTCACGTGCGCCGGTGCTGTTGCTGCCGGGGTCCTTGCCCATCTGTTCCCGGCTCTTTCTGGGTTATCAGGCGCGGGTCCAAGTCCTCGCAGGCAGCCGGCTTCGTGGCCAGCGATTACGAGCGCTAACCTTCCTGGCAGGGCCCGCCGTGGCTTTGCTTTTATGCAGATTAGCCATGTGCTTCTCACTTCAAGGCGTTGCACAGGAAAAGCCGTTTCCTGTGTTTGGTTCCCGGTGGGCGGCTCCGGGCGCGCGGCACGGGCCGGGGCCGGGGCCTGCGCGCGGCGGCGCGGGCGCTCGGGAGAGGGATTACGGCGCGCTGCCCCCCCTTCCCCATCCCACCTCCGCGGCTACGTCACCACAACACAACCGCACGCGCTCTCATACTGTTGGTGTCATTCATTCAGTGCCAAGATTGCTTTAAAAAATTCCCTTGGCCCCAGTTCAAACAGGAGTACAGCTGGGATGTGTTAGATTTTAGGCAGTCTGCCCTCAATTTGAGATGAGTTATAAATAGCAGTGCCGACTTCCTTAACTACCACTCTCCGAGGTAAAATGCAGGTTAATTACTGTGGGAATCAATTAGGGCTTCTCTCGGTTAAACAGCCAGTAATGCTTTTTATTATTTTTTATCACCAAAAATGGACAGCAAATCTGCTTGGGAAAAGATTTCAGATCCAAGGTGAGAGCTCGGTGCCTTTTTTTTTTTTTCCTCCCCCTTTTTGGCCTTTTTATTTTCTTGGGAGGCCGAGGAAACCGCTTGTGGCCCATACCCAGATTTGCCAATAATTGAGTGATGCTGATTTGAAACTGGAGAATTCAGTAAATAGCTCCCCTTCCTTTTCTTTCACTGCCTTTTCTGGCCCAATAAAATGCAAATACGTAATAAGATAATCGGGGAGGTCAGAATTATGCTTCTCTCTATGGCTGCGGAGGGTTGGACTCCTTGGCTCTTGCTCCCAAAGTGGGATTTGCCTCTTCTCTTTACTCCTTTTCCTGCTGGGAAGAAAGTCTCCGCTTTAACCAAACTGCTCTTTAAAGAGGTGAATTTTTCTTTGACTAGACAAAATCGAGAAAAATTGGATGTGAAATCGTCTTGTTTGCTTAGACTTTTAAGAAAGCTGTGCCCGTTTGCTTGTATACTTGTAAAGCAGAAGTCCTGGCTGTCGGTTGTTTTGTTTCTCCGCTTAGGGCGATTTTTACAGTTTTGAGGCTGTCTCAGCCCAGTCACGCAGCCAGAAAGCTCTGGCATTATTTTTGAAGAATAGTTGGTTTTCACGGTGCTGTTTCATTTTAGGGGTCTGCCATACTTTACATTACACATATTGATTTGGAGCATTGCTTTGAATTGGGCAATTTAAGCTCACTCTGGGCTTGACGTTACAAGCTCTAGGTCTAGAAATATCTTAAATTTTATTGAAAGATCAGCGTTTTCTGCAGTCGCTTTCATTATGCGCCGTACCAAGCACCTTTGGTTTTGGAAGTTAGACCGGTGACAGAACTATGTTTTGCCAAGTTTGGGTACTTAACGGTGTTATAAAACAGCAAAGATTCTGCGATTGAAGGGAGAATAGAAGCAATTTCTGTGAATGCAAGGAGGTGTAAGCAGGGGGCCTGGACTTCAGTGATCAAGGAGCAACACTTTCTCTCAATTATGTCTCTCTGTGGCAGGGCCTTGGCTTTTGAAGTGTAATCACAGTAATCTACTCCTGCGGTTTCCTATTGAAAGGATTTCCCATGTATCAGTCCGGAGAAGAAGCTCCAGCCTTTTGCAGTCAGAGTTTGGTATTTCCTTATTTATCCTCAAGTGTTCTTGCAAGAGAACAGGCTTCGCTTCCTCTTGGCTTTCCTGTCCCGCATAACGTCAGCGTACAAAGGAGCTGGATGCCGGCCCCGCTCCCCCCAAAGCCTTCGCCGGAGCGCTCGGATCGATCGGCACTTCAGTGCATTTCAGCTTCGACTGCTCTTTTCTTGAAGCACGTGCAGTTAAATTACCTAAAAGGATTGAGATAGCAGGTTGGAGTAGGCTTCCTGATGGTGTGCTCTTTAAACCAGGGCGACGCTGCTCCGACTAGAACAGTTAAAGCCCTCCTGGTGAGAGAGTTGTGTGTCTTTAATGGGAGATTTTTGAGGAAGAAACGGCGTGTTGCGGTATTTCAGAGGTCCGTGGCAGCCCCAGGGAGCGTGAGTTAGCCCGTTGGTTTGCAAAGTGTCAGGAACGTGTGTATGAAATTGTTCCTTTACTGGAGAATAATTGGCATTGAGTTTTCTTTTGTTTCTAGAATTTTATTTAAAAGGCTGTAGTTTAGCGTGCTGCTCTTCCTGTTTATTTTTAGCACCCTCTGGGTGCTAGGCCCTTGTGGAAGAGTGGCAGTTTTTGGAAGTACGTCGCGCGTACTCCTACGCTGAGCGATCAAGGTGGCAACGTGGTCACATCTTGGAAATACGCTTTTTTGTGTTTTGGTTTTTTTTTTTTTTTTCATGGCTACATAAATGGTTCCAAATGTTTCTTCGAGTTTTTTTTTAACAGCTTCCTGTAGGAGTCATGGCAAGAGTGGATCTTAACCTTGTTTCTCTTCTTCCTGAAGATATGGTTAGCTTTGTGGGTGACCACAGACAAGCAAATCTGTGCAGAGGAGGCAGCATGTGGTGTGTGTGTATTTAAAAAAAAAAAAAAAAATCCTCAGACAGGAATGTATTTGAAAGCTGCCCTCAGTAGCGTGCTGCGAGGATGAGGTAACAACCAGGGGAAAGCAAGTAACAAGCGGAAAAGATGCCGAAATGTTTAGTCAGTAACCAAAAGTTGCATTTGATGGATAGGAGAAAGGAAGGGGGTGTGTGGAGTAGGGGGAGAGGACGAACGGTCCTGGTGGTACTGTTTTTACATACCAAAGAAGATAAAGTGGGGAGGAAAAAGATTTCAGTAATCTAGGGTGATATCACAAGGCAACGCTCAGGAAGCATTTGGGACAATTCCTTGGAAGGTGTAAACACAATTTGCATCCGTTAGGGTGTATTACAGCTCCACATGGATGCTCCCATTCGGGAGGTAGTTGCTGTAGCTCGGAGGATTCGGACTACAGCAGTTGAAGACCTTTTTTTCCATCCCCCTGAATGAAGCTCCTCTTCAGAGCCCCTTGAAGCCCTGTGCAGATGCGGGTGATGGTTGGTGTGGGTGTTGCCCTTTGGGAGCACCGTGGGCTAGGGCTTTTCCGCTCTTCCTTCTCCGAGTTACGGCAGCCGAAATCCATGTTACTCTTCAGCAGTAGCATCTGCGGTAGCTTTACCATAAAACATGAAGTGTAACTTTTTCAGAGCTGTTTTAGTATCGGTGTGCACTAAAAGCACAAACGAGCGTGGCAGGACATCTCTCTTTAAATCTATCTGTCTCGATAGAGAGCATCAAATTGGTAAAGTGTGCGTGGTGGTCTATGAACGGCTTCTGCAAGACAGCAAATACTGTTTGCAGGGGTGTCCAGGGCTGAACTGAAGTGGAGGAGGACACTGGGGTCTGGTTCTTACTTGATTTGTGCTGTTGTGATGTAAATATATCCAAGAGAACCTGATTTCAGCTAAGTGGGTAGCCCCCCCGTTTACCAAAAATTGGGGTGCTTCTCCTGCCATCTGCACTATTTGAAACCCCCTGCCATGCCCCCAGCTCCAGTTGCCCCTATAAGAGTACCGCTAACTCGCTGCTGTGCCCCTGCTCGCTCCTGTTTGGCGTGAGCGTGGTGCTGCCGGGCTCGCCTGGCAGGCGAGGAGCAGCAGACAGCTGGTCAAACAAATGTTTGCAGGGGCTGCGTGTTGGGGCTTCAAGCTGTGCTGGCTGTTGGGGCAGGATTTTCTGAAGTGTACCATACTGCATGAACTTTCTCCTAGGAGGGTAGATTCTGCAAACATAACTGCAAGAGTGTTCCAGTCTCTGGGATTTTTTGGAGTTTCTAGCTTTGCGCGCTGTTGGCTTGTGCAGGCCTGTAGTGCCACTCCTCAAGCACCTGATCTCGGCAAGAGAGGGTGGATCTGTGCAAATACCACCCTAGGGCTAGTTGCAGGAAGGAATGGTGTAATAGGGAGTCCATTGTCATGGTGATCTGGTGGAAAACATCTAATTGGTATTAGGTAGGTCGTCAAGAGATGAGTGAACAGTTCTTATTCAGTCCAAATGGTGGAGGTTAAAGACTGGGCCTGGGATTCATTTAGAGGTTATTAGGCTAAAACAGCCTGATGACAGTCCTTGCTTTAGTGTGGGAATAGTACTGCCTAGGTAGAGGAGACGCATTCAAAGACTGTGCTTTGAAGTTTATAGTATTTTCAGGAAATTTGATTGACTATGCTTATGTCTTGGCTCCAGGCAGAGGTAGTACAGGCTAGGAAGTCTTAGTAAAGTTGCATTTGTTCGCTTGCCTCATGATGTCTGCTCTAAAATTCAGGGACTTGACTTTCAAGGATGAATAATTTTTTTTCATGCATCCAAAGAAATTCGATTTAGAAATCTTTGTTCTACAAAAGGCAGCAGACAAAGAGCGCACAAAAAGTGGGCAAAATGGAACTGCAGTCTTACCTGACCGCTGATGTGAATGTCGGTAGCACTCCCCAGTGTTAGTACATCAGTATGGATTAATTCAAATGCGTAAGTGTAAATTAACTGCCTGTAGTGTTTTGGGAGACCTTGTTATATGTGCAAGAAGCAGTGTTTTTTGTGAATATTTAAGTTTTCAGCCTAAACTTACCTTGTTGTGGAATATCTGGACATTAAACCACTCCCTGCTATGGAGAAAAGTCACTTCTGCTGATAATTTTTCTTTCTTAATGATCTTCCCTCTAATTTTCTGTCTCAGGCCACAGGGCTGATGTCAGCATAGAATGACTTCTTCACATTGGGTTTGTTCTTTGCACAATATCTATAGATTTGAAAGGGCAGCGGGAGTGGTGCTATACTTCAGAACATAACCATGGGTTTTAGCGCTCAAAGAGGCAGACTAGCTTCTCATTCTCTGCACCTCCTGATGAAGTCTTCTGGGGGGGTTTGGAAGTTGCGAACAATTCCTGTATGCAGCTTGATGTACATCATGTGTCACAATTTGCTTTGCAGCCTTCAAGCCCAATGGATCAGATGGGGAAGATGAGGCCTCAGCCGTATGGAGGAAACAACCCATACACACAACAGCAGGGACCTCAGGCGGGGCCGCAGCAAGGACATGGCTATCCAGGACAGCCATACGGGCCACAGACTCCCCAGAGATATCCCATGGGAATGCAAAGCAGGACTCAGAGTACAATGGGCAGCATCTCATATGCACAGCAGGTAGAGCACCCAAGCTTCTTGCCTCTGTAGTCTCTGTTTACAGCAGGGGCAAGCAGAAGAGCACCAAAATACTGTGTGTTCTGAAGGGACTGCCTTCAGCCAGGTCAGAAACAGTTATTTGGGTAGAAGGGCATTTCTTCAGGCTGCATGTTGCACCACATCAGGATCCAGGTGTGATGTACAGTGACCTGTGAAATCCTTACTTCCAAGAGAGGCAACAGCAGAGCAGTGAATCAGAAACAAGGGAAAATAAAGATCTAGTGGACTAAGATCCACTCTACTATGTTCTGTTAAAGTCACAGATGTTCCTTAGAGTAGAAATGACTTCCAGGTCAGTTTTGGCTCACTGCTTGATCCAAGTGGCTCCTGCAGGACTTTTGCAGGATTGAAAAGGCTGCCTTTATTTGGAGCAAGCCTACATTCCTTTTGATGTTGCTATCGTTGAAGGGTGGTCAGATAGGGATCCCTAAGAATTTAGTGATGGTTTGTTACTGCCAAGAAAAATGTCATACACAAGTGACTTCTGCTGTTGTCTGGGAGGTTTCCTTATATAGTGGCATTTCCAGTATGTTCCCAGTTAACCGCTCTGCGCGAGTCCCTGAATTGTCTCTTCTTGAGCGTAATCTCATTTTCCGTGTGTGCGTAAAATACCTTTTTAACTGGTTTAATTCTGCCCTCTTCTTCTGTAGATTCCTCCTTACGGACAGCAGGGCCCCAGTGCATATGGGCAGCAAAGCCAGACTCCATATTACAACCAGCAAAGCCCTCATCCCCAGCAGCAGCAGCCTCCGTACTCCCAGCAGCCTCCATCCCAGACCCCTCACTCTCAGCCTTCTTATCAGCAGCAGCAACAGCCTCAGTCTCAACCTCCACAGCTGCAGACATCCCAGCCTGCCTATTCGCAGCAGCAATCCCAGCCACCCCATCAGCAGTCCCCGACTCCATATCCTCAACAGCAGTCCACAGCCCAGCAACATCAACAGAGTCAGCCTCCCTACTCCCAGCAGCAGTCGCAGTCGCCCTACCAGCAGCAGCAACAAACCCAGCAGACGGCTTCCTCGGCTCTTTCTCAGCAGTCATCTTCATACCCTCCATCGCAGCCGCAGCAGCAGCAGTCTGCGTACTCCCAGCAACGCTTCCCCCCTCCTCAGGTAGGCCGTCTCCCGCTTCGTTTCCTTGCGTAAGTGGTTTTTAAGAAACTTGGGCAAATCCTTTTCACATATTTGAGTTGGTTGGACTGCACGTCAGCATGCTGCCTGCAATGATTACGATAATAAATGTTCTGCCTTCTCTGTTGTGTCTAGATCTGTATCTCTTAGCTGTTTGGTGGTAACAGGCTGAGCTGCGTTAATACTGCAGTTTGAAGGCTAGTGTGGCGTAAATGCTGCTGATGGGCAATACCAGGCTAAAGGATTTCATACTGGAACGGTTTTCAAACTGTGGTCTGTGGAATATCTCCAGGTGGTCTACAGAGCTACTCAGTTTAGCACAATAACAGAGCACTTCTGAGTCTTCAAAAAAACCTATTTCCTGGTGCTTTTGTGTCTCAGCCCAAGACTTCAGGAGGCGTATTGATCGCACAGAGGAAACGAGCATGGGAAAGCTCCTCGAGTTCCTTGCTGCTTGGGTGGAGTTTTTCCACATACGTTTACAGATGGCAGCAAAAATGGAACTGGAGCCAAAAAGAGACAGTTAGTTTGCAGAGTGACGCAGAGATGATGACGGCAGAGTTGCTCTTAAATGTAAAACCTGGCTTTAGGGAGGAGAAATAAAGCGGTGCGCCTGTGGAATGGAAGATACAATCATGAAGCATTTTTTTTTTTAATTGTATTTATTTCCAGCAAGGCTTAGTAACAGTTATACAAAAAGCTAACTAGAAGCCTTTCAGCAAACATTGCATCGCATCAAAGGTAGCTTCCCAAAAGTTGGAAGATTTTTCTTTTTAATTGCCTTGCATTGTTTGTGTAATGAAGTACTTTACTGCTATTGTAAGATGTTAGAAGACCAAGAAGCTAAGTGGGCAGTCTCCCAAGACGGTCTCTGTTCTTCTGGTTCTGTAATAAGGGAAAGCCAGAGAATTACTGTTTTGTCGTATTTTAGACTTCCAGTCCTGACAGTCTCTGTAGCAGTCCAGCAGCGTTTGTCCTCCTGCAGAGCAGTAGGCGTGCTGACTTGAACTCTTTACTGTCTTATTTCCTGTTTTGGGCAAATGTCACCAAGGGTACATAATTCTTCCACAATGTGAGAATATACCGGACCGATTCCAGCAGAGCCTTTATTTTATTCCCATTTGTATGTTTTTTTGCTGTTGCTTGATTTTTCAGGAGTTGTCTCAAGACTCGTTTGGGTCCCAGGCATCATCTGCTCCCTCACTGGCTTCCAGTAAAGGGCAAGAAGATATGAACCTGAATCTTCAGTCCAGACCTTCTAGCCTGCCGGTGAGTGGTGAGCTGATCTAGAAGTGAATGGGGCGAGGGCAATCAGAAGCACAGCAGGATAAATTAGCACTGGTAGTATTCCACATGGAAATGGGAATGATGGAGGCTGCCTGTGCTTTTTACTAAGTCATTAGCTTCTGGCTTCCCACTGGAGATTAAATGTAATTTACAAAAGTAATGGATCCAAGAGTAAAGTTTAACCCTAAAAACTCTGCTCTGCATGTTCTAGCTAAAAGATTTCTTGAGCTTTCAGTTTGCAGTGTCTGAAGTACCTGATTGCTGCTAGAGTAGGCTCTGACCTTCAGGGCAAGGTATCTCATTTTTATTTTATTTTATTGTTCATTTAGCCCACTATTTTTCTGGTGGTTGGCAGCTTGGTAGATCTGTTGCCTTTCTGTGTCAGTGGATCCTTATACTGCCGATTTAAGCTTCTTTGGTCCAGTTGGACTGAACGGTTGGTGAAAAAGACAAGTTTATTAGTACCTGGAGTGAGGAAGATCAGGCACAGATAGCTCCTTCCTTTGCAGATGGAGAATTATTTTTTTTCCCTTTTGTGTTCTAAATCTGCTTGCTGTATGTACAGTGAACGGTTGGGTATCAGATTAGTACCTAGTGTTCCAGCAGTTTTTGGACTAAAATAGTTAAACTTAAGGTTAAGACTCCATCAAGAAAATTGAGGAGAAGGATTAAAAGTTGAGGTTAGTTTGCCCAAGTTGGTCTGTGCTTCTGACTTGAAAGAACAGTTTGAGTTGCTGAAAATTCTGATTCTGCTGGTTGTTGTCACTTGTACCTAGTAGGAAGTGAGTGAGTCTTTTTTTTATTTAGCCACTGGCTAAATCTCTTTCTAAGCAGCAGTTGGATTGGTAAAAGGAGAGTGAGCTGTGTATATAGCGGAGTTATTTTTGCCTTCAGGAGTGGTAACAGGTCTGTTGCGAGCCCCTTGAAATAATTCCTTTGGATTGTGGGTACAGATTGTCACCCAAAATACAAAGCGATTCTAGTTTTGACCCCCTAGTGGGAGTAGTTGTGGGTTGTTTCTTTTTTTTCTTTCTTCTTTTTTTCCCTCCTTTTGGACCCTGATTACAAAGATTTAATTTGTTCTGAGGCCTGGGGGGAAATCCTTTTAAATAGCATGTTTCTTTCCACTCTGCCTCTCCACAAGTTCTTCCATGTGACCCATCTTCTGGCGAAGAATGTAGGAAAAGTGAAGCCACTGAAGTAATTGAAGAAATTGCTGTAGCTCTGAACGGTGGGAAGTCCTGTTTAGTGGCATTGTTGATACTGCCTTCATGAATCCTACCAATCAGCGCCCTCTGACTCAGATTATAGGAATTAGTTGCTCTGCTTAGCAGAAGTGGCTTCGTCTCAGCACCAAGTGGGAGTTTATTTTGTACCTTGTGGTTAGATGCATTTGGCCCTTTTCCTTTTTCCAGATAGCTTAAGAAAAGATACCCATCTCCTGTAAGAGTGGGGGAACCTAGAAAGGAGGGAATTTGATCCTGTTTAAGGTTTTTAAATGTTAACATGTCCCCCAGTTTCTGATCAGGTACCTGGGAGGTTTTCTGGAGAGAAACCCAGGGCACAAAGTAATTGGTCCAGCTTTTGGAATTGGCTGGCTATAAGGCTTGTTTTGTGTTTTAAACTGAATTTTATAGTCGTCTTGACTTTCTGACTCTATCACCAAATAATTTGCATTTAAGAAATCAGTGAGTCTTTAGCTTACCTGTGCCTGGTGTACTTTTGGGCCTTCTCTTCCTAGGTAAG
Organism: Apteryx rowi; assembly: GCF_003343035.1. Taxonomy (NCBI): domain Eukaryota; kingdom Metazoa; phylum Chordata; class Aves; order Apterygiformes; family Apterygidae; genus Apteryx; species Apteryx rowi. The sequence continues at coordinate 325,583 of NW_020448197.1, read as the reverse complement.
CAAAAGCTAAAAAAAGGAGACGTCCCCCTGCACAGAAATTCACCCTTATTCTTGTATGTGTTGCAGATTTCTTTGTCCCCCAGGTACGTAGGACAAGATCAGCACCCCGGCTGTAAAGTGAGAAGTGCATCAGGCGGTGATGCCATGGAGTGGTTTAGAGAGAGGACCCCTGTGACCGCCACCCTCTTGTTTCAGTGATCAGTCCCCCAGTTTGGATGGGGGCTGCTTAGAAGCAGAAGTGCTACATGGAAGGGTGTTACTGGTTTCTTTTAATCTTCCTTATATTGCTCAGTCTTATCTGTTTCAGAAAGTTTTATCCTACTCAGGAGAATTTCTAGATCCCTGTTTTGCCATACATATGATTTACAGAAGCATAGTTAGTGGGCTTTTAATTTTTTGTTTGAGGTCTGAGTCCTTTTCCAAGGCTCAGCAGACACTGTGGCATAGCTCACTGGGTATCTCGGAATCTGGGCAAATCATACCATGCATCATCTTTAATTAAGCATAGATCAGCTCTAGTAGGAATAGGGAATTTCAGCTTTTAGGCCCTTAACTTAGGAAGTGTTAAATTTATGTACCTAGAGCCTTCACAGTAGTCTTTGGCTGCTCCACATTTAATGTTGTGCTTCAGTATTAATGTTGGGATTTTCAGCAATAAAGGGGGAAATATTTTTTCAGCAGATCCTATCACCATTTCAGGAGATGGTAATCTCCAAGAGATGTAAGCGTGAGTATGGTAACCCTGATAGGAGTTGAGCAATGTGACAGCTCTTGCTGGCTTTGTTAGGATCTGCCTGAGAAATGTCATGTTGATCTTTCTGGGTGGGGGTCTTTAAGTTATCTCTCCAGTGACGTTTTTTGTGTCCCTAACTAAACTTTTTCCTGACAATGTTCCCATATACAGACTTTTTAACAGCGGAAGAGTCAAATTACTTATTTCTCTAATGCTGTATGTGCTCATCTGTAAGCAGCAAAATGTCTGGTCTTCCATATCTGCTTGTGTTACTAGGCTCTTCTAGCTTAAATATTTCCTGATTTGCTGTTCCCTTTCTAAAGATTATACTTAGAGTATTGGGGGAGAATGCTGCCACTAACTTGAATTCGCTGATGCCTTTTAAAGAGTAATGCATCCGTGCGAATGTCCTGGCTGGTACTCTTTTCCTGTAGTTGGCTGGGTGAGGAATTTCTCTGAAGAATTCTCTGCTTCCCTAGGGAGTTGCTGTCAGGATTGCAGCTAAACTAAGATTGCTATTGTGTATGGGAGAAGTGTAGTCTTTTGTGCCTGGGTGTAATAGCTGAGTAGTAATCCTTAGTATAAATCTCTTTCTCCCAGGAGAATCCCGAGTCTCATCTCTTCAGCAAAGGATTCTTCCTGGCAAGTCATATCCAGTTTATTTGGAGTCTCTAGCTTTTGAGACTTGGATTCTGAGTCTGTTGGAATCAAATATTTCCAGCTATTAATTACTTTTTGTTTAGACTTGAAAGGTGCTGGTAGCAAGTAGAGGGAAGCAAACAGGGTGTTAGGACATCCAGTTACGTTTGGATTGCAAATCAGTTCTCTTGCAAAGATCACTGGAGTTCTGGGTTTGTTGGGAGGGATTTTGTATCTCGTTAGGGAACATCCAGCAGGTCGTTATGTTGCCCCAGTCTCTGTCTTTTGGGTTGCCTTGAAGGAGTCGAGTGCAAGTTCCTTACGTCTCTGAATGTGGATGTGGAGTGGAGCATAGCAAGAGTGGTTGCCATCCTAAGCTGTTTATAACTTTCCAAGCACAGAAGTTGATAACTGTGATGTCAGGACTTACTGATCAGCCCCAAAAGCTGTTTATAAAGCAAAATTGTTCTGATACCAGTATCTACTGGCTGCATGTGCTTTTCACTGGATCTCCTGGGATTTCTTCAGTGACGTTTTTCTATCTGTTGAAACCGAAACTTTTGAGAGAGGCACCATTTTCAGCAGTGCTTTGATGGGAAAGGTCATCCATGGGATGAGGCTGCTGGTCAAACCAGGAGGAGAGATATCGGCAGGGAAATATGGCAAGGATGCGTTTAAGTTTTTTTTGCAGTAAATGTGTAATGGCAAAATGAGGCAGCTCGTACAGATGTTTCAGAATCTCCATCCCAGAAAGTCCTTGCTTTTTTTTGGTTAGGGTACTATGTCAGCTGAGGGAGAAACCTCGTCCCTTTCCTGGGCAATATAGTTTCATTTTGATGGGGAATGGGAATTATTTTAATCTCAGTACTTTACACCATTACAAAACTCTTTTATTTTCATTCAGCCGTGCTTCACTTGTTTGTTCGTCACCGACTTCTGGTCTGAAAAGCATCTTACTTGTCAATGGCAGAAAGGAATGTGATTCAAAACAAATTTCTGATCTGCATTTAACTTCCAAACATGCATCCTGGTCTTGGATCCTTGCAGGATGGATTTGACAAAATTAGGGCTTAGAGGTGGAGAAGAATGAGGCTACTGGTTTTTCGCTTGGGCGGAAGGAGCCCTTCTGTGCATACGCCCTCCCTCCCCAGCAGTTTTGGGGGGTCGATTTGTTTGATTGCTTTTTCCTTCCTTAAGTAGTTTTTGAATTTGGGCACTTTGGAGGTTCTCAGGAAAGCACCAGTCAGATTTGCCAGTTGTACCAGATCGTCACTTCAGCTGGTACTCTGTAGGTCCTTGAAGTGGAATAAAGTTGAGCTCCGTCAGCTGCATCCCCTGACCTGGAAATAATCAATACAACAGGCTGAAATGCAGCTAAAAAGTCTCAAAGCTGCTGTGGATGGTGAGGAAGGTGCAGCCCAGGAAATGAATGTTTTTCTTAAAAATTCTTTGAGCTCAGTATCAGTCATTTTGGGGATTTCTTTTGGGGGAAGGGAAAGCAAACTTTTATAGTAGAATCTGGGTGTCACTTCAGTCTCTTTTTAGACGTGGCCTCCTGCTTCTGCTTGGTTTGTGTTTGGCCTTCTGAGCTTGTCTTATTGCTCCCCTTAAGAGCAGAATTAGTGGTGTGTGCATTTCAAAGCAGGTTGGTTGTGCGCCGTGGTGCCTGGGCATCGCAGCCGTGTGCAGATAAAGGTGGTAGCACCCAGAGGTATCGCCCCAGGGTGCGCGATACCTGAGACACGGGTATCTGAGAGATGGGTGCATCCCACTTTCTGATGGTATGAAAGGTCTCTGCCCAAGTTATGGGGATATAAAGAGTTAAAAATGGTTTTCCCTGACCAAAGCTCATAAGTCTAAGTGTGTGTGACTGCGACTGTTATTTTTATGTGGTTTCTGGGGAAGGCCATGCCTTTTATTTTTTTTTTAATTTTGCTAAGAGCCGCTGCAGAGCGCTGCGTGCCGCCATCAAAGCTACCCTAATCTCCCGGCCGCTCCGGTGCCGTGTTTGGGAGGGGGGCGTGTGCGTGACCTGCTTCTCGGGGGCTGCTCTGCTGTTTGTCCATGTGGCAATTCCTCTCCTCCCACCCCTTCCTCCGGGCTTGGCGCTGAGCTAATCTGACCCGGTGCGCGGGGAGGAAATTCCCCACCCCCGGGCCGTAGCGGCCGTGCCGTGCCGTGCCGTGCCGAGGCCTCGGCGCTCGGCGCAGCCAATGAGCGGCTCCCGGGAAGCGGCGCCGCGCGGGGCCGCGGGCGCCCGCCGCCGGCTGCGCTATGCTCGATGCAGGGCTCGTTTCCTGTTTCTATTCCGGGCGCGAGCCGCGCAGCTCCGCTTCCTGCCTCGCCGCGTTGCGCCGATCCCCCTCGCCGGAGCCTTTCGTTGGCTTAGGAGCGGTTTCGGCGGCAGGCTCAGCCGAAAGGCGGCGCGGGGAGGTGGGCGGCACGGGCGATGGGGGCCGAAAGCCGGGCGCTGGCCTTCCCCGCTGCCGCCCGGGTTGAGGCCCCGCTCGAGCGACTAGGCGGGCCAGTGCCGAATCCGGAAATTGCTGTAGGCCGAGCGGTTGTGATCTTGGATCCCGGACAATAGTCTGGGCTCAGTCACGCGCGTCCCCTGAACTGATGCCGCCTGAAAATACATAGCCGTTAGTTTACACCGTAACGGGGAAAGCGGGCGCCCGGCGGGGCGACCCTGTGCTTTATAACGACCCTCTCGAGCCGCTTGGCACCGTCAGCCGGGGAAGTCGGGTTTTCACTTCCTTTTCGCTGCTGAGTGGGTGGCACTGGAGACTCGTGCGGGAGCCTCCGTGGCCCTGTTGCAAGCACTGACGTCGCCCCCCCCGCCCTTTCCGTCAAACTGAGCCCTGCCGGAGCCCCCGCTGCTGCTGGGGCTCCGCGCCGGCTCAGCCCGTGTCCGCTGCGCAGAGCGGCCCGAGGGAGAAAGGACGGGGCTGACGTTTGGCGTTTTGAACGCCACGCACCTGAGCTCTCGGTTTGCAGAAGTCTTTTTCCTGCCCATGCCGTTTTGGCGTTCCGGATCGACTCGTCTCGGAGGCGTGCGCAAACACCGCGCAGGAAGCAGCCCTGCGCGGCTCGCGAACGCGGGCATGGCCCAGGCCCAGGGCTGGCTGCGCCGGCCCTTCCTGCAGCGGCGAGCGCTGCTTCGATGGGCTGTTGCCATGTCTGTGTGGGTACAAGGCTTGGAGGAGGAGTTGTGTAGTTGTTATTTTTTTTAAACTGAGTCTTACCTGGGAAAATAGAAACTCTGCTTACCTCTCCTTGTGCACGCTTGCTGCTCCAAGCTACTGCGAGAGGAGAATCTCCTTGACTTTTTAAGTGCGTCCTCAGCTCCTCGGCCCCATCCAGGCCAGCGGTACCTGAGCGCGGGTACGTTGCGTAGGACAGATGTGTGCATGAAAGAGGCCTTTCTACAGAGCCCCGGCTGGCCGTGTCCGAGGGCTCGGCAGCCGCCCTTCCAGCCACTCCGTCGCTGCCTGCCCGCAGGTACGGTGGCTTTCAGGACGGGGCTGCCAGCTTTCAACGGGCTCCTCAACAGCCCATTCTCGCGAGGGAGCTGCCAGGTTCATCAGGCTGGCAGATATCTGCTGCCTTTAGAAAGCTTGTTCTCTCCTAAAATCGCTTTCTTCCTTATGCTTCGTTAGAAATTAATTCTGTCATTCTCTTAATTGTTTCAAAGAGGCTGATGATAACACCAAAAGCTGAGTCGTCTTAAAATCCAAAGTACTGGCTTTAACAGGTGCCTTTAACATTTTTTTAAAACTATTTTAAACTCCTGCCTTTGCTGCATTTCTTTGCCCACCCAAGCTCATGTGGTTGGCATGGTGGCATAATCACATGCTGAGATGACTAAATGCTTTGGAGTCTAAATTGAACACATCAGAGATTGGAAAGTGCCTTGCAGAGGAAGCACTGCTGCAGAATTGGAATATCCTTATGGCTGGCAAGAAGAGGGGAGCTTCCTGCTTCTGCCGCGATTGAGCTTTGCCTATGATCTGGGGTTTGTCTTTAGGCTGCAGTAGAAGAACACTTGAAAAACAAAAACCTCTGGGAAAAAACCCAAAAGCTCTTTAAATAAACAGGTTGTGGTCTGTCATCTGAGACCTGTACTAGTTTCTCACTTGCACTTTCCTTCCCAAGGCCTGGTGTCGGACCAGCCTTTCTGATTGATGTGGTCAGCATGTAGGTCTCGCCCTCACCCACCCGAAACACCTTCCAAAAAATCACCGTCGCTGAGAACATCCTTCGCTGCTGTTGAGATAGTGCTGCTCATTGTGCCTGGGGTCATGCATGCTTCTTCCTGCAACTTTTTTAAGGGATCAGTGTTACTATTGAAACTTGAGTTTTTTATCCTTTTGTTTTTTGTTGCTGCTGCTAGATGGCTGGGCCGACTTTAACATTAGCCAGCATCACTAGGCTAGCAAGCAAAACGTAAGCGTTCCCACTGTTACTCTGAATGCTTTCTGTGTTGTATTAATGCTCAGATAAACCTGGGAATACTTTCAGAAGCTGAGCCAGCTCTCAAAGGGTTAAAAGGAAACTACCTTCTGGAGAGTTTTGCTGCTTTATTTCCCAGGGTCCTGCAGAAGAGCTGAGCACCCGCAGCGCCCAGGGTGGGAACGCTGGCCTTCCACGCGGTGGGTTTCCCTTCGGCGACATCTTGCTCTGTGGATGAATCATGTTATTCTTTCCATAGTTCATGCTGCAACTACAGCTTTTGCGTCTCTCCTCTCCGAAGGCAGAGCGAGAATATGAAAATTGCTGGTCTGCTCAGTGTTCGGAGGAGGGGGAAAGGCCCCTTTTTTTCTTTTTTAATTTTATTTGGAGGGGAAGAGAAGGGGGGGTGGCACAGAGTAGGAGCAGTAGATGTGATTAAAGCTCCTGCCGAGCAGATCTGTGGGAGTGGAGTATCGACCTCTGAAAAATCAATGGCTGCTGCAGTAGCAGTGCTGGCTGTTTTGCAAGGGCTCCCATTGCAGGAATGTAGTAAAGCCAGCAGCACTTCCGTCTACCTTCCTTCCTTTTTATTTTGTACCTGCTTTCTGCCAAACGGCCAGACTCACCTAGATTTACTGGGGTGGATTAGAACAGCGGCTTATTTTTGCAATCAGAGTAAAATTTCTTGTGTGACACCGAGCCCCTCCTCCTGCCAGCCTCCTTTCCAAATGCTCTTTTTCCTGCAGTGCAGCTAGAGCCAGCAGCTTCTACCAGTTTGTCTAAAGCCAGCCTGGAAGAATGAGCTTTTCAGCTTCATTTTTGAGCAAGGAAACTGTACAAATCTCTCTTGTATGTTCTGGTCCCCATCTTAGGTTTGTAATTGTCAGCACTGATGCCCGAGAGGAGCTTAAACTCCTCATAAGGGAAGGGAATATGGACTCCATCTAGCAGAGACTGCAGCCTTGATAGTGTTACTGTACTGATATTTGTTTTAGTGGGCTGGTGTTTTTCCCTTGAAGTAGTAAAAGTCTATTACTTACTCCTGCAAGCAATCTTTAAAATAAAGGAAGTAAGTGGCATGTAATAGGACTTAAACATTTTTACACATCCTTAGTTTTGTAATCAGGACCTTAGATTTGTCCCCAGAAGAGCTTGATGCAGAACACAAGAAGTGTCTAGTTTGTAGTTGCTCACATGTGGTCCTTGCTCAGATCAGAGGCTGAATTTTCATGGACATATTTGAGGGGCAAAACCAGTGATTTTGTTACATAATTAAAGTTCTTTGTTCCTTCTGGTCACTGATCTTTATCCTGTTTTGAAGGGTATTTAAGGGAAGAGACCAGGCTATGAACCTGAAGCTTTCACGAAGGCATGGAAGAGGTGCACTGTGCAGACTCATGCTACTATGGTAGTGATTTTTCTTCTAAGCATTCCCTGTTTTTTATGCCAGGAGAAAGTTATCTTCCCCTATTAAACTAAAACAAACTTTTTCCGTGCTTAGGAGAGTAAGATATAAGAGCTATGGCAGTGGCATGGAAAGCTGTACGTGGTCAAGGGGACACCAGCTTGTATTGCTAGACTTTGATAGTATTTCATTAGTTTTTAGTCATCTTGGGTAGCTTGGGAATGTGGTTGAGCATGCTTCCTGCACGTGTATAAACCCAAAATAAATAACAGGTAAACTTACAGCTCAAAAATATGTATTTTTGGTTTCTACCCCACTCCTCCCCCAGGTATGACAGGGTACAGAACAGACAGGAGCAAAGCGTTTGTTAACAGGATCTTTGAGTTCATTTTAAATTCCAGAAATATTCTAGGTTGAGGGAGGTTTTATTGAAGAGAGATTCTGCACGCATCCTTCCTCCTCCCCTTTCTCTTGCCCAGCCTGTACACACACGAAGAACAACGGTCATCCAGAAGGTGTTTTTGGCGCTGTACAGAGCGATCATTCCCCTCTGCACAACACCCAGTCATGGAGCGAGCTGAATGGTGGCTCTCCCTGGGGCAACTTGTGTATTTTTGGGGTAGGAAGGACTTCTGGAAATGTGCTTTGGCTATGGAATAGTTCTGTTCCTTCTCGTGGCAGCCATAGGTCTTTATGTTCCTGCCAAGGACGTTCAGCTAGCCAGCAGCTTCCTAACAAATGCTGAGAGCCCGTGTTTGGTGGGGTTCATGTCTGTGATGGTACGTGCTGATGGTTCACGAAACATGGCAGTGAAATCAAACTGGGGGTGACCCAGGCCTGTGGGAGCGTGGGCCCTTGTCAGGATGCCTCCAGTAAGCTGGAGTTGGTGCCTTTTCAGCTCCGAGACTGAAAAACACAGTTCTCATCGGATTTTTATCTAGTCTCAGGTTCTGTAATTGAGTGGTGCTTTTATTATGGGATGGGAGACCTGTTAAAGCAAAAGGATAAGAAGTCTCTTCAGTTTGTCGACAAGACAAAACTTTGGAGATAGAATATTCTAACTCCTAAAAAAAAATTATGTATAAATTCACTGTCTACTGTAGCTTAAGTTAGGATCCCCAACTCTAACTTTAGTTTTTGTCGGGGAAACAATCCAAAGGGGACACATGGTAAGGAGGAAGGCAGTGGGGGACGAGGGGGAGTTAGGCCCCTGTCCAGACCCTTCTGTCAGTTGTGGAAACCTCAAGCCAGCTTTGCAAGGTGGTTCTGTGCACCTTCAAGCTGTGAAGCAAGTCTTTAAGTCTAGTGTAAGTGGAGCGTGTGAGGTCTCCAGGCCACTTTGTGTGATGAGACCCGTGCTTTGTGAAGCAGAAGATGCAAGATTCGGTTGTCTGGGCTGTAGAAGGAGGAACCAGTCTACACAGCTCCCCAGAATAGCGGGGAGATCCTGGCTTGCCAGTCAGCTGCGTAATTTTTGTGATAGAGTGGATTGAGGCATTTTGGGTGTGGAAATGAAGGGGAAGGAAAGGACAAGCTTGTGGTTTTTGAGTGTTGATAGTTCTTGAATGAGTGGAAAAGCAACTGCAGAGAAAATGAAATTGTAATAGAAAGTCGGTATTGCAATTAGTCAGAAGCAATGAAGAGGCTTTTTCCCTTTCAGAAAGAATCGGGGAAGAAATTCAGCCGTTGTTCTCTGGGTTTGCTTGTACGCGTCTTTATGGAAACAACTGGCTTTACAGAATTTCTAAGCTCCGGCACATGCTCGTCTTCAGCTCATAATTTCCTTGAGTGCTATCTAGTGATCTGATAGTGCCGCCGATCATTACAGCCCGACTGCGCTCCTTCCTCTTCCCCTGCTCTTTCCGTGTGCGCTCGCACCGGAGCTGGGCAGGGGAGTAGGTTGGGAGCCGCCGGCCCCGCTCAGTGGGCACGGGCCGGAGGACCACCCGGGATCTGCCCTCCTCTGGGGTTGTCTTACCTTGATCTTAAGTATTTCTCCTTGTTTCATCTCTGCGTTTGCTTAACAAATGAGCTGGTATCAGATAGTGGAATGGTGGGGCCCTTTTTCGTATAAAAACACCCTTGCTATTTGCAGCCCAAACTGCCCAGCGCCCTTGTGTGGGTCGTGCCAGGACTTGCAGCCCTTTCCCTGAGGCAGCCGAGCTCCCCGGCCCCTCGGTTGGGTACCGGCTTGTGCGATTTCAGGCATGGTTTTGTTGTGGTGTGAAAAGGAGGTGTTAGCTGCCGAGTCCTTGTTTGTCAGCAGCGCTGACAAACCCGTGCTGGCATCGGCGCCGGTTGGGCAACCAGTCGCAGCTGGAACAGTTATCGTTGCAGGGTCCCTGTGGGCTTCCGCTATCAGGTCACATCCCAAAATAACACTGGGCAGTATTTCAAGTGAAGAAACTCAGGCTTTGGGGCTGCAGCCAGCCTGGAGTGTGAGATTCTGTGTGAAATAGTTGGAATCCCTCCAGCGTTTTTGATCTGCATGGCAGATGAGCAATAAAATGCATAAAAAACACATTGGAAACACGTGAGGAAATTCTCCAGACCCTGACGTTTCCTTCAAGTTGGCAGAGTTACTGCTGTTGAGGCTCACCTCCTGTCTCGGCTCCATTGGCTGCGCTTGAGGAGGAGGGAAGGGGAGAGCCCTCCTCGTGCTGCTGCGTCTTTCCAGGTCTCCTCTGATCCTCTGCGGGGGCTAAGCAAACCTCGCTGGCCCTCTCCTCCTTGCGCTTGATCCATAAACCACCAAAGGCAGTAAGGCTCCGTTATTCCAACAAGTTTACTTTTATTTTTAGTTTGTTTTTTTTTCCCAGGACTTCTCTGCTATAGCTGTCCTTAAAGCAGTCTGTAAAAAGATTCCCCCTCCCCAGTTTGTGGTGCACTTCAGTAAATGGAATATCAGAGTTTGAGTGTCCTTTAGGTCTGGTTAAAAAAACGCTCTTGCCTTGATGGTTGGCATCCTGAGAAGATACTGTGATAGGAGGCAAACAGCTCCTTGCTGATTAGCTGCTTGCGCTTTGGCGTTCCAGTCCCTGCTTCTCTCCTTTCCCTCGCAGAAATGGTGCTTTCTGAGAAGTGTACAGAACTGCAGAATTGGAAGCTGAATAACAAACTTAGAAAAATTCCGCTGTGCTGGTGGAGCCTTTCTTTGCCGGGGAATGGCTGTATTGTTGGGATTCATAAAACTTGACAAAGCTTTAGAGATGGAAGTGGCTTCATGAGTTACGTGATTTGTACAGTATTGTCCTGTTTCAGTTCCTGCGCATTGCCCTAACGTCCAAGAAGGGTTTACATGTGATTCATTTTTAACGTCTTTAAACTGCCTGAGAGTCTGATCCGAAGCCTTAAAGCTGGGAGGCCCACTTTTCCGATATGTGAGGTCCATGATGGTATGCTAACAATGCAGAGGGGCCCTCGCTTGCATGTCTGCAGCAGCCCTGTATTAACCCGCCTAATTAAAACTGAATGTTTTTAAATGACTTGCAGTACTTAGGTTAAGCTTTGATGCATAGGCCAGGTCGAAGGCATCAGCTTTAAAGATTTTTATCTAGTTACTTAGGAGTTAATATTCAAACAGTTCTTAACACTGCTTCGTTTCCGTGTTGCAGATATATTCATTGCCTGTCATTACCAAGCCGTATACCCTTATTCTGCCCAGTTCATGTACGAATATTGCTTGTATCATGTAGAAGACAGAGACCTCCTCAGATCCTGGAGACAAACACCCTCTTTTACCTCTTGGAGGTCAGAAGCACGTCCCTTATAGTCCGGATAACGGAAGGAAGTTTTGACATTTCCCCTTGCACACTAGCCCTCTACCTGTCCTTTCATGCCAATATTCTGTCTCACATGTACGTTTGTGTTTCTCCACTGAGCCTAAAGTCGCTCACCTAAGTAGCTCTCTGCTCTGCCCCTCTGGCGTAAAGGTTTAATAGCTCTGAAATGCTGTACTTCGCTCTCCAACACAGGTCTGACAAAGCTGGTGATGGAGGATTTTACAGCTGCAAAGGGGTTTTGGCCTCCAACTTTGTTTCTCTCAGAATGAAAATGGAGTGTTTGGATGCATATGGTGATTCAGCCTAAAAGTAGCTTAAAGTATTTCAGGAGAATGCCAGCAGACATTAGAAATAGTTTTAGGTTGGACTGAATTGGCTTCTGGACATTGTGAACCCCTCTGACTATGCACAGCTTACACCAAGGGCTGAAGTTAGGTGTGATTAATCTCCCTCTTAAATAGCAGTTACAGAGGGGAAAGGAGCTTTTTGCTCTTTGTTGTTTGTGTTGGTTGATGTTTTTTAATGCAAAATGTTGGAAATACTGTCCCTTTACTCCCACTTCAGATGGCTTTGCAGTACAAATGTGGGTTTTGTCAAAGTTGTCTGCAGAAAAAGAAACAAGTAGCTAGCAATGCTTTTGATGTTACAATAGGAAGGTAATGCAAATTGCAAGTTCTCATAGACATTATTTTTAGGCTTTTTCTGCAAATTTGTAGCTTTCATTGAAATAAAACAAAGCTTTTTTTTTTCAGGAAGATAATACTGCAGCAGTAAGCAGATATACCTCTGAGACTGTCTTGCAGGAATTGATCTGCCAAACAAGCAGTAATGGCAGGGGAGGAAGGACATACTATGCACTAAGTCATCCCACTAAGGGTCTGGCGTTTGCAGCTCAAACGTAGCATTTGCCAGCATTTGTTAGAAGCACTTTGACCAAATTCTACTGTTCAAATAGTCAAGGTTGCACTACTGCAACAGACATCTGCGTGCTGTCCAGCCGATACCCAACTCTCCCATTTGCTTGTCCTTTTGAATGTCACCATCTATCCAACGAGTGTGATGAGGTGGCTGGATATCTGCTGGGGCTTTTTTATTCTTATATTACTCCAATTTTCCACTTCCTAAGAGGTGGTGAAGTACTGCTCTCCGGCCGAGATGCTGGGACATGCTGTCAGAGCCTTTTCACACATCACCTGGCAGACAGGTCTTACAGAGTGATAGGGCTCTTGCTTGCTTCTGAAGACCGATAACTTTGCAGTATCTTGTGTCTGAGGTCCTTCCGTGTTGCACAGAGCTGGGAAAGTGTTATCTGAACTGCTGCTAAACAAGAAATCATCCAGCCAGTGTAAATGAGACCAGAGCGCCCAAGTTATTTATCAGTTGGCTTAGCCTTTCTGCATGGTGTTTGAAATGAGGTTGGCTCTGCTCGGGCTGGTCAGCTGAATCCTGTTCAGATCTGAAATGACTTCAGGGCACAGGCCAGAGCACTTCTCATCCAGGGTTGATTGCTCTGACAGACTTGCAAAGGGTAGGTGAAGTCCGGGTGAGCTTGGGTCTGCCACTTCTTCACCTGCTGCGATCCTTTGAATCTCTGGCAGAGATTTTATCTAATCACTGGAATAGTTACGACTTCCCGGTGTTCTGTTCAAATGTGCCACCGCTGCCTATTCATCTTTCTTGGTCTTGGTCTGTAACTCATTCATTTACTCCAGGCCAAGTCTGAATAGATGATGCACCTTATTATCAAACAGCCAGTACAGTTGCATATGTTGGGTTTGAATGACATCTGCTCGGAAGCGTCCCCATTTCACCGACTTGCCGACGGATTTTTTTGGTGTTGTAGTTTTGTGGCTACTGTTGTGGCAATTGGAGATTTCAGCTCTCTTAAACAGGCTTTTCATGCTCCTCTTTTTTAGGGTGGATACATGCGCTAGGAAAGGTGTTTTCTAGCCTTACCTTCAAAAGCTGAAGTTTAAAAGCTGACATTGTAATCGCTAGTTTTTGCTATCTCTGAAGGAGGAGCAGTGGGAACCCTGAAAAATGTTTTACAGTTTTCTTTTAAATCTCTGTATTTATTTTGTTTTTATCCATCTCAAGTGAGTAGCTTCCCAGCTCATCTGAGGTTTATGAATTAATTACAGGGAGACAGGAGTTCTCTGCCTTTCAAAGGCCAAGCCACATTTCTCTTCCAAGTCGTGATCACGTGGACCATCTCCCCGATTTGCAGTTTCACGTGTATCGTTGATGCATTCTTTAATTTCTAGCCTCTAAACTGAATTAAAAGAAACAAATAAGAGAATTGGCCAGTTGTCTGGACCATCAGCAAGCACTCAGCAAACCAGCTAGGGAACTCTTGGGTTCAGGAACAAGCAGCAGGATAAGACGCATTTGGCAGTTACCTCAGCCGGTGCAGCAGCTTTGTAGCTGACAATAACATGAACCGGGTTCATTGATTTCTATTTGTAGTAAGCCTAAGGGGGAAACGCACTCTTTCATGGTGGTAGATGAGGGAACAATCCCATGTCTCTTTATTTTTGCCTGATCTGTTTCTCTGTGTATTGCAGGACCTGTCTGGTTCAATAGATGATCTGCCCATGGGTACAGAAGGAGCCCTGAGTCCTGGAGTAAGCACATCAGGGATTTCCAGCAGTCAAGGAGAGCAGAGTAACCCAGCTCAGTCTCCTTTCTCTCCACATACCTCTCCTCACCTGCCAGGCATCAGAGGACCCTCCCCGTCCCCTGTTGGATCTCCTGCTAGTGTTGCTCAGTCCCGCTCTGGTCCACTTTCACCTGCTGCAGTACCAGGTAATGCTATTTGACATGTGTCAATCCTTTGATGCAACTGCCTCATGCAGCTGAAAAGTGAATTAAAATAGCCAGTGAGGAGAATTGGCCAGTGACAGTATTACGTGGTCATCGAGATCTTGTGATTTCATTTTGTTTGTTTTAAAACACAGCCGTAAAGCATGCAGTAAGAAGGGTGGGCTGGCTAGCAAACCAACAGCATCGTTTTTCCAAGGTTTAATAAGGAAATATTAATGTGACTGATCTTCCCCTTGCTGTTGTTTTCCCTTGCTGGGGCAGACATGCCATTCTCTTGAAAATGTTCGTAGTTCTGGTATTTAATACTCTTGCATCCTGGATTTTTTGGCATGCAGGGTTTTTTTCTGACTAACCACCCTCCTTTCTGTTGCATAGGCAATCAGATGCCACCCCGACCGCCTAGCGGCCAGTCGGACAGTATCATGCATCCTTCCATGAACCAGTCAAGCATAGCGCAAGATCGAGGTGTGTGACATGAATTAAAAGATTTAACTAAAAGAGCCATAAAGAGTTTGTAAAGCTAGATATGTAATTAAAAAATACCTGGCTTGATGGCATGGATTCTGTGGTGATATAGTGCTAAAAAAAGCTGCCCCAGCTTTAGAAGCTGCGAGTGTTTCAGGCACATTGCAGGAAATTCAGCTGTTGGCCATCCTTTAGCCTCTTTAATGTTTCATCCAAGCTAGTGGTTTGACTTGTAAGGTGTTTTCTCTGGCTTTTGAAACACGTTTCTGTGCATGTTGCTTGTCCAAGGTCCATGACCTTATACTTCAAAATGAGGGCTGCTTGCAATGATATTGTGTGCCTTTGCCCCATAAGAGAATAAAGTGTGTGGGGGGACATGTATAATTTCAGCTTTTATGGCTGAAAGTATATAGTTGTCACCTTTCCAAAAAAAGTAAAAAATAAAAATAAAAAAATAAGGATTTGCTGAGTTGTTTTGTCTACTCCTGTGACAGTAGTTTTTCCCTGGTAAAAACAGGAATTTGAGTATATTGTCCTGATGGAGAACATGAGCTCCTTGCTAGCAACTGTTGTAAAATCTGTCGAGGCTGTTGCTGGAAGGATTTTGTTAGTGGGTCCTGGAGACTGCTGTTACATAAGAACGTGTGTCCAGTGGCACCTCTGAATAGCTGCACTAATAATTGTCTGCTCCTCTCTCTGGTGCCCAGGTTACATGCAGAGGAATCCTCAGATGCCCCAGTACAGCTCGCCCCAGCCCGGCTCAGCCTTATCTCCCCGTCAGTCTTCTGGAGGACAGATGCACGCTGGAATGGGGCCGTACCAGCAGAACTCCATGGGGAGCTACGGACCCCAGAGCGGGCAGTACGGACCTCAAGGTGAGGCGCAGCGAGCTCCTCAAGGTGGCAACTGAGCTCAGAAATGCACAAGACCTGTGTCTACTGTAATATCTCTTGTCTTTGATAAACTGTGTGTGTTTGTCTCCTCTTAATGCGTGGGTAATGCAAAACAATACACTCCTTATAAGCTGGAAGGAACAGTGCTTTGTGTATCATGTTCGAGATTGATGAAATATGCTGCTTTCAGAGCTAGTTGCACTTCTAAATGCAGGATCCTTCCTCCTGGTTTAAAAAGATGTAGGTACTGCCTCCAGTGCAGTGGAGAAGAAGATCCAGTCCTCTTTAGAGAGGAAGAAGTTTGATAGTGTTACGTGTTTTGGAAAGGGTTAAGTGAATTTTCTGCATCCTGTCCTGGATCATTTAGCTCACTTTGCTCTGTTGAGGTTTGGGAGAGTTTCAGGCAGCTTTTGAATCGATGTTGTTACTTGGCTGTGTCAAAACACATTTTATGTGGCTTATATCCAAATGCTTTGACTTTTTGTTGAGGTGTTAACACTCCCCCTCATCTCTGTTAGTGATCTTTAAATATTTGCTGATTGAAGATTTTTATAGTGATTCATAAACTAACTAGTTGAATGATGTTGTCTTCCCCCCTCTTTTTATCTCCTTAGGAGGTTATCCCAGGCAGCCAAACTACAATGCTATGTCCAATGCCAACTACCCCAGTCCAGGAATGGGAGGAAACATGAACCCGATGGGAGCAGGGAGCCAGATGCATGGGCAGACTGGTGTGCCACCATACAGTGGGCTTCCCCCAGGGAGGATGAGCCATGCGACCATGGGGAACAGACCTTATGGACCTAACATGGCGAATATGCCTCCTCAGGTGGGCACAGGGATGTGCCCCCCACCAGGTGGCATGAACCGCAAAGCACAAGAGGCGGCTGCTGCCGCTATGCATGTTGCTGCCAACTCCATCCAGACCAGGTAAGGAATGAGATTTCCTTTGGACTCTGTTAGGTCCCTTCCCCGTGTCGTATCTGTGGGTTTTAAAGCTGTGGATGAAATAACCCAGAGGTGGGGGAATCCTGAATATATATGCCCTTGGAGGCATATTCATCAATCTCAAGTGTTACAAAAGAAAAAGAATAAAACTTGGATGAGCAGTGTTTTTGAATATGCCGTCAATGACATGCTTAGGGAATTTTCAATATTCGTAAGAGAAATCTGTTTAACTTGGATATCCCTTCAGTTGTTTTGGCTTTCTGGTCTACTTCGTTGGATCAGTGACTTACAAGATGCTGTGTGTGTGGTAGAGCCCATAAATCTAGCAGACAGCCATCCAGCTGCATTTGTCTCAACCAAGGCATTGCTCGTCCAGTGTAATGAACTTTTTCCTTTTAGGGTCTTAATAAGCAGCTATGAAATGAGAGCTGGAATTCAGCACTAAATTTTGCAGCTATGTTCTGTGGTTTTTGTTTTTTTTTTTTTTTTAATTCTACATTTCAGAGTAGGTATATGTTGCCTATCAGAATGCCATGAGAGCCATGAACTTGCTTATAAATCGGGTTCCCCCAGTAAAGCTGTTAGATTTGGATGTATTTGTGGTCTGTCTGGGCATTGTGCTCTTTATGCTGGCTTGTCTTAAGGGGCTTTTTTTTTTCTGCTCAGTTCACTGCCTGATGTTACCTATGATTGCTAAGAGGTCAAGTTCCCAAACGCCAATAAAGGCATCAAAGTTGCCCCTTTGAATAACAAGCTTCAGTGACAGTTGTGTACAAAGTTGCCTGATACATACATGTAAAGCTATGTAGCTTATATGGGTAACAAGGAGAAAAGAAAGAAGAATCATTAAATTTTGCTGGGACACTGCCCTGCCCATCTATACAAATAGTATATTTTCACTTAAATGCGAAGAGCTGCAAAATTTGCAGATCTGTTGTTCCCTGTATAGGTGACTTAACAGCTGAAATGAAGTTCAGCTTGGGGATGCAGTAGACCAAGATAAAGGGTGAAAATGTTCAGAACTGAAGTCCCTCTTTCAAAATGGTTTACATCTCCTTTTCTTTTGAGAGTGAGGCTTGGGGTCTAGAGTAGTTAAGCTTTACAGGAGCGCCTGATCTTTGGTAAGTTCTGGTGGAAGGGTGATCTGGAGAAAGTCACTTCTCTACTTCTTCTGCAGAAGGTCTCTTTTAGCAAACCTTTTTCGGTAGAAGATAAGATGTTAGTGTTTAATATTTGGAATAAAAGTCTGTTTGTTCCTGTCCTTTAGGCCTCCTGGTTATCCCAACATGAACCAAGGGGGGATGATGGGGACTGGACCTCCTTACGGACAGGGAATTAACAGTATGGCTGGCATGATAAACCCCCAGGGCCCACCCTATCCGATGGGTGGCAATATGGCCAACAACTCTGCAGGTAAGCCTCACTGGTTGTTGGGAGTTGCACTGATTTCATGGTACTAGATTAAAATCAGTGTTAAAGCTTCTGTTTAACTTCCTAGGGATGGCAGCAAGTCCTGAAATGATGGGTCTTGGGGATGCCAAGTTAACACCTGCTACTAAAATGAACAATAAAGCAGATGGGACGCCAAAAGCAGAATCAAAGTCAAAGGTAAAATGTTTTGGTTTTCTGATTTTTTTTTTTTTTTTTTTTTTTTTTTTTTTTTTAAACTGACTCCCATCTTCCCCAGTGTCCAGGGAAATAAAACTGTCATGTGTTAACTTGGGTTGAACATGGTATCTATCTAGTGAGTGTGTTTCCTGAGAGAAACCTTATTTGATTTGCCTTTCTTACCCTGAACAGACTTCTCATTAGCATGGTTGTCCTTGTAATATGTGATCTGACTGCTACTTGCAACCATGGCTCTTGCTCAAGAGTGTAGCGAGTGAGTTGGATATCCTCTTTTGGGATGTGTTATGCTTTGGAGCATAATTAAAGAAATAAGTGTCTCAAAATGTATGTGTAAGTGTGTTTTAGAGTAGGCTCTGGCTATATTTGCAATGTATTACTCCTGTTTAAAAACCACTAAATATCAACATATGTTAATAAAGGCACTGTTCAGGAGCCTGTATTTGTGATGTGTAGTACAAACCCATAAGAAGATCATCTCTTCCCAAGGAGATACTTTGGTCTCCCCATCCAAATCTGAGTGTAGATATCACATTCCCCTTTCCTGCCATGGGTGCACACACCTTGGTTCTCAGGGAGGTACCATCTACTTGTTATTATATGTTCTGCTGTATTTGAATCCTGTATGGGGCCGGTGATGCAGGAACAGCTACACCTGAATTCTCTACAGATGCCATCAGGGCACACTTCTTCCTTTTGGGTTTCAGTCTCTCACTGCAAGGTTAAAATTCCTTCAGCTCTCAGAGATGTTTGACCTTTAAGGGCAGGAATAGTTACCGTGGGACATAAGCTAGACCCCAGGACTGTGGTGTCTCATTGGTAGAGCCATGCTCCCTGGCTCTGTGGTAGGCACAGCGTTATTCAGTGTTGTGCTCCTGCATCATGACAGTTAGTCTGTCTGTGCTGTTACCTGTCGCTGGGGGGTTTATCAATATGTTGCAACTAACGCAGTGCTGTTATGCAAATTCATTGCAAGATGGCTGTCTTGAATGCTTGGCAGCACGTTGGCATTTTGTGTGAGGGTGTATCAATACGCACAGGGCTCATTTTCTGCTCTGCACCCAGTGTTTTCCCTGACACTTAGTGCCCAGTGTTGTCTTCTAGCCCAGCATCACTCTGTACCTAGTGTTGTCCACATTCACATTAACATTAGGAGGTTCCAGTTCCTTGTATACACTCAGCTTTTGGGCATGTTAGCACCCTTCTTAAAGTCTGTATTAGAAGACTTCGGGTCCCTCTTCCCTGCCTTTCACCTATGAAGAAAAAGCTGGAAGCAAAAAGGGTTTGGAGTTGCCAGTGATTAGATTAGGAAAGCATGATTATACTTAAACGAATGAATACGTCCATGGTTATGTAGCTGACCACAGTATATTTGGAGATCGTGTTAGATCTCAGGTGTTGCCCCATGTGCTGAGCCTTGTGGATAGAACACCCAGATCCTAGAAAAAAACTTCTGTAAATCTGGCCTGAGCTGACCATGGTGTGCCCTGGAGAGGTGTAAAAGCTAGAATCAAAAGCATGAGCCATGCGAGCCATTGAATGAGGAGACCCTGCCATCCTTTACAGAGACCCATAAGCCATCAGGAAGGCTGGGAAAGGGACTTTTCTGTTGTTCACATGTCCTCTTCTGTTGAGGACTCAGGAATTCAGGTCTCCATCTAGAATTTCTAACAGATGCCTGATACACCTTGAGAAGTGGTCCACATCTCTAAATACCTGGGCATCTGTCATCCAGGGGCTGCTGCGACCTGCAGGAGATTTGTGGCGTATGTTGGCATCTCCTCTAATGTTTGAGCCGGCTGGGAGGAAGTGCCATTCTTCCCCTGTCCATCTCCAGGAATTTGTATGTTCTCATTTTATTCCTGGGTCAGTCTTGCCTTTACTAACTGGGGAGAAGGTACCTGAACAGATGCATCTTCTGAGTCAGCATTTTTTGAGCCTCCAGATGCTATTCATAGCTAATTACAGACTGCGGCTTGAATCAGAAGTGGTCTCGGAAAGGTAAAGACCATCTAGTCGAAGTGCTAGGTGTAAGGAGATTCAACATGACCTGCCCTTGATGTGTCCAGCCCAATGGGCTGTGCTCGGGCTGTGCCAGTGGTTCCAAGAGGTTCTTCAGGATTTGTCAGGAAGATTCAAACAACTGAAGATTCATCAACTCTTCAGTTCAGAAAAGAAGGAAAGCCCTTTCCTCCCAGGGCTTCCAGGAGTGTTTCCTAGCCCTTTGGGAGTAATCAGACTCAACTGCAAAACAACTTTGTGGTTTTAGGAATTATCACCCATCATGATGAAACTGCCAAAAGAAGTATAAACAAACCTGGGTTTGTTTCTGGTTCAGGCTCAGAATTAGTCAGTTATCCCCTCTCAGCTGGGAGGTGGTAAACTAGAGTGCTGCAGTTGTTTCACAAACAAACCTCTTACTAATTCCTGTATTAAAGCCAGAAGAAGGAAGCAAACAAGTTCTTCAAGGAGTATTTTTCTTTGTGATACTGTTACGGTTTCAAAAGTACCTCCAAAAAAGCCATTTCTAACCCTGAGCCCTTAGTCTCCTTTTCTGCTACCTGAAGGAAAATACACACTCTGCAAGTTTAACACCAGTACGAGAGTCTTTAGGAAGATTTAGAAGATCTCTCACTTCTGCTCATGTGTTCTGGCAGCTGCCTTTCTATTTAGGAGAAACAAGGACTTGAATGCTCTTGAACCAGGAGATCCTGGAACCTGCAAATAGGGGATGTTGTGTCTTCCTGGCCTGCACTATTCAAGGATTATCTCGTGCTAATGGACTTTCCTCCAGAACATGAAACACACAGTAGTGCTTTTGAGTTCAGGAATGTTAATTTTACTTCTGTTAGGTTTTTTCCCCAAAGAGGCCAATACCACGTGCTGGGCTTAATAAGCATGCTGTTTGATTTGACGTTCAGAATGGTGCATCAGCCTCTTTCATGCCCTTGTTAGATCAAGACTGGCTGCAGCTCATAACTTTCAAGTGTATAAGTTTTTTCTGGTCTAAAGAAAATAAGTTGGACTTCTAGTAGGAATATCTCATTACTAGGACATCTCACACATCACTGAAGGGCAGGACACTTTGGCATTACAGCACCTGAAAGAGTTTGGCTGTGTGTGTAACTGTTGTGGCAGCTCCTCTAAGGTGACAAGGAAATCAGGTTTACTAAAACTGAAGTCAGAGCCTGTTAGAGGCTTTCATCAGTTCTGACATCAGTTATGAAATTTCATCATTGTAGCCTTAAAATCCACAGCTGTTGTGCCTTGAAGTTTGCTTATTTGCCTAGTTGACTGCATGTGGTATGTGGTCAAGCCCAACAAATTTTCCTGTGAACCAATTAGAAGGGCTCCCTTTGGGTGTCTGGAGGATGCTTTTCTCTGTACGTCTTTCTGCCAGGATAGTAGCAGTGAACGCACCCTATTTTGGGTGTAGGGCTTCATCTAGAACATCACCAGATTTGAAGTTCACGTCCACTTCGGAAGTTTGTTCTTAAGTAGGCATTTGGCATGCCAAAAACGTTTCTGCCTTTACTGCAGCTGTATGTGATCCAGGTGATGAAAGATGAAATAACATCGTCTTGCACTACATCAAATGACTTGGGGGGGGGGGAGCAAGGATCGTTTCTGCTCACTCAGCTTTCTTGTAGGTGCATCCCAAATCAAAGCATACCATAGCACTGTGCTTCCCTGGCCTTCACCTTCTCCTGGCAGATTGGCTCAGCAGGCCAAAACAGAGCAAAGCAAGCATCAGAAAACTTACTCTAGAGAAAGTTTGTGCCATGCTTTCTTTGACAGGGGAGTTTTCTCTTCCTATCATCAAGAACTGCCTGCGATGTCCTCTCATATCATGAAGGCCAGTGAAAATTGAGGCAAGATGCAGGACTGCAGATTTTACCTCTGAATAGACTCCCAGACAACTTAGTGAAGCAGATGTGTAGGAACCAGTGGGTGATACGCATACTTTATGGCTGTAAACTTGTAATCCTTATTCCTACAATACATTTCCATATCAGACAGTCTTCCTGGATCCTGATGCATGAGCAGTAGCAAACCTGTATGGGAACTCATGTCACATCTGGGTAGCAGGAGATCTTTGCATTTCTGTCAGGGAATAGGGAAGGGATCAAAGATCGTTTTGGGGGTTCCCCTCACACGTATTGGTCAAGCGGTTGCCTGGGGCATGTTTATTTTTATTCCCTTTGCAATGTTTCGTGCCAGTTTATCCTGCCATCCTCTACTTGTGTAAGAGGAGAGACTGACTGGAGGGCAGTATTCACCGTGGCAGAGTGCGGCAGCCACGGGAATCTCATTTGCAGTTGAAATAGAAGTTTTCTCATATATTTAGCAAACAAGCCCACAGAGGATCTCTCAGAGAGATGGCTCTCTGCAAAGTCTCCTTGAGGTTTGTTTGGTTTCTGTAGCATTTCTAAAACCTTTCACTTATTTTTAAAAATAGGTATTCTGCGAATTCCTCGAATAGCAGCTGGTTTCTTGATACCTTTGTCAAATAACACTTGTCTTTTATACTGACCTTGATCTAAGACAAGTGTAGGCCTAATATAAGGCAGTTCTCCATGTAACAGCAGAATTTTGACTCTTGAACTTTCATCTGACTGGTTTTAAAACCATCTTGAATGTGAACCTGCTGTTTTTGTGCGCTCAGTCCTGATATCTGTTTCTTTCTCCTAGAAGTCCAGTTCCTCTACTACAACCAACGAGAAGATCACCAAACTCTATGAGCTGGGTGGTGAGCCTGAAAGGAAGATCTGGGTAGATCGGTATCTAGCCTTTACTGAAGAGAAGGCCATGGGCATGACCAATCTCCCAGCAGTAGGCAGGAAACCCTTGGACCTTTACCGGCTCTACATCTCAGTGAAGGAGATTGGAGGATTGACTCAGGTGAGTGTCTGGTAGTCACAGGTCAATAGGCAACAGAATTCAAAGGTAGCTTTGTTGCTAGGTGTGAGCCATGACTTTTTTTTCTGTGGGTTTCTTTTATTTAGTGGTTAAAAAAAAAAAAGTTTATATAGTGCCTATAAAACCCAGCATCTTTTAAGTGAGCCAAACGTCTGTCCTCTTGTCTGGTCGAGAACAGTCTGTGGTGAGATCCAATTCAAGTGCTTTCCCTTCCCCTCTGCCTGGTGCAGCGATTGGTGACACTGGCTTTGTCTTTGCATCTGGCTGTCAACTGACCTTGTGGCTAGTTATTTTGCCACTTGACCTTATCTGTCCCTGTTTAAACTGTTTTCTTGAGGTGAGAAAAGAGAAGTTTACTAGCTTACTCTCAGAAGAAGAGAGTTTGCTCGTTCTTGTTTTTAAACGCTACTGAAGATGCTCTGTTTAGCCCTTACTGCATCCTTTTGTTTTAGTTGGGAAGTGTCAATTTCTTCTCAGAAAGTGTCCTGGAAGAGAAGTAGCTGGGATTTTGAGTTTAGAGCCTCTTGTTTGGTTGTGCAGGTCAACAAAAACAAGAAATGGCGCGAGTTAGCCACAAATCTCAACGTGGGCACGTCCAGCAGTGCAGCTAGTTCTTTGAAGAAGCAGTACATCCAGTGTCTCTATGCCTTTGAGTGCAAGATTGAGCGAGGTGAAGACCCCCCTCCAGATATCTTTGCAGCTGCGGATTCGAAGAAGTCTCAAACTAAGATACAACCTCCATCTCCAGGTGAGTTTAGAGACTGGTTTCAGGAGTGTGATGACTGTCTGAACCAGGGGATCGACTGCACCCAGCAGGCCTTGCTCCCCGTGCTCTGGGCCAGGCTGGTTGCAACCTTCTGCAAAGTCCCTGTGTCCGTTCCTAATCAGATCTCTTGTTGGTTGTGTAGATTAAATTCTCTCCTAATGTGGGAGTGAATGATATTGGGAATAAGCCAAGCCTCTTGTTGGATATATTTCATTTTTTGTGTGTCCCACCCATGTACAAAGTTTAAAAAAAGTGAAAACATAAATATATACATATGTATATACACACACCTCTGTGATTACCAATGAATCACTGCAATATGAGAGTCTGGTGGGGAGAGAAGTTTGAAGTCAACTTTTTGAGGCGATCTCTGCATATTCTAGCAGCAGACCTTGTTATTGCTTAGCTTTAGGAACCTTCTAGAAAAGCAGTGCTTGCTTTGACTGCAAGTACTACCTTCTGGCAGTAAATGCTTGACGTGGGTGTGCGCTCATCTTCCTCATGAATTCTTTTTGTGTTTAGCAGGAGACAGTGAGGCCTTTCTGAGGCTCTGTGCTCAGAGACCTTTGTAAGCCTGCTTGGAGTTAGATGCTCTAGGATTTGAGACCTTTAAAATGAACTTTTAATAAGTTAGGAATTCATTAGTCTTTATGCTGTTGTTCCAAATTTAATGGGGATCTCCTGTTTCTGAACATTTAAGCATAGAGACCAGTTCAGATTTGTTAAAACAAACACCCCCCCCCCCCCAAAAAAAAAGGTAGAAAACAGCCAGGCTAGCAGTGCACGTTATACTCTCTCGTCTTCCAGAAGTCTGATTGTTTCTGTCTCATTTGCATTAAGTTCATTGCTTGAATTGCTGCTGAACTTGCCAAGCTTTTAAGCTTCAGTTTTCCAGTTTGTCTTACAAGCAAAACCCTCAGATGCCTTTTCTGGTCAGGAGCCTGTTCATGTAGGTGAAATAAAAACTTTGTCTGCTTTGAAGTTCCTCTAGCGTTTGGGAAAAAAAAAGCCTTTTTGGTTCTGAAACATGGGATCTCTGTCTAGCTCCTGAGGAGTGGAATAATGAACCCTTTTTTGATTGTACTGCAGCTGTATCTCAGTCCTGCTAATCCCTTGATCAACAGTGTGCTTGTCCGAATATCACTGTTCTGTTGGCAACTACATTTATCTGTCCCCTCAGTCAAAGAGTTTTGGGTTTGGGGTTTTTTTTAAGGACTAAGTAATGTCTTTCCACTAGTCAGGAAACCTGCCCCAGTATGGATTCAACCTTGGTGTATTCTGCAAGACAAAATGACTTTTGTGTCATTAGACTAAAATTCTGTCTAAAGTGGTATCTGAGTTCCACTTAAACTAGATCACAAATCCCATCGCACTTTCTTTCCAAAAACACTTTCTTGCCAGCTGAGATACTAGGCAGTGGAACAAAGATGTTAAGAGCATTTGGAGTTTATTTGGATAGGGCTGAGGCATTTGGGAAGCCACTTAAAACTTCTTGTAGCATGAGGTGCCTGCCAGAATGGATTAGATGGTGCATCAATTCTTATTTTGTTTTAGCTAATGTGATGGTACGTGGAAGTCCTGAGACTGCCTTTCAGGGCTGTGCTGAGACTGAGCTCTTGCTTTAGCGCTTCAGCACTTCAGCTGCAGGAATTTGCAGGGCTGGTACCCCGAACTGCACGTCTGTGCGGCTCTGTTGACTCGGTCCATAGGTTTGATTCCTGCTATGAGAAGACTGTTCTGCGTTTCACATTTAAACTACTCTCTCCGCTTTTCTTAGTCCAAACTTCTGTGACTGGGAATGTGCAGAAGCAGCACTGAAGCACAGCTGGTTGCTGCAATCCTTTCAGCCACATAACTCGGCATGTTCATGCTACTCCTTCGCTTTCCTTTTCCTCCTCTCTCTTGCTCCCCTGGATGAGCAGCAGTCGAGGAGTCTGGGGACAACGTGAGTTGCTCTCTCAACCTCAGCTCCGGGCTTAAGAGCCTGAGAGGAGCACTGAGTCCCGAGGAGCCCTCCTGCTCCAGGGATTGCTGCGGCCCCTCTAAGGCAGCATCCTCCAGCCTTGCATGCGCAGAGGCCTGTCTCCCAAGGAATCACACTTGCTGGAGAATAACGTCCCTGTTTGAAAGCTGAGTGGAGAAAAGCAGGGCATCTTGAAGTCCCATCATTTGGATGCAGGGCTGTAAGCCATCCCTCAGAGATGTGTGCTTTGCTCTCCTTGCAGACTTTATAACCCATTGGCATTGGCTTATACTTCATTCCAGCCCATTCAGTTGTGAAAACGAGCTTCTGCATAACTTTGTGAAGATCACAGTGTATTATTCTGCATTAAATATCACTTTTTGTGGCTGTGGAGCATCTAAAGGCCCTGCTGGGCGATTGTCTGGGTAGAGCTCTGGATGCCAGAGCTGTTTTCCGTGCACTCATAACCCTCCAAACCCAAGAATGTTTACTGAAGGGCCTTGCCTGAAGTGAACTGGGTATTGCTTTGCGGGCGCTCAGCATGGGTTTCCTGCAAACCTTCTTGGGTCCTTCTTGCCAACAGCAGTGTGTCCCCGGGGAGGCGTAATCAGTCTGCTCTTGGGTTTTAATTCCCAGAGCTTGGAATTGGCCTGGGTCCAACCGTGTGTAAATTTGTGAGTGGGAGGGACAGCAGGGGGTGGGGACAAACACCAAATGGCAGCGACGCTGGGAATGTCTTGAGGCCTCTTCCTGCCGATGCCAGCGCTCGTAACGCGCGGCGGAGACGAGCAGCAAATTCCTGGGGGAAGGAGGGGAACTGAACCGCTGCTGGCTGAGGATGGAGACAGACGCCGGGGAGGGCTCATGAATGAAGCTCCCTGCTGAGCTCGCCTCTGCCCTTCCTTCTCCCAAGACCTCCCCGGGCTGGGAGGGAGCTGCGAGCAGAGACAGGGTGCCAGGAAGGTGGGGTGTAAACAAACGTGCCCTGGACGTGACCTCGGAGGATTTTAATGAATAGCTGAAATGACTCATCAACCAGCAGGGCTGAAGCTGAGGGATATCGGGTGCTGGGGCTGGTAACTAATGGAAACATTAATTAAGAGTTCAGCTCTTGCCAGCTGCGAGGAGCGTATGAACCTGAGAGCTGACACTGCCACGGCGATCCAGGGGCAGAGCAGAGCTCCTGGAGCTGGCGGCACAGCTGGATTACACATGACGGCCTGGGATTTTTGCTGAAAGCTTACTGTAGCGTAAAGTAACTCGCGCAGAGCCAGGGAACTTGCCGGACGGGTTTTGTCGTTCAGTGAAAGATCCGGCATCTCCGGCATTCCCTGTTCCAGGAATCTTTGGGAGTGGTGCTTGAATTAACCTGCATGAATTAACCCACTGGAAGGGCACAGCAGACAGAGGAGCCTTGTTCAGAGTTGCTTAGTGACTTCAGCTGAAGTGCTGGAGTTTCCATCGCTCATAAAGAATGTGACGCTGCAGGAGAGGGCTCGAACCCACCTTCCTTCCTGGGTAGAAAGCGAATGTGAAGGTGACAGGGCTGTAGTTGTCACTTGAGAGGAAGCATCATCTTCCCCTCCTCATGGCACACTGTAGAGTGTCACTCTTTGAAACTAGGTAGCCTGGGGAACGTGACTGCTGTGGTGGCATGGTGCATAAAAGGGAACATGGTTAAGAATGGAGGCATGGCAAAAATGAACATGTCCTCTCAGCTTTATACTTGTGTGTGTGGTTCTTCTGGGAAGTCCGGCCCAGTGGTACGTTCCTGCAGTGTTGGGCTCCTTGTATTTTGGCCATATTTTATCTGTCACTGTCTTTGAGGATTCATCACTCTCTGTTCTTGAGATTGATATTCTGGGGGGTTCTGGGTTGCATCTGTTGAGTTCAGAGCTGCTCATGCTACATTTCTGTTCTTGCAGCGGGTTCAGGCTCCATGCAGGGTCCTCAGACGCCTCAGTCCACCAGCAGCTCCATGGCAGAAGGAGGAGACTTGAAGCCGCCAACTCCAGCGTCTACGCCACACAGTCAGATGCCCCCTTTGCCAGGCATCAGGTATGAAACCATCGCACCCTCTCCCACCAGGGTGGCCACAAGAAGCAACTGTGAGGTTGTCTTGGGGTCAGTACCGTATGGGGGGGTCATGGGGCTCCATGGCTTTGCTCCTCCTTTGTTAACGACTCACAGCAACACTGCTGACTCTGCATCTCTCTGTGTGTCTGTATAATCATTGTTTTGGGGATTGAGACTGAGGAGGGTGTTGCAGAAGGGCAGTTTTTCCTGCTTCTGTTGGAGGAGCATGATTACAGTCCTTCTAGGGGATAGCAACACCTGAGAGGGAATATATGGGGTGAAGAATCCTGCAGAGCATCATGAACCTCTATAACCCTGTGTTTGTGGGTTTTTTGAATCAGGAGTAACTCAGTGGGCCTTCAGGATGCCTTCGCAGATGGCGGCGATCCCACGTTCCAGAAGCGGAACTCCATGACTCCAAATCCAGGTTACCAGCCCAGCATGAATACCTCCGACATGATGGGTCGCATGTCTTATGAGCCAAATAAAGATCCTTACAGCAGTATGAGGAAAGGTGAGGAAGTCCTTGCCTACTTCTCTCCCTTTTCTCCGTGAGTGCTAATCCCTGTATCTGGCTGCATG
Organism: Apteryx rowi; assembly: GCF_003343035.1. NCBI lineage: Eukaryota > Metazoa > Chordata > Aves > Apterygiformes > Apterygidae > Apteryx > Apteryx rowi. The sequence continues at coordinate 297,510 of NW_020448197.1, read as the reverse complement.
CTGGAATGTGCTGTAGGAGTATTTAGACCTTCTGCTTGCCCTTCTTCCCCCAGAAGAAGGGATTTGTCTCTAGAGCACACGTAGACATGTTTTGTTGATCCTTCTTTCAATCTTTCAGCTCCGGGAAGCGATCCCTTCATGTCCTCAGGGCAGGGCCCCAACAGTGGTATGGGTGACCCTTACAATCGTGCTGCAGGTCCAGGGATGGGTAACATGGCCATGGGACAGCGGCAACACTATTCCTACGGAGGTCCTTACGACAGAGTGAGGTGGGTGCTTGAAACCAGTGAGAACCTGGTTTGCTTAACTCATGTGAAACGGTTACCTTCTCATCACTACAGTGATTCTCCTGACCGTCCTTTCCCATTTGAGGAGCAAGGGTGAATTTAAGTGAATGTGTGGTTTTTTTCCCTCTTTGTTTCTATGTAGGACGGAGCCTGGCATGGGACCCGAGGGCAATTTAGCTACTGGAACTCCACAGCCAAACATCATGCCTTCCACCCCTGAGTCGGGGATGTACTCTCCCAGCCGCTACCCGCAGCAGCAGCAGCAGCAGCAAAGGTCTGTGTAGGGTATTGCCACAAACAGCTCTTCCCACTTAGGGAGCTTTGAGACTGTTAAAACGAAATATGCTTCTGATCAGAAGAGTAACGCATCTGTTTCTTCTCTAGACATGATTCCTATGGCAATCAATTCTCCACTCAAGGCACATCCTCGGGCAGCCCTTTCCCTAGCCAGCAAACTACCATGTATCAACAGCAACAGCAGGTAAGTTATCAGAAAGTTTCCAGTTTGGTTGACTGAGAGAAGGAGGAGTTTTATCTGTGCAAAGTGTGAAGAAGGAAGGATGAAAACTCTTTGGGCGGTGTGTTGCTTTATGGACATGTAGGTGTTAGACAGAATTAAGTACCTTATACAGGTTTTTGCCAGTTTCCAAATAGCATAAAGAAATTTTAATTAGCGTTTCCAGTGTTGTGTTAGAAAAAGCACCATGTTCTGAGAATGGAAGCTGTGCAGTTTGGTCGGGTGTGCTCGGGGTTCAGGAGGCAGGAGATCAGGAAGCTTTATTGGGCTTCTCTGCCCCTCTGGAACTTTCTGAGTCCCTTTGTGTTTCTGTACCAAGTTGATCCAAGTAATCAGAGGATTTTGTTTGGAATAAGTCCCTTGATAATTCTGGTGAGCTGTTTCAGGTGGATCATTCCACCCAACTTAATGAGCTTGCAGGCAAAGGCTTCAGAGGTGCCTCCGCTCCCCTGTTGCCCCACTGCCTCTCCTACTCATAGCTTTGTTTCAGAGAGAGTTTGAATGAACATATATCTCTTTCCATAATCCTTATATATAACTTGCTCTTTGTATCAGTGCCAGGACCCATAATATTTTCCTGATAATTTTGAGCCCTCTGGTTTAGGAGAGTGTAGAGAGGGCACTTGCAGAGCTGTGCTAAGAATAATTCCAACTGCTCTGCAGTTTGGCTCTGCAACCAGAGCCATGGGGCTCTGAGCCAAGAGTTCGAGTTACTCTGGTACTTGTCATCTTTAAAGCCCTAGAGCTCCATCTGAAGCCAGTCATGACAGCAGAGCTTCTGAATCGACTGGATAGTAGTTAGAGCACAGACCCTTGGAGGCAGGAGGGATCTGGGTTTTAATTTTGTCTCATCAATTGACTTTTTTCTCCATTGGCACTTAAAAGAAGTAGAGGAGGAGAACAGTTCTTGCTCCTTTCAGTGCTGTGTTTTGAAATCCACAAGGAAAGGAAGAAGCAGAAAGTACGTACTAACAGCTTTTAATGCATCTTGTTTGATGCTTTGGCAGAAACTTCTGTTTTCTGGGAAATCTAAGAGAAATAGGGTCTGATAAAGTTCCTGGATTTGCAAGGGAACAAGTACCTGAACACAGATTGGTTTGTGGTGAATGTACAGTAGGGCTGAGCCCTTTCTACAGGAAAGTCATTTCTGTGGACAGATTTCTGCCCCTAGGGCATCCTTGTAGGATCCACAAGGAAACTACACAGCCTGCCGCAAGGAATTGGCCTCGGCTTGTGAAACTGAAAGGTCGAGCTAACTTCACATTGGATATGGCTAACAAAAAAAAAAAAAAGGAAAAGAAAAGAGAAAGGATGTGTCCCCATGCCGTGGAGACAGTCTCTGGCTCTGTGTGGATCTGCCCGCTGAGTTAGGATTGCTTCTTTCTAACTAAATGCATCTCATTGTTGCCGATGCCTTTATTTTCCTTGTAGAATTACAAGCGACCGATGGACGGCAGCTACGGCCCGCCTGCCAAGCGGCACGAAGGGGAGATGTACAACGTACCATACAGTGCCGGGCAAGGGCAGACGCAGCAGCAGCTGCCTCCAGCGCAGACCCAGCAACCGAGCCAGCAGCAAACTGCACAGCCGTCTCCCCAGCAGGACTTGTATAACCAGTATGGGAGTACATACCCTGCTGCTGACCGCCGATCTGCCGGAGGGCCACAGAACCAGTTCCCATTCCAATTTGGCAGAGACAGGGTCTCGGCTCCCCCAGGCTCCAATGCTCAGCAGAACATGCCTCCTCAGATGATGGGTGGCCCCATACAGTCTACTCCAGAGGGCCCGCAGCAGGGCGCCATGTGGCAAGGGCGCAACGAAATAGGGTACAGCTATCCGAATCGGCAGAGCACTGGCTCTGCGCCCCAGGGGCCTGCTTATCACGGAGTGACTCGAACAGATGAAATTCTGCATTCAGATCAGAGGGTAAACCATGAGGGACCATGGCCTTCCCATGGGAACCGGCAACCTCCTTATGGTCCCTCTGCCCCCGTACCTCCAATGACTAGGCCCCCCCAGTCTAACTACCAGACCCCTCCTAGCATGCAGAATCACATTCCTCAGGTATCCAGCCCAGCACCTCTGCCCAGACCTCTGGAGAACCGCACTTCTCCTAGTAAATCTCCATTCCTGCACTCGGGGATGAAAATGCAGAAGGCAGGACCACCAGTCCCTGCCTCGCATATAACACCAGCAGCTGTACAGCCTCCCATGATACGACGAGACATCACCTTCCCTCCGGGATCAGTAGAAGCTACGCAACCTGTGTTGAAGCAGAGGAGACGGCTGACAGCAAAAGATATTGGTAAGAGGAAGCTTGTGCTTTTCTGCTTGTGTCCATCAAGAGGTGCTGCTGCTACCCTTTGGTACAGCGCTGCCAGGCGGAAGGGCTCTGGCTCTGTAAGGACTTCATTTTTGCAGGATAGTTGCCTTTTCAGCTACAGTGTCTGTGTTTGGCATTGTCTGCAGAGAGATTGGTGGTGCATACAGTTTGTACAACATCTTAAAGCAGGCTCTGCTCTTCATGGGACCAGAAAGCAGTATCAAGTATCTCCTTTTTGTTTTTAAACTCCAGGAGCTGGAAGTATCATGTGTTTATGTTACAGGAACTCCTGAAGCCTGGAGAGTGATGATGTCTCTGAAGTCTGGACTGTTGGCTGAAAGTACGTGGGCCTTAGATACCATAAACATCCTGCTCTATGATGACAACAGCATAATGACCTTCAACCTCAGCCAGGTGGGTGCAGATGCTCTGTGACACAGGTCTTTGAAGTGCTAATTTTGCACAGTTTTCTGTCAGCAACATAGCAGAAAGCAGCTCGTGCCCTTGCAGGGCCAAACTCCCAGGCATCCCCACACCTGCGGAGCGTGCCAGGTCGGGGAGAGCACGGGGTCTGGGTAGCTGCGTGCTGGTGACACACTGGCCTGTGTAATTTCCATGTTTATTGGTATGAGAGCACGTGTCACCTCCTCTCTGGTGAGATGTATTGCCTCTGTAGCACAAAGGAACTGAATGAGGGTGAGGAGGCTAAAACGGACTTTGCAGCGTGGGCACTGTGAAAGGCTGGAGGCTGCTTGTGTTTCCTGGTGTTGATGGCGTGCGCCTCTAGCTCTGGCTCTCCCCTGGGTCTGTCTTTACTGAGGCTGGGCTGCTAGTCTGGAGAGGCCAACCTTTCTCAGTTTGCTGCCACGTGCATGTGTGGCTGTTGTAAAAACCGCTCCACGACACTGTAAAGGCTCTTTTGCTTAGGACTGCTCTTTGGCTCGCTGTGTATTAACTGGAGAGGAGATATGACCAAGAACAGATGTGTGTTTGCAGAGGGGTGTGTGTGTGTTGTGGCAGGGGGGATTGGATACTGACAGTATCTATTTTTCCATTTGTTCCTTTTCTCAGAGGACAGAAAACTCCTTTTGCAAATGCAGTTTCTTGCCAGCGTAAAAAGAACGCGTTAATTAACAGTACTGCTTAAACTCTTAGCCCTTCATGCCCTGCTTTCCCTGTTGCTCATGCTGGCCTAAGTTGGTTTCTGATCACTGTTCCCTTCCTTCCCCTCCTGTTTTTCTCCTCCCTTGTAGCTGCCGGGCTTGCTGGAGCTCTTGGTGGAGTATTTCCGGCGTTGCCTGATCGAGATCTTTGGAATCCTGAAGGAATACGAGGTGGGAGACCCAGGGCAGAGAACACTATTGGATCCTGGAAGGTTCTGCAGAGCTTCAGGTCCCCTTCACGAAGAAGGGGATGAAGATGATGAACCACGGCGCCTGAACTGTGAGATGGAAGAGGATGGTGAGGAAGAGGAGGAGGCTGCATTTGCGAGCAAGGACAAAGCACCTCTAGAGAGCAGCGAGGAAAAGCTAGTTAGTAAATTTGACAAGCTTCCAGTCAAGGTCGTGCAGAAAAACGACCCGTTTGTGGTAGATTATTCAGACAAGCTGGGGCGAGTGCAGGAGTTTGACAGTGGACTGCTGCACTGGCGGATCGGTGGCGGAGATACCACTGAGCATATTCAGACCCACTTTGAGAGCAAGACGGAGCTACTGTTTACTCACAAACGAGCTTCCTGCAACTCTGTCTTGAGGAAACGTTCAGCGGCTGAGAGCAATCTAAGCACTAGGGAAGGAGAGGCTTCTGCGTCCGACAGCTCCTCAGAGAAGAGGATAACTGCCACCATGGATGACATGCTTTCAGCACGTCCGGGCTCCCTGGCAGGTGAGGAGGAAGAAGTCAAAGCTTCAGAAACTGCGAAGGAAAGCAGCAAGTTTCCATTTGGCATTAGTCCAGCTCAGAGCCACAGAAATATAAAAATTTTGGAGGACGAGCCTCACAGTAAAGATGAGACGCCCCTCTGCACCCTCCTAGACTGGCAGGACTCTCTGGCTAAGCGCTGCATCTGTGTCTCTAACATCATCAGGAGTTTATCATTTGTGCCGGGCAATGACTTTGAAATGTCTAAACATCCCGGGCTGCTGCTGATTCTAGGGAAACTGATTCTCTTGCACCACAAGCATCCAGAGCGCAAACAGGCACCCCTGACGTATGAGAAAGAGGAGGAGCAGGACCAAGGTGTGAGCTGCAACAAGGTGGAGTGGTGGTGGGACTGCTTGGAGATGCTGCGTGAAAATACACTGGTCACGTTGGCCAACATTTCTGGCCAGCTGGACCTTTCCCCTTACCCAGAAAGCATCTGTTTGCCTATCCTGGATGGACTTCTCCATTGGGCAGTATGTCCATCAGCAGAGGCCCAGGATCCCTTTCCAACGCTGGGGCCTAATGCTGTCCTCTCCCCTCAGAGACTGGTTTTGGAAACACTCAGCAAACTCAGCATCCAGGACAACAACGTGGATTTGATTCTTGCAACTCCCCCCTTCAGTCGCTTGGAGAAGCTCTACAGCACCATGGTGCGTTTCCTTAGTGACAGAAAGAACCCGGTGTGTCGAGAGATGGCTGTGGTACTACTGGCCAACTTGGCACAGGGGGACAGCCTGGCAGCAAGAGCGATTGCTGTGCAGAAGGGCAGCATTGGCAACTTGCTGGGCTTCTTGGAGGACAGCCTGGCCGCCACGCAGTTCCAGCAGAGCCAGGCTGGCTTGATGCACATGCAGAACCCACCCTTCGAGTCAACGAGCGTGGACATGATGCGCCGAGCTGCTCGGGCGCTGCTCGCCCTGGCCAAGGTGGACGAGAACCACTCGGAGTTCACGTTATACGAGTCGCGGCTGTTGGACATCTCCGTGTCGCCTTTGATGAACTCTTTGGTTTCACAAGTTATTTGTGATGTACTGTTTTTAATTGGCCAGTCATGACAGCTGTGGGATCCGAGACCCTGTGTGCGTGTGCGTGAGTGGAGAACTTAGAAACTGACTGTTGCCCTTTATTTATGCAAAACCACCTCAGAATCCACTGTCTGCCCTGCGCTGTCCTGCTTCTCCCTTGGGGAAAGATGTCCCTGTTCCCTCTTCCCTTCCCCTGCCCTTCAAATTTGTCCTGAACCCCTTATTAAAGGAGACAAAGTTCTGTCTGCATAGAAGACTTTTTTTTTTATTTTAACCAAAGTTACTGTCGTTTACAGTGAGTTTGGGGAAAACGACTTGCCGTGTTATCACATTGACAGGCGCCACTTTCATAACTGTTTTTAATGGTAAACTCTGAAGGACAAAAGTGACTGCTGAACTCTGTGTGGTTTATCGTTGTACATTCACAATCTTGCAGGAACCAAGAAGTTACCAGTTGTGAACAGACCTTGTCCAAGGGAGGCCTGTGCAGTAGCGTGTAGAACTTCATGTACTGTACACCTTAAACTGTAAACATACTGTAATAACGTCTCACATGGAAAAAAAACGCTGGATCAGCAGCAAGCTGTAGTTTTTAAAAATGTTTTTAGTTAATGTTGAGGAGAAAAAAGGCTTTTCCCCCAAAGTATCATGTGTGAACCTACAACACCCTGACCTCTTTCTCTCTTCCTCCTTGATTGTATGAATAACCCTGAGATCACCTCTTAGAACTGGTTTTAACCTTTAGCTGCAGCCTGAATGCTGCCACGTGTGTATATATATATGACGTTGTACATTGCACATACCCTAAGATTCCTTGCAGTTTTGTCCCCCTCTCCCTACCCCTTTATAGTATGACGAGTTAACGAGTTGATGACCTGCAAAAGCGAGACACAATTATTTAATCTCTTGCCAGACATCCCTCCCTGGAGGATGCTGTACAGGTCTCTGTGTATAAAGTCATTGCTGTCTCAGCAGCCAATCAACTTATAGTTTATTTTTCCTGTTTTTTGTTTTCTTTCTAATCGAGGTGTGAAAAAGTTCTAGGTTCAGTTGAAGTTCCTGATGAAGAAACACAATTGAGATTTTTCAGTGATGAATTCTGCATATTTGTATTTCAGACAATGTAGCTAAAAACTTGATGTAAATTCCTCCCTTTTTTCCTTTTTTGGCTTAATGAATATCATTTATTCAGTATGAAATCTTTATACTATATGTTCCACGTGTTAAGAATAAATGTACATTAAATCTTGGTAAGATGTTTGTAAGGGGTTTTTTTTTTTTTTTTTTAAGCAGCAGAATTGGGAATGGACTTCAGTGCTGTCAGGGTTATAGACTTAATGTTCTAGGCCAGCTCTTACCATGGAGCGTACAGGCCTCAAAGGTCCTACCCAGTACAGCAGCTTATGTGGCAGCCAATATGGATAACGAAGTCCTCTCTTTTTGTAGAAAGCCTAGTGCAATGTGGTCTGGCTTTTTGTTTTTTCTCCTGCTTGTTTCAGTGATGGGGTTTTCACTTGAGTACTGCTTATGCTGAGTGATTCTGCAGCGTAAGGTGAAGCTGTGGCAGTGACTGATAGACGCTCGGTTTATAGGGTGAAAAGAGACGTGTTTTAGAAGGCAGGCAGTTCCCTTTCCGCTCTAAAACGGAAAATTTTCGTTCCCCCTGCATTTTTCACATTTTCTTGGAACTGTAATGTGGACTCTGACTTCCTCCAAAGGACGGGGTTTTCCAGCGGACAGAGTTCTAGCGCCCTTCAGCAAATGGCCAAAGTTCAGCCTCTTCATATGAAAATCGGCCCATTTTCATGGGTTAGCAAATGGCTATTTTATTTAGCTTGAAGCTTCATCCTCAAGTTATGATAGAAGCAGGCTAGCTTAGAACTGCACCGAACTCATTCAAGCAAAAGAGACAGTTAAAAAGGAGAAACTTTTTTAGGGAAGCGTCATTTTTGCTCAAAAAAAAGACCTTGTGTTGTCCCCCTGTGGAGCATCCAGTTCCCAGAGCCCTTAGTCGCATTCTTTAAACTTCCTATTTCTGGTAGTAATTGTGCCAGAATCAAACTGACGTGATTCTGAAATGTCTGTTTATCACCAGTAAATGCTGGGAAGGAACTCTGCTTCTTTTTGCCTAGCTGGCCAAAGGGAGTCCTTAAGTTGATTTTTTTTAAGTTAGGAATGGTGGTGGTCTTCCTTGGCTTTTAAAAAAGCAAAACTGAAACCAAGCCAGGTGGTAGGATAAGAATGTCACTAGACTTTGCCTTTCTATGACAGTGTTGTTGATTTAATAGTACCTTCTCTCTGATAATTTAGTCTTGTATACTAGGATCTCTGTTTAAACTAGTTTGATTAATATAAAAATCTTTTTTTTTTTAACAGAACTTTAACAGCAAGGTTGGAAAGAGTACTCAACTTTTGTACAGCCTCTGTGTTCATGTTATGGTGAATTTAATCATAAGCGAATGCTACATCTGGGAGGAAGAGAGCAGTCACAAGTGATACTAACTACCCATTTTACCAGTATTTATACAACCGATTGATCTGAGGGGAGTGATTCTGTTCCCCCAATGCTTGCGTGCACGTAAACACACGTACCTCTTACACTTCTAAAATGGTTAAAACTGCACAGATGAGGAATTAGTAAAATGAGAATAAGCAGTGTTCACAGTGTGTAATTAGGGACTATTTTGAGAGCCACACCTGATCTAAAACTTGACTTGACTGCACAGAATGCAAATCCTCAATGCTTTGACCTGATTCGTACCCCTGTATCTGTAGGCATTCCTTAAAACTCCTTTCTTTGACTTGGGAGGCTCTGTTTTTCATTTTTACCAGCAAAAGAGAAAACTCTTGCTCTTGCCAAGTCAGAGCCCTGATTGAAAACCACTCTATGGGAATCTCCCTTGAAGACTCAGCTGGCAAAGATGTTTTTTCCTGCAGTGAGGATACTGTAGTAAGTCAGTTTTGAAGCGTAAGGACTTGCCTGTTCTCTGCCAGCCTTTGCCGTGTTTTGCCAGAACCTGGCAGATCCGGAACAAGGCCTGACCCGGTGCCACCACGGGCGCCGCAGCCGGCTCCCCACAGTGCTGCTCACAACGTGGTTAAGCGTAGCGCAAGCTTGGTTAGCGTGAAAGCAAAACGCGATGCCTCTGTCATCGCCCGGACCAGATCTCGAGGGAAACCTGCCCACCCTCTTGCAAGAGTAAGTAATTAATACAATAACGTCTACTTGTTGCTTAATGTGTTTTGGCAAGTGACTTGTTCAAGCCGGGCCGTTCCTGCACCAGCAGCCTGACTCTGTTGGAGGCTTGCACTGGTGCAATACCTGGCCGCCGGCACGGGCCGCTCCGCAGCGGCAAAGGAGAGCAGGCCCCAGCGCCGGGCAGGGGGACGGGGCCAGGCCTCTACTGCCTTCCCTGGCAGCAGACCCTGAGCCCCCTCGGGGAAACCGTTTTTTTTCTGTTTCCTCACTGGGCTCAGGGGGAGGCCGAGGGCCACCCCTGCGCTAAGGCCGCCAGGGCGGGCGGCCTGCTTGGGGCGACGGCCCCGGCGGGCCGGCCCTTGGCGCAGCCCCTCGGGAGGAGGCGGGGGGCACCGGCGCAGGGGAAGGGGAAGGGGCCGCCCGCCGGGGC
>NW_020448197.1:276977-287281 GCF_003343035.1 Apteryx rowi | reverse complement strand
CCCCCCCAAGGTCTAAATCCCCCCTCCAAGGCCCTACACACCCCCCTTTGGGGGACAAACACCCGCCCAGGGCCTGGACCCCCCCCCAGCCCGACAGCTCCCCGCTTCCTGGGGCGGATAAGGCCCCTAGGGCTCTGCCCTTCCTGGGCGCTGTCGAGATGCGCCCTTGACCCAGGGGGCCCAAAGCAGCTGCAGACCCCCCAGGGTGCAGCGATACCCCCTTTCTGCTGGGGGGGTGGGGAAGAAACAGCCCCCAGAGATATTTCCCCCCATTTCTGGTTTTCCTGAGCCCCTCGATCTCTGGGGGTAGCAGTTGCCCCTCGGCGGCGTGGGGCGTCCGATAAGGACTCCCCGCCTGCGCTGCCAGGGGAGGAGGGGGCCCTGCGGGCAGCCTCGTCCCCCCATGGCGCTGAGCTCTCCGTGACCTGCAGAAGAAGAGGGCCTAGAGCAGCCTTTGCCTCTTCGTCCTCCCGCGCGCCGGAAACCAGCGCCCGTAAAACGCGGCGTGGGGTCTCTCAGCGCCCAGGGGGCAGGAGGCAGCTCGGCTCTGCCCGCTGCCTCCGTCACCTTGCTCTCCCCCCAGAAGCTAAAGGCTTCGGGGTCCCGTCGTGGCCCCTGGGAGCGTGTCCAGGTTGGGGGCCGAGCCCTTGGCTCCCACCGTCACACGTTCCGGTGGAAACGCGCTGCTTGTTGGTCGTGTTCTGGTTTGACTCCCCCGCACCTCGCAAGAGCAGCTAGCGCTGAGCCCTGGTGCAGCGGGCGCAGGCAGTCTGGGCAAAAAGGACCAAAAAGGTCAAGTGTAGACACGTCAGAAGCCTGATGTCGGCTGCCCCTCTCTGTTCTTTGACCCTGCTGGGGAACTTGTCTCCACGCTGCAGTGTGTTAAAGGCACGAGTCTGATTTTCCCCACTGCCAAGCGTGGGAGGGGGAAGGGCTGGTTTCAGAGGCCAGGAGATTCAGCGGTGAAAGTGAAAACTGGTGGGAATTGAACACGGTTGGTGCTCACCTCGGGCTGAACTGCTATTAATTTATATATAAGCAAATAAGTTTGGGGGGGCTTTCCAGCAAGGGTTCAGAAATTAGAATTCGCATTCATGGGGTGGGATTCGCTTTGAGAAATATTTCCTCTTGACATTTTAAATAAAAACTAATCTGAGCGAGGAGGAGGAAGGGGGAAGGGCTGGATGTCGTTTATTTTTTATTTTTAAACTGGAGGCGGTACTGAATACTCAAACCAATCCTTTTAAAAGGCCTGGCTAATAAAAAGTGAAATGGAAAGATTAGATTTCCTAGGCTGAATACCTCAGTACATTGCAAGATAGCAGAGTGTTCTCCGGTCTGGCCCTTCTAGGGAGGCTTATAACAACAGCTAAGAGCATATTTAATGGAAACACTTGAACTGATCTGCCTTGGGGTTGAGCCCTTTTGTGCCTCAAATGCTGATTGGTTCTATATAGTGTTGAATATTAATCCGTTAATAAACACACAAGCGATAATTGTGTCCAACCTTGAAAACGTTCCTATTAAGCGTTTCAACCATGATCTAACCTCTGCTGGAGTCTCGGCAAATTGCAGGCCTTTCTTATCTCCAAAGTGAGGAGAAACAATTTTGCGTTGTGTTTCTGTCACTTTATGCCAGGTGCAGGCAGTGACGGTTTTAGCCGTCAGGAAGAAGCACCAGAAATACCGAGTTATCAGTCCCTAGCTTCTCCTCACTGAAAGTTAGCATGTGCACTGAATGCACTTTACAAAGCGGGGTTTGTTGTTACTATTTTGCATTGTGGCTTTGCACAAGAGTAAAGCAGACATTAAAACACAGGAAAATAGAGAAATGATTGGAGCATACTCTCACGCTTGGTTCATCGCGGTGCTCTCAGACCTGATATAAATGCTGGGCAGCTCCAACTTCAGCAGCTCGCTCGGTGGGTCAGTCGTCTCAAACAAAAAGGTCATGTTACATTTTGGTCGAATGTAGGTTTTGTTCAAACGCATAGAACTGTTACTGTACAGCAGTAGAAATGTTCCCATTTCTTGAAACTGTTTTCCGTTCAGATCCATTTTTAAGCTGTACTGGGATTTCTGCCTACAGACCAGCAACCAAAACTGAGTGAGAGTGAGAGTGGCCAGGGCTCTGCGGCGAAGCCAGGGGTGCCCAGACCAGCAGAAACCCTGCTAAATCACCGGGATTTTTTAAATTCGCTCTTTTATCTTTGGAGTGCTGGTTAGAACAGTTTTTCAGATGTGTTTTGAGTATCTCTTTGATCTAATGGCAGACTGCAGAAATGCCAAGAGATGCCTAAACCATTGCTCTGTGTTTTCAGTAGGCAGCCTGAAATAGGTTTCCCAATAGGAATCCTATAACATAACCAGGAACTGATTGCCATGGTGTGGGGAGGGAAGAAATGCCTTTGTAGCAAGTGCCTGCTGCCCCCGGGTGGCAATCTGTCTATACTGCAGCTTTACAGGCCTTCAGAATTCGTATTTTCATTTACATGATAATTTATCCAACGTCTGTTTTGTTCATATGTGTGTCCTTTTCGATAGTATAGTTTCCAGAGTGAGCAAGAATGAATCCGTATCTAAGAGCAAAGGGATGGGTAGAAACACAGAACACGGAGAGAAATATACCTTTAATATTAAGACTTTACATCTTTTTCTGCGAAGATATTTTTAACTCACTTCTGCCTTTTTATGTTTTTTTTGTGTTCATATAAGTGCCTTTTAAGCAGCACTTCTTGCTGCTTTCGGTGTAGAGATATTCCAGCTCCGTGTAACACTGTGTTCTCTACCAGAATGGTGGTTGTGGGTTGCAGCTTTTTGTAGACTTTGCTGCTTTCTGCTACAAGGTGTGCTGCATCGTGACAGGAGCAGGCTTTTTAAAGCCGTTTGATTTGAGCCTTCTTGGCACATTCATGCTAGGGTTTTTCTGTGCTTTTAAAAAAATATTTAAAGTGCTTGGACAATTTTTTGCCTCTGTGCTTTAATAGGATTTGCAGCTGTGAATGTGCTTTAATAGAATTTACAGCTGGGCTGAAGTATCCCCTCTCTTAAAATAACATTGCAGCTTCGTGCTTCAGTAGAATATGCCTCCCACTAGTTGCTTTGTCTGTAGCTATGAATGCTCTGGAGCAAGAGGAGAATATGAGCAAAACCAGAAGTTTTATATGTGGCAAAATAGGAAGCATAACCCTGTGGTTAAGGACTGGAGCTGTAAATGAGTGTATTTGGGTCTTGTTTTTTGTTTTGCCAATGACTCGCTTTCTGTTCTCCCGTGCAGTTTTTAACCTGCTGGCTTCTCAATTTGCCTTCTCAGTGAAATGGGAATAGGGAAGTCTCAGAGTGCTTTTAGATCGTTAGGTGATCACTTGTGAAGTGCTTGGGGATCTTTATGTATTAAAACCGCACTGGATTAGAAAGATGGCAGGTAGGAAATAGCTCAGGATGTGGTGTCACTGGAACCTAGAGAGCGCCTCGGGTCTTCTGTTTCTCAAACTGAAAAGCAGTTGGTGGCTGAGGAACCAACGGAAGAAATGTGTTATCTTAAAAAGCTGCACAGCAGATATTGCCTGCCTTTTGTGGCTCCGGGCCAGTAGTTTTCATAGCTGGTCCCAGAATGTCAATCCAGAATGTAAAGCAAGGAAAGCAACGAGACTCCTCAAAGTGGTTAAATCTTCCAGGTAAGGTTTGCAGGGGAAGACATGGAAGAGAGCCACCTTAGCATATGTAATTTGCTTGACAGGCAGATGCCCTCACTCTGGAGACCAGGACCTCTGCCAAAATATTGAAAAAATACAGGTGGAGAGAGTGGAGTTATGTAAGTGTCATGTCAGGAGGATGCTGTCCTTGATCGATGGAGGGTGTGTGTTGGGGAGCCTCCATATCTGAGAAGGCGTTTTAGCCTGGCCGTGAAATAGCCCATAGGATCAGTGCCACGGAAGGCAGCCCTGAATAAAGGTGTTCTCTGCTTCCCAGGAGCAAACTCAGGACAGACAGCAGGAGAGAGAAGAGAGAGTGCCTGGCAGTGTCTGACCGACAGAGAGCCCCTGGCATGAAAGTGCTTGCATGGATATTACGCTCAAAGCCCACATTTAATTATCTCTATTCAAAAAAAGGCAGAAAGGTTTAAATCCCATTCAGCACATTGGAACTTGAATGTGCGCACAGAGGCCAAGGAGACTGCTTTTGGTATTTACACTGGCCCAGTAAGAAATGGGCTGAGAGTACATGTTACACTTCTCTCCTTCTGCATCCTAGCCAAGGTTAAGAAGTCAGGGAAATTATTTTTTTATAGGCAGAGTATCAAAGAAGACTTCTGCATCATCTCCCAGTTCCATGACCTCTTTCATAAGTGGCTTTCTTGTTCATGTAGACTTGCAGCCTTTTGAAGTACAAGTAAATAGAGGTGTATGATTTGCAAACATGGCTGAAGGCAGAAGTACCTTTCTGTGTCTGATCTCTCTGTTTATCAATCTAGGTTTCCCAAACCAGAGGGAGAATTTCCCTGGCATCAGTGACCTAGTGAGGCAACTTTCAAGCTCAGAATGGAGCTGGTGAACAGGCAAGATCCCTACCTCCGAGAGGTCCTGTGGTTTGCAGTGTGTTGCAGAGCCCTGACACTTCTGCTGCAGGCAAGTCTCCTGTTCCCGAAGCAAAGATGCTGTAATGTCTGTTGTTTGCTGCTCTGAGGCTTCTCTCTTTGGTACTGCCTTTTGCACCATGAGCTAGCTGGTTCTGCTTGATTGAAAAATGATCTCCTTTGGAGAGCCAAGAGACCAGCTGCATCCAAGGAGACAGGTTGCTGTTAAATAAAATTATATACAGTTCCTTATAACTTACTATGTTTTCATGCTGCTGTTACAAGAGACTGAGTTGGCAGCACAGCAGGCTGAAGTCCTCTGTTTATCCACAGAACAGGAAAAATAATCTCCTCCTGCACATTCTTCCCAAGTCTCATTTCCAGAGACATCCTTCTCTGAGCATGAGCTAGCTCCTGGTCCACTCAGCCCTAGCTGCACGTACCGAGGCAGCCAGCAAAGAGTCTAGCTGTAGCCATGGCCCTGGTGAGACAAAATCTCTCTAAGTGAGAAAGATCTTCAGCAGCAGGCCGCCAGCCGGGCAAATTGTGGCAGCTCTGGTAACCACTGGGTAGGGCTGAGGGGAACCATCAGCTGAGGTGAAAGACTCTGTACTACAAATGCCAGAGGCCTGGTTAGTCCAGATGTGTGATTCTGTTGCTTCATTGCAAAATGTCAGCATTGTATGTCTTTTAGGCCCAATTTGTTAAATGTGGCCCTTTTTCTTTTCTCTGCCAATGCCAAATTAATTGCAGGGGACTCCTCACAGTCTCCACTTAGTAAGCTGCAAAACTTAACATTTGAAGTTTTTGGTGTTTTTTTTTAACCTATTTTTATTCAATGTGACAATATGATGTGCTAAGTTGCAACCCCGCTATCTCATGAGCTGTCTGGGTTTTTCTTCCACCTTTTAAAATGTTGTGGTCAGCCCCACAAACTCCTGGGAGGAATGGGTTCGTGCTTTCTGTTTACTCATCTCCAGAAAGAGAACCCCTTTGTGCATGCCGAGCTGCAGAGGTGATGGAGTGAACTAGAGACTAGAGAAGGGGCCTGGAAATTTGCTCTGCCTTCTGCATCAATTTGCTCTGGGAAAATCTTTTCTCTAGTTCTATCTTCTCTCCCTCATACATGCCTGGGATGATAAGGCCAAATTCAGTACAATGGGACGCTTACCAGCGCTACAAAAGTGCCTGGTGTGAGCATCAGCATTCAGATGTGCCCAGGAACACCGGGCTGAGTAACCTTTGCCTGTCCAGTTCTGTGGGGACCCATGCTGGATGTTTGAAAAATATCCTCCTGCTTGGTGCTTTCAGTAGGATACAAGAGGATGTCTGCTGGACTTCAATCCTCCCTTCTTTTTCCAGGCTCTGTTTAACCTCCTGATCCCAGATCATGCTGCAGATGCCTTCTCTCCCCCTCGCCTGTCTGAGCCTGGCCTTTGCGACCTGCTCCTGGAATGGCTTTTGGGAGGCCTCTCGCACTGGGACGCGGAGCACTTCCTATTCATCGCTGAGCGAGGCTACCTGTACGAGCACAACTTTGCCTTCTTCCCAGCGTACCCGCTGAGCGTGCGTGCCGTGGCAGAAGCTGCTCTGTGGCCCCTGCAGTGGCTGCTGCGTTTGCGGAGCCGCCTGCTGCTGTCAGCTGTACTTCTTAATTCTCTCTGTTCTGTCCTGGCAGCGGCTGCCCTGTATAAGCTGGGCTGTGTCGTGCTGCGGTGTCACAGGGTGGCTTTCCTCGCTGCCATTCTGTTTTGTATCAGCCCTGCCAACGTATTTATGGCAGCTGCTTACTCCGAGAGCATGTTTGCCTTCCTGGCATTCAGTGCCATGTGGCAACTGGAGAAGGGGCAGAGCTGGCTCAGCGGACTGCTCTTCTCCCTTGCTTCTGGGGTGCGTGCCAATGGGCTTATCAATGCTGGCTTCTTTATCTACTCCCGCAGTAAATGCTTTGCCCTCCAGCTCCAGGTGGGTTCAGGATTGGTAAGGAAGCTCCCTCCATTCTGGAGGCAACTCCTTAGCTTGGCATCTTCAGTCATTCTGATGTGTGCTGGGATCTTTCTGCCATTTGTTTTATTTCAGTATTATGCTTACCTGAGGTTCTGTGCTCCTGGCACTGGCCTGCAGCAGAGTGTTCCCAAGCCGCTGCTGCAGCTGGCTCTGGACAAGGGCTATCGTCTGGCTGCCATGAACAGGCTTAAACCCCCTTGGTGTTCCCAGCGGTTCCCTGTGGTCTATTCCTATATTCAAGAGGCTTACTGGAACGTGGGCTTTCTAAGGTATTTTGAGTTCAAACAGGTACCAAATTTCTTGCTTGCTTTGCCTGTCACACTTCTGGGCTCATGGGCTGCCTGGACCTACCTCACTGCAAACCCTCGGCACTGCCTAACTCTTGGTCTAGAGAGGAGAAAGAATGAAGAAGAACAAGAAGAAGGTAAACCAGGAACTGGATTTTGCTGCCCTGCTGTCTTGGTGTATGTGGTCCATGCCACAGTCCTGCTGCTGTTTGGAGTCTTCTGCATGCATGTGCAGGTATGATGTTCATAGCAACATAGAGAAGTGATTTCTTAAAGGGAATATGGTGTGGGACTGAGGTGACTCAGTGACAGTCACACAATCTGAAGGAAGTTCTCTAAGCTGCGGGACAGGCACAGGACAATGCAAACGTTGCTTCCAAAAGCTTTACCTTTCCTCTCTAGGAGCTATTTCTCCAATCAGTTTCCAAAATCATTTAGTTCTTCTTGTTTCCTGGAGAATTGCTGAAGGGAGGTTGCTTCATATGATGAGGACACTAGGACTTGGATCAAAGGTGCCAGCTGCTTTAGGAGGCATTTCAAATGTGTTTAATGCCAGGCTTGCCAAATCCTGCTGAACAGCTTTCAGAGGATAAGGATACTGGGTCATTATCGTGTTTGGTAGAATTCTAATGGATGCCAGTGAAAGGATCTGGAGCCTGTTGCCAGTCCCTAGAAAGTGTTTCAGGGCCTTTTCAGGATACAGCTAGTGATCCTAAAGATTGAGTGTTCCAGTGAAAATCCAGAAAAAATGGTTGAACATTGAGGTTCAAATCTCCCCTGAAGCTACTGCTGCTGCCCAGATCCTAAGCTGGACTGTGACAAGGATTTCAGTGATTTTGTGGCAATTTGTTTGTCCAAAACCTGGAGACCACTTGGCTGCTTACACAAACGTCTTCATAAATAAAGCAGCCCTGGGCTGAGAGATGTTTCATTCCAAGTGTAGTAAATCCTAACACCGTGAAGCAGGGCTGTATTTCATTCCTCTTTATCAGTAATCTGTTTCAAGCAGATAGATTGCTCCTTCCATTCTTCAGAGTCAAGGTCGGTTAGAGTCAAAGACCTGCAATTTATGGGATTCTCTCTCTGCCTGTTCTCAGGTTCTAACCAGGTTCCTTGGCTCCTCCACGCCGATTCTGTACTGGTTTTCTGCTCACCTGCTTCAAGAATATGAACCTTTGCTCTGGAGTGAAGGAACTGATAATCAAACCACAGCACCTCTCTCTGAGAAGTCTGTCTTAGGTAACTCTCTTGCTGCCTCCTATGAGAAAGGGATTTCTGAAAACCCCGTTGTGAGATTACTGCTCAACTATAGATTAAATACCCCCCTCACCAAATGCATTCTTGGATACTTCCTGTCCTACTGGCTACTGGGACTGATCCTGCACTGCAACTTCTTGCCTTGGACCTAGCTAGCAGTTGGGAGTATATATTTCTACAGACTGGTAGTGGGGCAGAAGTCAGAATTGGAGCTCACTTTTTTTAAAAAGCCCGACATATGTAATGGTGCTATTGTGTCAGTTGTAAAGATTACAAAGCTGTTTTACTCAGTTACTAATTGCTCAGTTACAAAACTGTCAGCATGTGACCATGTCTAAAATGGGCACGTTCTCTTTGCTGTGACTCTTAGAGCATCCTGCCCCTGCTCTTTACTGATGGCCGAAAGTTCCCTAAGTTCGATGGGAACAGGGAATGTATGTCCATTGTGTCTTCTGTGAAGTACTGTCCCTGAGCAATTATTTATGGCAAAGATCTGTTGCTGCCAGATTCTCAGCTGGTGGAAAACCTCAGGGAAGTGTTCTTGAGATCACAGCAAACACCTCCTGCAGCCCGAGCATTCCCAGGCTCTGCGGGAGGATCCTGTTGTGTCGTACATGCCACTTAGACCTCTCAAGTTCCTTCTTTGCCAAAGTACTTGACACAGTGCAGCAAGTCATGCGGCAGGGAGGCAGCGGCACCGGCAGCAGCTGTGGCGCGTGCTGTCTGCCAGAGCTGCTCCACGTGTGAGGCTCCACTACGCAGCACACGTCCAGCTGCAGTGCAGCGCGGTGTCACGGTCTCCACCATCGACCCGCAGCTGGCAGGCACATGTCAGAGCAGGCCACCCGCTGCTGGTGGGCATGGAGCAGAGGTGTGAGCGTGGGGCAATGGCGCGAGTGAGGGAAACGCAGGAGGAGCTACAGGGGAAGAGGAGCCAGTGTCAGTGCGTGAGAGCTACTGGGAGGCTGGAGACACAACCAGGATGACTATGGCTATTCTCAAGGACTGCTGTTAGGGGCTTATGGAGGGGACTGCGGTGCTGCAGCTCAACACTTTGTGGGACAGGGAGCGTGGAAGTTTGTGAATATCGCCAATAAAAATTAATAGATTTTACAGGAACCAGAGTTTGCTTCTCTTCAGTGAAGTGACAGTTCCCGCTCTGGCAAACCTGAGGCCTGGAGTGGGTGGGAGGTGTGACAGGGATGGTCCTGGGATGGGAAACAGGCTTCGAGGAGCAGTGGTTTCTTTCCTGCTCTATTCAACAGCAAGCGGGGGATCGTCAGGACAGAGCATTTTCTCTTCTCCTGCTGGCTAGTGTACGGCCTGGCAGGAGTCACTTCTTCGCATCCTAAGACCACCAGCTCTTAGAAAGGACAATGCGAGGTTTTCTTATCTCCCCCAAGGCTCCTTCAGCTGATTAACGCGTACAAAGCCCAGCACGCACAAAACTCTTTAAGATCTTGCTGTGGAAGGGGAGGCGATTCCTGCCCTCCCTGGCCCGGGGGCCACGTGCTGCCGGTGAGATCACACTCAGATCCCGTTCTTCCCCTCCAAACCTGCCTGGTGTGCGTTGAGGTCTCAGTACAGGGCTCTGTGTGTGTGTGTGTGTGTGCAAGGGGGGTGTCACCACAGGACAGTGTGTGTGGGGGGGGTTCACTACAGAACTGTGTGACTCTGTGTGTGTGTGTGAGTGTGAGGGGGGTTCATCACAGGACAGTGTGTGTGTGTGTGTGTGAAGGGGTTTCACCACAGGACTCTGTGTGTGTGTGGGGGGGTATTTCACCACACAATAATGTGTGTGTGTGAGTCTGTGTGTTGCTCCCTCAGGACTGCGTGTGTATGTGAGTGTGTGTGTGCGCAGCTCCGCCAGGACCGTGTGTGTGTGTGTGAGTGTGTGTAGCTCCCCCAGGACCGTGTGTGTTTGTGTGATAGGGAGGTTCATCACAGGACAGTGCGTGTGTGTGTGTGAAAGGGTTTCACCACAGGACTCTGACTGTGTGTGTGTGGGGGGGTATTTCACCACACAATAGTGTGTGTGAGTCTGTGTGTAGCTCCCCCAGGACTCTGTGTGTGTGTGTGAGTGTGTGTGTAACTTCCCCAGGACCGTGTGTGTGTGAGCGTGACCGTGCGGCGCCCCCGTAGCGGGGCTGCGGCGCGCGGCGGCGGCAGCAGGGGGC
>NW_020448197.1:256000-276682 GCF_003343035.1 Apteryx rowi | reverse complement strand
GGCCCCGGCGGAAATGGGAGGTGTTCCCGGGCCGCAACCGCTTCTACTGCGGCGGCCGCCTCATGCTGGCGCGGCACAGCGGCGTCTTCGCCCTCACGCTCGGCCTCATCCTGGCCACCAGCGGCCTCTTCTTCGCCTTCGAGTGAGTGCGGCGGGTCCCGCGCTGCCGGGCCGGGGGCGCCCGCGGCCTGCGCCGCGCTCGGGGGCTGCCCCCCTTCCCCCCCCCCATGCTGGGGGCTCCGGGGTCCTTCCTTGGGGTCTGCCCCCCATACTGGGGGCTCTGGGACCCCCCCCCGGGGGTCTGCCCTCTCCAGGGGGCTCTGGGGACCCCCTGGGGGCAGGCCCCAAGGAAGGGGGGCAGATCCCCCATGCTGGGGGCTCTGGGGTCCCCCTGGGGGCTTACCCCCCATGCTGAGGGCTCTAGGATCGCCCCCTGTGGGGTCCCCCCTTTCCAGGGGGCTCTGGGACCCCCCCGGGGATCTGCCCCCCCCTCCTTGGGGAGCTCTGGGGTCTGCCTCTCTGCAGGGAGATCCAGCGCCCTCATCCTCCTCCTCCCCTTTGGGGATCATCCCCCCCTTCCCTGCAGGGATGAAGCCTCGTGGGGTCTGTCCCCCACTTTGGGGTCTGTGCACCTCTCCGCTTTCCCAGATCGTTCTCTGCCAGAGGTTGGGATCTCTGAGTGACTGCCGCCCCCTCCGTTGAGCCCCCTGAGTCCCCACTCTCGCCCACCCGCTGTGGCCTATTGGTGGGGGGGAGAAGAGCTGCAGGCGGGAGCCTCTCCCCAGTACAAGAGTCCCGGTATCGCTCCCTTTTTCCCCACCGTCTTTCCTTAAATTGCTCCCCTGCTGCAAAGCTCCCAGCCCCACTTTGGGGGGAAGCACTGGTTCCTCTTATCCCCAGGGATCCCCTGGCTAGGGAGAGGGAGGTCTGAGTCACCCCAGATCCCCCCCCTCCGTGCCGCTAGGAAGCTCGCTGACTTTTCCGCTCTCTTCCACCGACTTTCTTCTGTGCCGGGGTGGGAGGGATGGGTAGAGGCAGCCCCGGATCTTGTTTGCCGAGCCTGGTGTTGTCAATAGGTTTAACATCCTCGGTGACCGAAGCAGGGAGTCACCTCAGCAGCTCCCTGCCCTGGGATGCCCTCCTTGTCTCTTAATAGCCCTGCAATCTCTCCTCCTCCAAGCCTACCAAGGAGAGAATCGGTCCATGCAGCCAGAAAATCGGTAAGACCGGTGCATTTGGTAGGTGGAGGAGGTAGGAACAGAGCTCCTCTCAGAGGCTCTTGAAGGATGGCAAAGCCCTTTCTGACTCGTAGGGCCTCACCTTGAGGGTCCGCGCTGGAGCTCTTCCTTCCTTATGCAGCGGTGTCTGGGGAAGGGGGAACTGCGTCTCCCCAAATTCCCTCTCCTTTCAGGAAGGTGGCTCTGAGCCAGCCCAGGGAAGCTCCCTGTTCCTGTGCCCTGCAGGAAGGGAGAGCCCAGAACGCCCCGTTATGTCCTGCACTGCCTGAGAGGAGCTGGGGAGGGAGCTCAGGTTATTCTTGACATCTCTTAGGGCTTCTGCTGTTCTGTCTCTGTATTTCTGCCTCTCGGGAGGGAAGGGAGCTTGTTTTCCCTGCTGCTGTATGAAGTGGAGGATTCATACCTGCCTTCGGATCACCGTGTCACCTTTCCGAGTCCCAGAGTATAGCTGCCCGAGCCTGCAGTCAGAGACATTGAGGTATTTGGTCACATTAGAGGTTCTGAGAAAGAGCAATCAGACAAGCTGAAACTGGTAGGCAGCTGCGGGAGGCAGTAATAGATACCTGTGCGAAACCTCCTTTCGTAGTGTCATCTGTGACTTTTTGACAGCTTTCTCTGCTGTATGTGAAACTAATGGATGGTAATAGCACAGTAACTGCTTTGCACAGGGCCAAGTAAAGGACATCTGCTCTCCTCCTCCCTTCTTGCCTAGTCACTGTTTCTTGGTTGAAGATACCCTGGGGCTTTCCAGGTTATTATTATAGCGGTGCACTTCTGTTGCATGGGTTACGGTTTGCTAGATATATAGCAATACATCTTACCTGTGTCTGCAGTTCACAATTTTATGCGATTCCTTCTGTTGCCTGAAGGATGAAGGAGGGGCCCAGAGACTCTCCCAGAAAAGGGGTGTCAAGAAAGCATGTGTCTTGTTTCAGAGGCCCTTCTGTGCCTCCATCCAGGAGGGGACTGAGGGGCTGGGCAGCAGAGCTGGTCTCAGGCCAGAGGGGTTTTGTTGCTTGATGGCTGCTTTGTTCTGGACAGCTGAGCCTGGGAGTTGAAACAAAAGTTGCTTAATCCTTTTGAACTGCCTCGCTATGTTATTGAGACTTAGCACTGCCCATGGCCATCAGGGCTCCAGCGACGAGTCCGGGTTACTTATCAGTGCTTATAATAGCAAATCCCTTTGCAGAGAGAGGAATGGGAGGGGGGCTCCAGCGCTGCGTTATGTGAAGAGCTGTGTTCCTCGGAGGTCTTAGCATGTCGTGCTGTGAGTAACTGAGCTGCCCTGCCACTGCTTGCAATTGCTGTGGTCCCTGCGTGCAGGAAAACGGCCTCAGGTCTGACTGCTATTTGTTCAGTAGCAGCGAGCCCAGGACCGGGCATCGTTTGCTTAGATGCATGCTGGCTTGTCGCAGCAGTTTCAGTACTGAAATGCGTCCCCGCTCAAACATCTGGTGCACTGTGAAGGACACGCGAGTCATCCGGAGACAGCAAAGCTGTGCTGAATCAAAGCCAATTTCCCTTTCAGCTTCACGTGTTGGACCAAGTGCAATCGCGTTCATGGCAGTTTTGATCCCTTGTTAACTTAGGGCGTTTTCCATATATGCTTGATGCTACTGTTGTGGAAGGTGACCAGGCTTTGGGACAGCTGACAGCTTTTAGAAGCACTGTTCTGGGACGTCTGAAGGACCAAGAAGCTGTGTATAGGAGCTCGTACTGCTGTCTTTGCTTCAAAGACCCAATCTTCCCAGCGCAACTCCAGAGCTGCAGGATGTTATCTGGGCTGTCTATTACTGTTCCAGAGGTCTCTGCAAAGCAGCAGTGTTTTAGTCCACCACCCCACGGTAATTCATAGTGTTTGGTGCAGTGCTGTAGGGATGGTCTGTAATGATTTTTTTTTCTTTTTTTTCATTTTTTATTTTAACAGCTGCCCCTTCCTTGCAAGCCACCTGACCCTGGCCATCCCCATCATTGCAGCTGTCCTCTTCTTCTTTGTCATCAGCTGTCTGCTCCAGACGAGCTTCAGAGATCCAGGTATCCTGCCTCGAGCCACCCCAAGTGAAGCCGCAGACCTGGAAAAGCGGATCGGTGAGACTTCTGCTCCCTCTCCTGTGTTTGCTTCAGTGCACGCGTGTGTTTGGTGCATTTCAGGCTCAGTGAGTCTTGGCTCCTTAACGGTCATCTCGGGGGGAAAAGGGGCCGGAGCAGTAGATCAGGAGGCTCTACAGCGTCTTAGGAGCCCTGATGAGAGGTGTGACAAGCTCCTGTAGCACAGCAGGCTGCGCTTTAGGAAGGGGATCTGCAGAGAAGCAGTGGTGGTTTCCTTTTCTATTTAATCCCATCGCTTTCCCAGGCAAAGTCCTGTGCAAGGGATTGGAGGCTATAACTATTCCTGCCCTCGGGACTGAGGCCTGACTGGGCCGTGGCCCCGTGTGGGGTTCAGACAAGGGGGAGCTGGCAGTATCGGTGTCCTCAGCGTTAATACCATTAGAGTCTGTTTACCAGCAGCTGGAGGAGTAGAGTCCCCAGTCAGAATCACTCTGTGCCATGCTTTTAAGCAGTGTTTTTGTGATCTGAGCAGTGGTTCAGATCTGGTGCTGGGATTTGTGATGATCTGAGTTCCAGTGAATTTTCACTGAATTCCAATCCAGGCTACAAAACTTGATTTTTTTATTTTATTTCTTCCTCTTGGAAGAGCCAGTTCATTGCTACTTCAACATTTTTCCCCGTGTAACATGGCTGTAATATAGAGACCTTGATAAGCAGGAAAGCCAATGAGGATTAACTAAGTAATATTTATAAAACCGCTAAAACCAGAAGCATGCCTAGAAGATAAAAAGCATTAATGCTTGGCCTTTTGTTGCTATTCCCCCGTCTTCTGGAATTTGAAGGGAGAATTTTCCCTGGCCAGCAGGTGACAGACAGGATCCTTGAGTCAGCTTCCTGGGTCAGAGAAGTCTTTCTAAAAACATGCAGAAATGAAGCCTTCTTTTTCTGTTTTAATGAGACAGTTGCAGCTAAACTTGGCTGGTGCTGAAAAAAAGACTGTTTCCACCCTGAGAATGGTTCTGCGGTCAGCTGAATCCATTTTGAGTGTGGTCTGCTGCTGAATGGGTAATCTTATCTTCGACTGTTCTTGCTGCCTGCCTTGCGCTGGTGTTTGGGTGGTCGCCCAGGGAGCAGGAGCAGGGAATTTGCCTGGACAAACACTGACATAGTGTTTCTCGCTACTGTCAGCACAGGGAAGGTGGCAGGACCATGAAGCAGGGGAGCAGAGAGCAGGACTGACTTTACGGGAGAAATGGTGAAGTAGAGGGACCGTGGACTTGTAGCCTTGAAGCACCCTGCCGGATTCCTGGCTGATGTGTCTGGAGCGGAGGGGGGAGATGACTGATGCTGGGTTTTTTTGTGACGACTGACGTGAGAAGGAGCTGAGCATGTAATCTGTATGGTAGCTGCGAGCGCGCGGGGGGCTGGCACCACCCCTCGTGGAGACTCCTGCTGGTTTTAGTGGATTTCAGAGCTGCTTCTGGTAAACCACAACAAATCTCTACTTATGTTATGCTGCAGACAGGGAGGGGTGAGCTCAAAAGCTTAAGCCTTATAAGGGAAAAAGGCTGTATGCTGTGTTTAGCCCCCATGTCCTTGCGTTTCTAGACAAGCGTTTCATTCTGTTTGTGTGAATGCAGTTATAGCAGCGCTAAATAGGTCTCCAGGTGAAGGCACCAAGGCTCGGCTGGGGCGAGTAGGTGTCCTGTTCCAGGACAGCCTGGGCTGCGGTTTTGCTTGTCTGTAGTTTTGCATAGTACTGACCAATACCATGAAATCGGTGCGTATGTGCGTGAAACAGATTCAGCTTGGAGTTCTAAGTAACCGTTTCTGTGCCTGGCTTTTATGGAATTTTATCTGGGCTCCTCTTGACTTCTCTGAAAGTCTTTGAAAATCCCATCCTTCCTGAAGGATGCCCTGTGACAGGTGAATGTGGTGACAGCAGAAGACTCAACTCAGCAACTGCCGCTGCTGTTAACCACCCACACCCTGTTTGTGCCTCTCAGAAAAGAGTCTGATCCGGAGGACAGGCTTGCAGATTCGGTGCCGAGAAGGCTGCCTAGCTGCTCTGCTTCTCTCTTTTGCCGAAAGAAAGACTAGAGTGAGAGCGCCTATGCCCTTCTGTTACCGCGTGTTAATTACTTTGAATGTTGTCCAAACTAGGCGGGATCTTACCCTGTAAGTTTTCCTGCAAAATATCGGTGGCTAGGACTTAGGATAATTAATTTAGAAATGAATGTTTTTTCAGGTTGTGATTTGCCATTTAGCCTGCCGTGCCTCAAGGTCTCCTTTATTAATGGTTTCTAACAGTATGCTAATATTTGTCCCCATCTAAAAACTGCTATGTCACGCTGGCTTTGTGGTAGCCAAGCAAGTGTCTGCATTCAGGATCTGTGGACTGCTTTGATGTTGTCCTTGGTAACAAATGCTTTAGCAAAGCTAACGTGAGACAACTTGAACCTGTCCCCACTGAAGATGGTTGCAAGGCCATAATTCTGTGTCTGCCCATACAGCTAGTTTTAAAATATCCTCAGAGTGGTTATCCATGTTTCTATTTAAAAGTGCCTAAAGCTGTTAGCTGGCTGCAGAAGCGCTGGTTGTGCCGGTTGTTACTGTTAATATAATCCATTCATTTTCTTCTTAACCCACTCACTGGTAAATCTCTATTTTCAAAGACTTCCTCAAAGCTGGAAAGATGTTCTTTTAAGAGTGAGTTAAATAAATTATGAAATAACCCCCAGAACTACAAACATGATACAGAGGTTTCCCAGCTCACACTCTTGCTGATCGGAAAGAGTCTGCAGCTGTCAGTCCCAAATTAATAGTCAAATGCTAGTATATCCAAATGCAACTTGTAGTGTCCTTAAAAATTCTTCAGTTTCAACCTGGAGGAGAATAGCTGCCCTTGTGCTATTAATGTACGTGTGTCAAATTTCAATGAAATCTGTCTGGAGCACTTGAGACCTGCCTGCATCCTCCCCTTTTATCACGAAAATGAGTCTCTTGAGCGTGGCTGCACTGCTGGCTTCAGCTACAGGTTGGAGAGCTGTGTGCTGGCGGTGGCTGGCGATGCTTTTGCTGAGCTTACCCTGACGTGATGTTTTCCTGATCTCTGTAACTTTGATGCTGTGCATACAGTAGAGGAGGAGCCGCACGTGCATTAACAGATCATGTGCCTCCTTTTGTTGTGATCTGTTAGGCGTGCAGAGATGAGTTGGTGTTACCGGGCACGTTAACACTGCTGCTTTTATGCTCGCTATTTATATATTGCTTTATGTTTTCAAAGCGTTGGGCAGATATTATTTCCTCTTGGCATCCCAGCAGCGTTTCCATTGAACAGACAGCGAAGGGAACGTAAACAATGCTGTGAGGAGCTGACTGGAGTTCCTGGCTGCCCACTCGGAAACAAATCCCGTAGGCTGAACTGCCTCTCAGCTCAGCATTGAAATGCTGAGAGCAGGCAAGCACGTGCCATCCCTTATCCTGCCAGGAAGCCGCTTGGCCTGATGTGGGAGCTTTGCCTGGAACATGTGGTAGGTTGGGTTTCACCTGCACCACTTTGACTGTCCCTCCTTCCCCTCGTAGATAACATGGGTACCTCTACCTATCGCCCACCAGCCCGCACGATGGAAGTGGTCATAAACAAGTACGTGGTGAAACTAAAGTACTGCTACACCTGCAAAATGTTCCGCCCGCCACGAACCTCTCACTGCAGTGTCTGCGACAACTGTGTCGGTGAGTCCAGAGGCTGGGAACGTGCTGATGCCTCTTGTGGGAGAGGAGCAGGGGAGTATTTTAGATTCCTGGGCAGGTTGCTTTTGCTCCTTTTAAAGGATTATGAAGTGAGATACTAAGTCGTCTTTCTTCTTCCTGTTTAAAATGACAGCAACGCCAGCACAGTGGTTTTGGGCTGGGGGACACCACATCCAGTTCTCTGCACCTTCTCTTTCTGTGGTTCTGGGAGGACTGTATCATGAGGGGTGATTAAAGCCTTCCCCAGACACAGAGCGGTCAAACAGTGCCACGGGCACTGTCTCCTGCCGTGCTCTGAGGTTCTGGTGGGACAGGAGGAACAGGAGAGAATGGAGATGTGAAGAAAAGCCTCTGATAGCTCCGCACAACCAGGCCCTAGGCAGGCGCAGGGGGATGAGCGGGGCAGGAAACGTGAGGATGACGTGAGGTTCCCCGCTCAGTCTGGCTGTGCAGGAGCAGCTTGAACTGGCAGGAGGGTGGCACGTGGTTGAGTGGCACGTCCAGAGAGTTCGGTCCTCATGGGGAGGCTCCTGGTCGTGCGCCGCGTGCAACCGGAGGCTGTGCATTACGCTGTCTGCAGGGGCACCTTGAGGAACGGATGGGATGACTGACCCGAGAGTGTTGCAGGACCCCAAGGACTCTGGTTAAGAAAAGTCTGCGAGCTGCTGAGTGCCATGTGTTTGGGGATAGTTGTGGATGTTCTGACTCCTCCTTACACTAGAATGGCTCGCTGGAAAGCAGCCGTGGCTGGGGCAGCGTTTGGAGGGGAGCCTTCTGGAGGAACAGGCATGTTCCTGCTTTGTATTGGATGAATTTTACTTGCATTAGTCGCCCCTACGCTACAGTTACAGCAGTTCTGTTAGTTTTGAATACAACCCTTTCGTTAGAAGACAGCTAGGAGTGTTTCCAGATGTATTGCACCTGCTCTGGGTTCCAGGCAGTTTCTGTGGTTTTAGAGGCGTATCTTCACAACTTTGAAAATTATTTTCTGCTCGGAAGAAGGTGGAGGGGGGACTGATGCGCAGAAGGGGAGCAGCGGTGCTGAGTGCACACACCCACTGCTGCCAGATAGTGGAAAAACATCTGCACTTTCCCTGCTTTCTTTCAGTTTTAGTAATGGTAGATGCTACCGGTTGCAAGGTTTGTATTTATGTGGGGTTTGGAGAGAGGAAAGGTTTGGCCTTTAATGTTTTAAAAGGGCATGTGAGCAGGCTGCAGTGCTTTGTTGAAACCTTATGCTAATGTACTGCTGCTAAGAGGTTCTGATCTTAAAGTGTGGCGGGTGGAAGCTCAGTTTGCAGCCCCCGGATTCGCGGAGGTTCGGCGGAGTTCGCTCTGTTACTGTGCGCGAGGTGACAGCAGTCCTCACCATGTTCCTTTGTTTCAGAGAGGTTCGATCACCACTGCCCCTGGGTGGGCAACTGCGTGGGGAAGCGCAACTATCGCTACTTCTATGCCTTCATCCTCTCCCTCTCCTTCCTGACAGCCTTCATCTTTGCTTGTGTCGTCACCCACCTCACTCTGCGTAAGTACTGTGGTTACTAGTGGCAATGAGCGCCGCGCTGCTGGAGACAAGCGACTCGAGGCCCTGCTGCAGCACGGGGTCACTGTTCTTAGCGGACAGAGTGGGGGAAGGGTCTGGTCTTTGCTGCTTTAATACGAGGCTCTTCACTGCAGCATTGCCTGAATAAACTGGTTCTCAGACTGCAGGGAACCCTAGATCCACCCCGAACCTTACTGCAGAGAAATCGTGACACTTGGTGACTAGGTTATTCCCTCCAGAGCAGATGAGTTACATGTGATGCTAGGGCAGCAGTGGGCTGGAGGGCTTTGGTGCATCTGCTGTGGATCTCGCAAGGAAAATGACTTGCCTGTCAGCCTTGAACCTCTCGGAGCTGTGTCTGCTCGCTGACATTTCTGCAAAGTTACAGACTGCATATATTTCACGGGCAGCCAGGCAGATCCGTCTGACCTGCAGGGGGGCGGCTGTGTACTCGGGAGTGAAGCAGCTTGGCTGGAGATGCAAGGCTGCCTGATGGAACGTGCTTCCTTGTCCCGTTTTGCTTTGCAGGCTCTCAGAGAGATGGATTCCTCACCACTCTGAAGACAACGCCTGCAAGATATCCTTCTAATGCTCTCAGTTGCTCAGACTGCTAAGCCCTGATGCAGCAACACTAACGGTGTAGCATGGAAGTGCAATGAGTTCTTCCAAGGGGCATCTTCATGTACTTTCCAAAACCTAGTTTAGGCCCCTAGCTACCTGGTTGGGGCAGGCAGGCATCTCTCCGTTTGTACACTGATACCACCACCAAACTGGTAGGACCTTTAGTTCCATATTTAGGTCACTGCCGCAACTGGACTATCATTTCTCACTGAGGCAGGAGTAAGGCTTGGTAGCAGAATTGTTTTGCAGCTTGCAGGATTATGTGGAAAGGGGAATGGCTGGAGTTGGTTGTGCCTTGGTGAACACCTTCAGACCAGCACAGGGAATGGGAAGGCAGCAGCTTACCTGCCTTCGTGGCTGAAATGCTCTCTCCTTGCTGGGAGTGGGGGAGTCTTTTCCCTAGAAGAAGGGGTGGGCATGTACCTGTGTTGTGTGGGCTTCTTGGCCAACCCCTCAGAAGCCAGGGTGCTTTCAAGGCCCTGTGCATGTGGTCTTCACCATGAGTACCTCCCAAAACAGCCCTTTGCCTCTCCCTGTGGGAAGATTTTGTTCCCTGAGATTTCCTTGACTACCTTTTTTCACTGTGCTGGAGCTGGTGATTTGTTTTTTCTCAGTCTGGTCTATTTTGGGCCTCTCAGGTTTTCACACTTATTTAGTCGCCTCCAACTTGACAACGAACGAAGATGTAAGTACCTAGATGCTTGTGCTTTCACAGGACAGGCCCTGAAAGGTGTTAGTGGGGCTGCCAGCCCTGCTACTTTCTAAGCAGAGGTGGGATTTTCAGGGAGTCCTCGACTGGGTGCCTTGGTGCGGGGTGTTGGGTAAAGCGTTCTGTCTGCATTACCTGTGGTAATTCATGGCAAAGCAAACAGCCCGTGCCCAAGGCATTTAGGCTCTAGTTCAGATAGCTGAGTGGGGAGAAAACAGCACACGGCAGCAGGGCGTCGTGTTGGGAGGGCAGCACGTGTTACTTGGCAGTGTCAGGCTAGGAAGTAACTAGCTGAGATGTTTGAAAGGTCACGTGCCTTTTTTTTTTCTTTTTTTTTTTTCTGGTCTGTATGTGGCCTTGTTTAAAATTTGGAGTTCTGAGATTTCAAAAAGGAAGGCTGCCCCCAGAGGTTTGGGTTTTAGCTTGGGACATGGGTGATCTTAATTCAGCATCCTGCGTAACCACAGATTTCCTGTGAGACCCTGGGCAAGTCCCTCTGTCTCTGTCAGTTCCTCAAGGGTAATAGGCAAATAATGTACAGATGGCTTCTAAAGATATTTGCCTTAAAGACCGTGGTGCGTGCAGATTCGAAGGGCCAAATGAGTACCCTGAGCAAGGCAGACTGTATGGAAAAGCAGGATCTATCTGATCCTTGGAAGGACTCAAAATTCACCCTTCTGGCCACAGATACCTGTAATGCTTGCTGGAAGCTTCCATCACTACAGAAGAAATGTCTGCATTTTTTTCCCTCCTCCTCGGTTTTGTTTAGAAGTATTGGCAGAACTGTGCAAGGTCGTGTAAGTGAAGCTAATGAAGGTTGCACCGTGGTGCTGAGCACTCCGAGGCGCCGAGTCCAGAGCACGTGGCCCGTTGCTTCTCTGGTTGCACTGCCCACATTGCCAGACTTGGGCTGCACCTGGGGAGAGGAAGTAAAAACAAAAAGAGGAAACGTGGTGGTAGATGGTTCGCTTCAGCCAGGGGCTTGAGGCCAGGTATAGCATCTGCCCACTCTTGTGTGCCTATGGTTGACTTGACTGGGGTTTCGAAATCAGAGTCCCGGTGACAGCTGCTCAGGGTGTGGGCAGATGACATTGTTTCCTTGCGTTAGCAGAATGGCCTGGGAATCCCCTTGCTGTTTGTTTAGCCTGAGGAGCACACGAGGTACCGTACCGTTAGCTAGGAGCCCTGCTTCGATGAGCTTTCAGCCTGGTAGAAAATGAGGGAAGAGGAGGCTGGAGTTGAAGGCAATGGCACTAACAAGTTGCCATGAAGCATGAGGAGGGCACAGCTTCGGAGCTTTGTAGCCGCAAGGTTGAACCTTGGCAAAGGCAGGAGAACATATTGCTCTCTCCTCTGGCTGCCTTTCTGCAGCTGTCCTGCTTGCTAAAGCAAAGAGGAGGAGGTTATTTGTAGCAAGGCAGAAGCTTTTTGCCTCCTGAGCAAGGATTCGAACTGACTCTGTTATCATGTAATTATCTCTTATCACATCTTTCCCATCTTAATCTGCACCTATCCTTTCCCTTTCAGATCAAAGGGTCCTGGTCAAATAAGAGGGGCTCAGAGTTTGCCAATCCTTACAGCCATAAAAGTATCCTCACAAACTGCTGTGCAGTGCTGTGTGGACCATTCCATCCCAGGTAAGAGCTTTTGACCTCCACTGCATTGGGAAGTGCATCCTGCCCTGTGAGAGGGGCCCCAGAAAGCACAGGTTTATTATGATTTGCAAGAGGTTGTGTCAGCCAAACACATCTATTCCCATGATGCTGAACATCCCCCATCCATGAAGATGGGGAAACAGTTTCCCGGTCTCTGCAGAGAAAGACTGGAGAAATGTAAAAGTAGATTTAACTTGCTTCTTCTGTGTTTGAACTTGCTGAGTTCAGGTCACTTGTAATTGTTTTGCGGAGCTTGCAGCTTAGGCATCCTGTGGTTTAATAAGGGGGCAGTAACGGCACCAAAGGCCTTGCTGGCAGATGGCAAACACCAGTTGTGGCAGTATGTGGCTAGCACATACTTTTCCTCCTGTAGTGCAAGGATTGAGCATCGGGCTGTAACTCTTGGCAAGCAGTCAGCAGGGATCCGCACCAGGCAGCGTGGAGACCCTGGTCCTTAAGCAACACTCAGATTGCCTGAACTGCTTAATAGCATCCTACCAAATTCTCTTACCTGTGGGTTAACCAGAACGACTATTAAAACAGAGACGAAGGCAGGCACTTCCCTCCAAGTGTACTGAAATAAAGCTTTGGGCCTGGAGCATGGGCACCTCCAGGCTGCTTTTCCTTCTTCAGTCCCATCAGCAGTGTAGAATTATCACCACTTTGTCACAAGAGGGTGCAATTGGGCAGAGTTCAGCTGGAGTCTTCTTGCACTTGGCTGCTGGGGTTGAGGACCTGCACTCTGACTTGGAGCTCTCAGCCTGTCTTACAGCGTGCAGGTGTCTTTGAGACAATATTTTGTTTGCTGGGACCCAGTCCGGCTTTACACAGAGCATCCCAGAGGTGCTAATTCAGTATAATGGAACAGCAGGGGAAGGTGTCTGAGGTTTCAAGTAAGGCCACGTAGCTAGCGTCCGTGTGATCTCCATTCGTGTCCTGCCCTGCTCTCTGAAGTACCCCCAAGCTCTTGGTTGGTCCAGAAGTGCTGAAATGCCACTGCTGCCATTCAGTAATAAGTCTGCAGATTGAGAGAGCTGAGCTGTGTGGCAGGAGAGTAGCAATTTACTCCAAGCCTTTTCTTGTTTATGTTGTTTTCCTGCTGTAAAGTCCTTTCGCCAGTTCCCATTTGGGTTTGTGGTGACCCAAAGCTTTTACTGACTAAAGACTGTGTGGTGGCTTGTGTGATATGTTTGTGGTTTGTCTAATGGACAGGAAGCTGTGTTGTCCAAACCGCTCCTGCTGATGCTTTGGTTAGCTGCTCCTGCAAGGAGACCCATCTCTGAACCGCTGCGGCATGTGAGCTCCCATCCTTGTGGTGGGGGCGTCTGGATGTCAGGAGGGTTCTGATGTTGTGGGCAGAGTTGATTTAGCTGCCCAGGCCAGCTGAGACAGCAGCTTCTCTGCACATTTGCTTGACACCGAATGGATCAAGACCTTCTGCTTTAAAACTCAGTGCTAGGATGGGGCGCTTGCTTGGGGTGGCTGAGCAAACCAAGATACTATACTGAGTGCAGTCTGTTTTCTACTCCTTCACCTGGCTGCCCTCATGAGACTGGGAGAAGGGAATTTTCACTACCAGACTTGCCCCTTCTTCCCCTTGTCCAAGCTTTAAATGCCCTGTTTTGTGCCAGGTATCTCTTTCTGTAGAAACTGGTTGATTTAGCTGGTGTGTAGCTTCATTTCTGTGTCTTTGTTTGTCTTCATTTCCTGAGAGTTGTAACTCCTCTCCCTTTACACCCTTTCCCTTTTGTTTTCCAGTTTGATAGACAGAAGAGGATTTATTCAGCCAGATGTCGGGACCCCATCCAGTCCTAAGAATGAAATCCCTTCCTTTGGAGCCAAAACTGACACCAGCATGGTAGGAGGCATTCCCTAGTGGTGCTGTGACGTAGCCCAGTGCCTGTTGTGCCTGCACCTCACTCCAGCCAGTACTTTCCCCTCTTACCATCTCCCTGGCCTCAGGCGGGACAGCCCTGTGACGCAGAGCTGCCAAAGACTCAGTGGAGCCATACGTTGCCTTTTTTTTATTTATTTATTATTTTTGTTTATTTGTCTCACTGTGATGTGGCCTGCCTGGACTTTCGAGTGATAGAGCAAAACAGCATGCAAGACCCTCAGACTCGAGCAGAAAGCAGGGGGTCCTCACTGCACCTGGGAAGCAAATAGGTCTGGAAAGCCACCAGACCTCTGAGCCTGGAGCGTCTGCTCCAGGGAGTCGCTGTGTTTACTGCAAGGAATAATGAGGTGGGCCAAGGAGGGGAGGTGGGCACTGGCAAACGGTTCGTGCCCCGTGCTGTACTGTCAAGCCTCATCTTCTGGGATGACAGAGGTGGAAGTTCCCTGGTATCCCTGATATCTCCATGAATGCCGCCTCCTCCTCTGTGCCAATATGGAGGGGTTCTCTGTTTTAATGGTTGGGTCTTGGTCTGCTGCAGGAGCAGCTTTTTTTTCTGGAAGCTGTTGTGCCTTAATAAGTTGTGGCTGTTTTCCTGGGAGGGCTCCCTGTCTCCCAGCAGATGCGGAAGCTGGCTAGATGTCCCAGCTGCTGATTGATCCTGTTTACTGGCTGGTTGCTGAGGGAGTACTGAAGAGCTCTGAGTGTTTTGGCTCTTTCAGCCAGTAGGAGCATGTTTTGCAGCAAGGACACAAGTTAGGAAGAACCTCATCTTCATGGGGAAAAGGAAAAACACAGAGTGTTCTGCAGCTCTCACGGTGAGATGCTGCTTGGAAAGGGACAGTTGTAGGATTTGACCTCAGCTTGCCAGGAAAGCCTGGCTGGGTCCTGTCTGTAGGACACTTAAAGGCAATAGAAGAGTAGGCGAATTCCTGAGGGTCGCATCCTTCCTAGCTGGAGTTACACAGAGGAAGCAGTGAGTGGGTGCTGGTCTCTGATAACCTCACGTCGTGCTCTTGGTTTGGGTTTCTGGCCGGCAGACTGGAGCAGGACTGTCCACAGCACCTCAGGAACGGTTCCTGTGTGTGTCTCGGCACGTCACGAGCAGCCCTCCGCGCCCGCAGAGGCAGCCGGGAGAGCCGGGCTGGGCAGCCTGCTCGGCGGGGTGCTAACACTGGAGCGTGCGTAGAGGAGAGTCACAGACCTTGTTAGCAATACTTGAATCGCGTTATTAAAAGCTGCTGGATATTTTTGCACAAATTTGTAGATTTTTTTTCTATGTAGAACGTTTTATATTCGGTGTAGATAGTGCTGTGCATGTTAGCAGCAGGGCAGAGACTTGCAGTGTTTTGTGTCAAGCTACCCGGTTAGGTTTCCGTGGGTCAGACGCATAGATTTTAACCTCAGGCCGAGTCGGCGCATCTCGGGGGGCAGCCTGTCCCCCCTGAATTAGCCAGCGTTGTGCTTTACACACTGTGAATGACGGAGCCGGCCCGCGGGCAGCGGGGAGCTAGCGCAGGCGGAGGGGAGCGAGGCTGTCGGCGCTGCTTCGGGGTGGGCTGGGGGGGACCGTGGGGCGGCAGCCTCGTGCGGCGAGACCGCCGCTCGGCTCTCGGAGCTCCCTCCCAGGACTCCGGCACTCTTTGCAACCCGGTTTGGTTGTCGGTTGTGGGATGTTGCAGACACCCCCAGTCCTGACATCAAAGAGCCCCTTTGCTGCCTTCCCCTGCCTCTCTGGGGATGGGATGTGGAAAAGCAAGTTCCTGGGCTGCTTTTCCTTTCAGAGTGGATTAACATTTTGCTTCTCGCACCCGGGAAAGGTTCCTCTTGCCTTGTGTTTCTGCCTTGCTGCGCGGAGATCTTGGCATTAGTTTGCTGTGACCGCTAGCTCTGCCTTCCCCTCTGCGAAGAGCCGGAGCTGCGGCTCGACAGCTTCCCGCTGCCGGGAGAGGGCAGGGCGACCCCGGCGTGACGTGCTGACGTCCGCCCGCTTTCCTCCTGGTGGCCAGGCCAAAGTCAAAGGGTTTCCACCAGCCGTTGGGGTTCGCTGCGTGCTGCGAGCCCGCGCTCTCCGTGCAGGCACCCCGGGGTGGTGGTGGCACCCCGGAGCCTGGCCGGCCTCTTGCCAGGAAGCCACGGTGAGAGGGCGGCAGCTGCTGAACTTCTACCGGATCCCGGCAGATGGCCCTCGCTGCTCGGAGAAGCTCCCGGTGCCACTCTGCCAGCTGGACCCAGCGAGCCCTGGCCCCGCGTTTTGTGCCATCTCCTGCCCCGGGTCACCGGCCAGGCCACCTTAGTGTGACAGCGTAAAAGCCAGTCTTGCATCTGGAGAGGAAGTGAGCTGGCTACTGTGCCATAAAGTCCCTGCTTCTCCTGCCTCGATGTCCCCAAAGGGGTTTGTCCCCATCCTCAAGGAGCCTCAACGCTGCCTTCTAGCGGCAGGCTTGGGGACGGGGCAGGAGGGCCAAGCTGCGTGGAGAGGGGCCGGCGCTCGGGCAGCGAGGAGCCGAGAATGCCCGAGGCTGGGGAGAGCAATGTGGGGGTGCTACGGGGGGGCCAGACGCCTTCCTGCTTTTATTTAAACCGGTTTCTTTTGTTACTCGACATAATAAAATTATATTTTTAAAGAGTTAATTGCTTGGATTTTTTTTTTTATTTGTTCCTTTAAGATGGAAGAGGGCAGGTGTCTGTTTTTAACATCTCAGTCAGGTGGCAGTTGGATTGCTCGTTAGTCACCGACCTCTCCTGGAAGCTCTTGTGACTTCCTGCAGGATGGGCCCACAGGGGACACTTAGCAGCAGAGCCCAGCAGCAATTTGTGGTGCCACAGCTCTTGCTAGAGCCAAGAGTTTTTTCTTCTGGCCCGCATCTCCAGGCTGGACAGGGTTTCATCCTGCAGCTGCTGGAGCTGGCACAGCTCCGATTGCACTGTCCTGCAGAAGTCGTCAGCTGAGCGTCCTTTTCCCACCCGGACGCTTGCCCGGTCCGGTGCTGTGCCAGAATCGGAGGTCTCCCCGTCTCACCCAGCCCACCCTGTCCATACCGGCAGACGTTGAGGTGCGTAATCTCTGGTGTCTTCCCCAGGAGGATGCCTGCCAGGACTTTGCCATTTCCTGCACAGCCTGACGGGATATACCCCTCCTTGGATGTTAGCCCTGCTTTCTGAGGGTTAGCCGGTAAGATGGCGCTTTCTTCTCCTCCCCCAGTCATCCGCTCCAGCGACCCATCTCATCTCCACTGCATGACCAGCTCTGTCCGCGGAGCCCATCACCCGCCAGTCGTGTAGACGTCTGTGTGTGCCGACACCCCCACGGGCATCCCGCTGTCGCGGGGGGTGGTGGGTCCCGCTCGCCGTCGCGGCGCGGGGCTGCGTGCTACAAGGGTTGCCCGCAGCCTTGGAGAGAAGAGAGGGACGGTTTCTCCCCGCTTTGCGCCGGGGCCTGCCGTGGGACGGAGCCGAGGGGCTCGCGTGAATGGAGGTGGTGCGCGTGGCGGCGTCCGGAGAAGGAGGCGGCGGCGGGTCAGCCTGGAGGAAGCCGCGGGGCTCAGGGCGGCGGGTTTGTCGAGCCCGGGGCGGCAGCTGCTTGCTGGCTGGATTGCAGCCGTGGTTTGCACTCGGTCGAGCCGTGGTGCTGCAGGGAGCCCCCAGCTGATGCAGAGATTTGGTGGTTACAGCGAACGGAGGCCTGGGAGCCTGGAACAGATTTCTAATCCCAGCTCTGCCGCTGGTGCGCTCCGTGGTTCAGGCGATCCCTCCCCTCCTTCCCCCTGCGCCTCAGTTTTGTTCTCTAACCCAAGGTTTGTCCTTCGACGTGCCCACAACGGAGGTAAGTTCCTTTCGAAGCGCACTGCGAATTAGCGTTGCTTCGATCCCATCCCTGGCACGCTCGCTTCCCTGCCTTCTCCCTCCATCCGTGCAACGCGTCCTGAGCTCGTGTCTGCTGGAACCGGGCCGCTCTCCCGCCCAGCAGACGGACCTTCCTCCCTGCTCGTATCTTGTCGCTGCCGTCGCAACGTGGTCTGCAGAGCAGGCTGCATTTCTGGACCTTGATGCCGAGGCGGTGGTCACCCGCCGGCTGTCTCGCGGCTGCGCCCGCCGCTCCGTCGGTGCGGTGGAAGTTGTGCTGGTGCCTCCCTGTGCGCCGTCCGGCGCCGTGACCGTCGTGCTCAGCGTGGCAGAGTCCTGCTGCACGATGTGATAGCGTGCCGGGCGCTAACACCTCGCCTCTTGGTCTCTTGTGAAGGGTCTCACGCGGCTGAGCCGTCCCGGCAGTAGGATAAACCGCTGCCAGACCTCTCTGCCGCTAACACGACGCTCATTCGATCCCACTCTGCGCTCTCCTCTGGCGAGCCTGGATGATCCTCTTTGCGCTGCTGCTCCTTGCAGTGTTTCTGGCACTAACCCTCTCTTTCTCTTCCTCCTTTCCCTTTCCCGCGCGCCGTGGGCCATCCAGTACGTTCAGGGCGCTAAAGAGCTCTTGCGGACTGCAGCCCTCTGCCTCTCTTGGAGCGCCCCAAGGGAAGCCGAGACGCCACGGACAATCGCCGGAACGACAGCCATCACCACCACGTGTGCCTCCGCTCGCCAGGGCTCCGCGCCTGCCCCCCTCCCTCCCACCGCGGGACGGGGGCCGACGCTGCCGTGCACAAGGAAAAGCCTTTCCGAAGGCCCCGCCGGGGGCCCCGGCGGCCGTCCCACGGCTTCAAAGCTTAAAGCCATAGTCATCCCTTCCGAGTGCAATAAGCGGGGCTCCTGCCGTCTCCTGCAACGGGAGAGACTGGTGCAGCTGAGCCGAGGCCCTAGGTGGCCCCCGTGACTAGCCTTGCTCCGCAGCGAAGGCGTCTCCCCGCCAGCACATCCTGGAAGATACCGGCTCGTATTCGAGCGGGCTTTCAAAACCAGCGGCTTCATGCAAGCGCGTCTACGGCCGAGGCCGCGGCCCGTTACGCAGCCGCTGCCCTTCGGAGAGCCCGTCGGAGCCGCTTCCGCCGCGTCCATGCGCCCGCAGGACTCCTCTCTCCAAGGCAGTTAGCGCGTGTTGAGAGTTTACCCTCCGAAACACTTTCCAGCGAGCTCTGTGTTTTCCGTTTTGTCTTAGCGCAGCTCTAGTTTTAGGGCGAAGGGGTTGGAGCCCCGTAGCAGCTTGACTGGTCGTCTCGGTGTAGGCTCTGCCCTTTCCCCGCTGCGCAGGCGGCGTCGCTGGAAGGACGCAGCGGAGGCTGGGTCCTCCGGCCGCAAACGCACCCGGTTCTCCAGCTGCAGCACGGCTGGACTTAACCCGCCAGCACAGCTTAGAGTCCAGTAGGATTTGCAATCTATTTTTGCCTCTTACTTTTGTAACAAAAATAAAGTTTCTCCTATTTACTGTACGCCAGCGTCTGGCTTCTGCTTTAGCAGGGCAGGGGAGTTCCTCCCCGCGGCTCGTGCCCGTGCACGCTCGCCCCGCGCAGGGTGGGGGAGCCGAGCCCCGCGGAGCCGGAGAGGCTTTGCCTGCCTCCGCCTCGGGCTGCGGCGGCCCAGGGCCGGGAGCCAAGAACTCCCTAAACTCGGCTTCGGCCCTAGCTGTGGCCTTAAGGGAAGTCTCGGCCTTCCTTAGCTTTGCATCCCCCTGCGAAGGGGGAAGGGGCGCAGGGAGAAGGAGGCTCGGAGCCTGGCCCCAGCTTGCCCGGAGCAGCGCGGAGACGTGCAGTGTCCCGCGCTCTCCCGCGGTCGGGACGCTCGGAGGTGCTTTCCGGGGTGAGCTCAGCGCGCTGATACTGTAGCTGAGCCGGCCCTGCAGCCTTTGCCTTAGTGGGACACACGGATCCGGGCTCTTCCCGTGGCCCAGCCTCTTGCTTTCATGAAACCGGTAGAGCAGAATGTTTTTGCAGCCTCTTAGCCAATTCCAGCCCAGTTTGGCAGCGGTTCAGCCCTGTTGGCAGGGGCTAATGGGAGACACCTGAGCTGTGGCCGAGCCCTCGAATGCCTTGTACCGGCCAGCTGCGCCGGGGGGGCCCCGGGGGTCTCCTCTCGGCTGGCCCTGGCGGAGAGGTCCCGGTCGGGGCAGAGCCGCCCGGCATGGATAAAGAGCCGGGCTAAGTGTTCCCCCCATCCCCTGCGCGGGAGCGTTTTGCACTTCCTCGCAGAGCAGCAGAGCTGTTCTCCCGGGGTTTCCACGGGTCTCGCGCGTTTTCGGAGTGCGGCAGCTCCATGCTCGAGGCTCCGGCGAGCCCCGCGCCTGCCGTCCCCTCCGGAGCACGTCCCCCAGCAGGCGGGCGGGAAACACGCTCGCTTAAAGCCAAATTGCCTCCTGCTTTCCCAAAGTGCCTCCGCGCGGTTTAGCGCCGTGTAATCTACTCCCGCGGCAGATTACGCTGAGCTGGGGCAGGATCCCTAATTGCCCGCCGAGGCTCCGCACGTGGCGCTCCTCTGGTGAGCAGCTGGAAAAAGCAGCGGGAAGGGCGGGCTGGAGCCGCCGGGAGGGTGTTGGACCCCTCCGGCAGGCAGGAATACGGCAAGGCCCAGCCGCCTTCTCCGGGTGCCCGGAGACTTATCCGGGCGGAGAGGTCCCGAATCCCCCTTGCCCCAGCGGGAAAGGCAGCGGTGGGAAGGGAGCGGGTGGTCTCGCTGCCGGAGGGATGGATGCAGCGGGAGCCGAGCAGCCGGGGTCTCACCGGGCCGGGGCGGCGCGGGGGGGGGGGGACGCTGGCAGGGATGAGTCACGCAGCGAGTGACGCTGCTGAAACACCTCGCCTTGGCCCGGCGCCCCGCCGCGCGCCCGCCCCACCCTGCCCTTCCCGCACGGCTCCCGCACGGCAGCCGATAGCGCCGCCGATGAAAGCCGGCTCCGCCGCCCGGCGTTGGCCGCCGCGGAGCGTCCTGCCAGCAGCGGCGAGCGGCAGCCAGCGCCCTGCGTGTGGGAACAGGCTTAATCAGGCCGAGAGCGAAACTGCGGTGTAATGCGAAGCGCAGATCCTAATCTGGGCCGCGCGTTTCCAGGGGCGGCCGAGCACCGACAGCCAGGCTTGGTTTAAAAAAAAAAAGAAAAAGAAAGAAAAAGAAAAAGAGAAAAAGAAAAAGAAAAAGAAAAAGAAAAAGAAAAGAAAAAGAAAAAGAGAAAAAGAAAAAAAGGAAAGGAAAGGAAAGGAAAGGAAAGGAAAGGAAAGGAAAGGAAAGGAAAGGAAAGGAAAGGAAAGGAAAGGAAAGGAAAGGAAAAATAAAAGCTCTTCAATGGCCTTTTG
>NW_020448197.1:253802-255510 GCF_003343035.1 Apteryx rowi | reverse complement strand
GGGGGACCCCAAAAACCCTTTTGACGCCCTGGCCGCCCCCCCCGTGCCCCGTTTCCCGCGGCGAGCCGGGGGCGCCCCGCTCCCGCGACAGCTCCCGCCTGCCCCGCGTCCCCCGTTTCTCCCCCCGCGCCAGCGGGACGAGGACAGGGGGGTTCGGGAAAGCCCCCGCCGGCACCGGCCGCCCCGGGGCCAGGGCAGGGCGCGGGGCCGCCCCTCTTGCCCCTCTCGCTTTTTTTTGCCCGGGGGGGGGTGTGGGGGGGGGATGAATCAGGGCAATTTGCCTTTTAAGGGGCGGCTGCGCGCGGCGGCCTCGTGGCTCCTCCCGCTCTCGCTCGGGGCTCCGACGCCCGGCCAAAAGCGAATCCCGGCGGCGGCGCTCGGCACAGGCTCCGACGGCTCCCCAAGGCGACCGGCCCGCTCCTCGCCGCTCCGTCTTCCCGCCCGCGTGTCCCCCCCGCACCGTCGCCGGCCATGGCAAGAAACCACCAGGTGCAGAAAGCCAAGCTGGCCGAGCAGGCTGAGCGCTACGAGGACATGGCGGACTTCATGAAGGCCGTGGTGGAGCACGGGGACGAGCTGTCCAACGAGGAGCGCAACCTGCTCTCCGTCGCCTACAAGAACGTGGTGGGCTGCCAGCGCTCCGCCTGGAGGGTCATCTCCAGCATCGAGCACAAGACCGAGGAGGGCGACGACAAAGCGCAGCTGGTGAACGAGTACCGGGAGAAGGTGGAAGGGGAGCTGAAGGGCGTCTGCAACGTCGTCCTGGGGCTGCTGGACAAGTATCTCATCAAGAAGGCCGGCGACGCAGAGAGCAAGGTCTTCTACCTGAAGATGAAGGGCGACTACTTCCGATACCTGGCCGAGGTGGCCACCGGGGACGACCGCAAGGAGACGATAGACAGCGCCCAGAAAGCCTACCAAGAGGCCATGGACATCAGCAAAAAGGAGATGCAGCCCACGAACCCCATCCGCCTGGGGCTGGCGCTCAACTTCTCCGTCTTCCACTATGAGATCGCCAACGCCCCCGAGCAGGCCATCTCGCTGGCCAAGACCACCTTCGACGAGGCCATGGGGGACCTGCACACGCTCAGCGAAGACTCCTACAAGGACAGCACCCTCATCATGCAGCTGCTCAGGGACAACCTCACGTTATGGACAGCCGAGTGCGCCGGCGAAGACGGCGGCGAGGCCGGCGAAGAGCCCAAGAACTGAACGGCCCCCGCGGAGCCGCGGCCCGGCTCCCACCTCCTGCCTCCTCTGTTCTTCCGTCTTCTACTATAATTCCCTTTTTTTTTTTTGTTTTTTTTTTTGGGGGGGGGGGGGGGGCAGGGTTTTCCGCCCCCCCCCCCTCCGGCCGGGGGGCCCGGCCCCCCCCCCCCCCCCCCCCCCCCCCCCCCCCCTCGCCCCGGGGAACCGGGGGGGGGGGTCCCCCCCCCCCCCCCCCCCCCCCCGAATTGCTGGCTCCCTGCGGTTTAACATTTCGGAGCCGGGGCTGGGGAGGGGGGAAAAGCCCGGCGGCTGCGGGGCGGCGCTGCGCTGCGCTTCGCTTGCTGTCGTGCCTTGCTCTGCGGCTTCCCCTTGCAGCGGGAGGAGGGGACGGGCCGGGGCCGGGGCCGAGCGGGTGCCCGAAGCCCCTGGGCGTCTCCAATAAAACTTCACGTGCACGGCTGCCTCTGGGCTCCGCGTCCTCTCTGCGCCCACCGCCGCG
>NW_020448197.1:244058-251752 GCF_003343035.1 Apteryx rowi | reverse complement strand
CACCAGCTCTGCAGAAATCCTGCCCCCTCCCCAGGGATTTGCCTCAATCCGGTGACTAATCCCGGTCGTTCGCCCCAGCCAGTTGCTCAACGAGAGCGAGAGGAGCCGGGCTGTCGCCTCCCTCGGCCCATCCCGTCCCCGAGCAGGGAGGGTCCGGTTCAGACCCTGCTCCGGCCTCGCCACGGCCGTTTGCTTCGGTCGGGACCCCCCCAAATCTCCGAGCACGGGGAGCGACCGGCCACGGCAGGGAGAAGAGAGGGAGCAAAGCGTCGAGTCAGCATTACCGGCGGCGCTTCAGCCGCTCGCTGAGCTGGGGCCGCGCAGGGCCCCTCCGTGCAAAACTGCTGAACCTCGCAGGATTTAGCTCGCTTGACCTCCGCGTTTCGCGGCTGGGACAAGGCAGAGGTTCTCCGAGCGCCGGGGTTTGTAGGCACCTTCGGTTTTCGTTTTCTCCGACACTGGCACAGCACCGCAGGGCTGGGGGGGCAGATGCTGCGTGGGTATTAAAATAAAAGAGCCCAGCTGCCGCAAAAGCTTTGATGGCTCTTTCATAACTCCAGTTTGACCTGACAATACCCTTTTAAGCCTCCAAATCTCTCAAAGCCATCAAAATCAGCCATAAAATTCTCATTTTATAATCACTTCTCCCATCCCTTTGCAGCAACCACAGGGCTCAAAGACAAATGGGACAGAAGTCCGCGAGGCTGAAATGCAAGGGTGGAGTTTCAGCTCCGGTTTTTAGACTGGCTTTCAGCCTTTCAGCCTGAGATTGCACTGAAATGCAGCCACTGCGACCAGGAACACCCAGGAAAGTCCCTGTGTTTTTAGGAAAAGAGCTTAGGAACCGACAAGAGAGAGCAGACAGGAATTTGACTTTTCTATTTGAAATGTCCACGTAGCCTTTTAGCATGACTGAGCCGGTTGAAGTGCAAGTGTGTGTGTATGCGTGTGTATGCACAGCA
This sequence comes from Apteryx rowi, assembly GCF_003343035.1. Taxonomy (NCBI): domain Eukaryota; kingdom Metazoa; phylum Chordata; class Aves; order Apterygiformes; family Apterygidae; genus Apteryx; species Apteryx rowi. The sequence continues at coordinate 250,790 of NW_020448197.1, read as the reverse complement.
GCGTGTGTCTTCTCACCCCGACCACCTCCTTGTTTGAATTTCCCCAAGTTCTGGTCACAAAGCTGTGAGATGCAAGAAAACGTAGTTTTAATTCTGTGCCTAGCTGCAGTCGCTGCCAGGCAAGACTCCACTCGCATTCACACGAACAGCGGCCCGCGATCGCTCTGCTGAGGGACTCGCCCCAGCTAAACTGTTCTGCAAGAAGCAGTCGTGTTATTTTATGCAAGATCTCAGGTAAAAAGCGAGGCGGAGGGGGCTGAGCACATTGCTGGGAGCCGGGATTCTCGTCTGCTCGCATCCGACACGCTGCGCGCAGGCTGCCAGGAGGTGCTTGCAGGGGCTCTGCGGGACACCTCGCCGCTCGAAGCACCCCGATTTACAAGAACCACCCCAGTTTACAGCACTGACTGTCCCAAGCGGCTGCCTGCAGCGGGGATGCAGGGTAGGTGGCACGTGAGGCCTGGCAGCAGCCGCCGTCACTGCCAGGAGGTGCAGCCAGCCGGCGAGAGGGAATGACGCGGGGAGCAGGGAAAGTCCCAGGACTTGGGATCTGAAGAAGCTGCTGTAAAAAGCAAGCCCAGAAAAAGGAAGGCAGACGAGGGCAGGCAACGCAGCAGCTGGGAAAGGGCCTTCATGCAAATGATGTGCTCCAACCTCCTGCTGACTCACACAGGGTCTTTCCTAATCAAAAGCCTACAAAAGCCGAGCTGGCAGTTTGTGCGTCGCTGTCAGCTCGCTGGGCGCACACCAAACGCCAGCGTTCAGCCCCTGGATAAGAGCGCACGGGAAGTGACCTGCTTTCACATCCCACACTCGCTCTTCCCCGCTCCCTCCAGCAAACGATTTGTCTGTTCTCAGGTAAATCATAGAGAAACACGACGTCGCAAGCACGGAGCGTTTCTGCAAAGTACACAACACAACAGCTGCTGTGAAGTTCCCACCACAGGCTTTTTAGCCCCAGGCTTTGTAGCACTCTTAGTTTTATTTATTCAGGTTCAGCAAACTCGCCAGATGAAAGCGAGATGGAGAAGTGTTTTATTAAGAAAGAGTCCATCATTATTTACAAAAAAAGAAAAACAACCATCTTTCTGTCCTCCTTGGGACAGATTGGAGGCTTCTTAGCCTGGATGCTCCTCTCAGTATGAGGACCATGCAGGCCCCTCCTATGCAGTAAACCAAGAACTTCTGTTACAAGTCTCACTGTAGAAGAGATAGCTCAAACTGATTTTTCTCTCTCTGGATCTACCTTAGTCATGATGGGGAGGAGGAGACTTGGCAAAGGTCAGTCTCCTCTATCTTGCTTCTCTTCTCTTGCTAACCATGCCTTAACCTGGCTAAATATCTCTTGTTCCTAAGGAAAGACCTGGCTCGCCTTGCCCTCAGCCGTGGTGTGTCTGTAAACATGTTGCTCTGTGCTTTGGGGCGGAAGCACTAGAGGTCGAACCCTTACTGAAAGGGAGTCCAACTGCTGCCTGGAAAGGCTTTCACTTGGCCCGAGTCGCACGACACAGAGAATCCCTTAAACTCCTGGTAGGAAAAGGAGAGATGTTAAAAAAGCGAGCAGCTGTGGGAGAGGCAGGTGTGCTATATATCCATCACTTCTTCTTCCACGGCCTTGTCCTGAGATTGCACATACTTCTCCTGCACTGCAAGCGTGCTGATAACTCGCAAATCAAGGAAAACAAGACAGCAGGGGCTGGGCTCAAAGCACTCCTTTCTGCAAGGAGTTCTAACGCTCTCAGCAAGGAACCAACCCCAACATTAGCCTAAAGGCTGGCAGGAAGGCAGCAGTACTGGTAACAACATGCATCAGCTGAGTTATTTCTGGCTCTGGCTGATCACAAACCTGACAACTACGGAGGAATCGATTATATGGTTTGGACAAAGTAGAATAAAACAGTCCAAGTGAGCATGAATAAGAGGGAAGTTGTCAAAAGATTCCTCCCACATTTAAGATATTAATTAGCAACAAATGTGGTGGCTTTGGTGTGGACAACTGTCTGCCAAGATCTGGGCTGAGCCCTACCAACCTGTTGCACACATATCACCAAACAGCACCATGTTATGTTGCTAATAACCTGGGCCTGCAAACTGCCAGGTCCACGTTCAGCCCCCTTCCCCCAACCCATGAGAGATCAAAACTCAAAGCAACGGAGGATCGGTGGAGAAGGATACGAAGTAAAGTGGAAATCAGCTCCCACTGCTGCTGACATCAGAGCTTCAAGGCTCCTGTGCTCCTGGTCTCCGAAGGAATAGCCGTTGGCTTTGTCCACTGCCTGCATCACCCGCCGCATGCTCTCCTTATCCTGAAAGTAAAGGAGGTGACACACAGGGAGACTGATCCTTCCCTGGGGGCAAGAGCTAACGCTATTTGCACTGGAGAGTGCGCCGATGAGCGTAATGTCGAGAAGCAAAAGGGACTGAACTGCAGACCGGGCTTCACCACAGATTTTCTCTGAGGCACTGAATACACGAGGTGCTGACACCCGCCGCCCTCTCACCTCCTTCTACCACCTCTCAGCGCATCTCCCTCTGTTGCCACTTCGGCAAATGATAAAATTAACATCTTAGCCCTTCCTCACAAATGTATCCCTCCCATCTTCTAATTATCTTGTGCTCCCTAATTTAACAATGTTTTAAGTAATACTTTGCCCAGAATTGAAATGCAGGTGCAGAAGAGATGTCCACTCCAGGACACAAGGCCTCCTTAGCCCCAGTCTCATTAGCTTTTTCTTTTCCTTCGGCTGTCACAAACCATTTACAAGTCTGGGTGCATTTCACTGTCCTTCTCCACCCCTGTGTCTCCTAATATGGCTCTATTTCTTACAGCCAGGATTTTGGGGGCAGAGGCAGTGAGGGATTCTGGTGCATGACCTTGAAGATGCACCCTTTCTCCTGCCTGTCGGAAGCCCAGACATAACCTAGCTGCTACCGAATGTGCTGGCTACACGTCCAATGCTCCCTGTTCTCTCTACCCCACTCCTCCTGCTGCATCACCTGGACGTTGAGTGGAACGAAGGACACCAGGCTGTAGTCTTCAATCACCTCCACCAGCTTCTCATTGAGGCGGCGGTAATTTTTAAAGAAGGGGTCAGAAGCTAAATGGTCAACCAAGTAGGAGAGGTCCAGCACTTCTGTGTAATAATCCAGGTTGAAGGCTGCAAGGAAACACCAGCGAAGGACCTTCCAGCACCTGTCTCCAGAGCACAGCACCTCCAGAGCGTGATTCAGATCTCACATGGGCTAAACACACCCCAGAGGTGCCCATCTTTCTGCATGCACTAGAGCTTAGCATAACTGTGCTCCTAACTTATGATTAGGTGGGCCGGGGCCTTCCCCGCTGCGAGGCAGCACAAAGCCCTTCCAGGCTCTTCAGCAGGTGGGTTTCGGCAATGGGGATTCTCCCACAGCAACATGCACCTGATAAAGTGCAAATTGCAGCTTTGCCTTGCACACTCCTGCCAAATTTGGCTCACTTAGTTTAAATTAGTATCAAATACGGATGTTAAGGGGATCAAAAGCAGACAAGAAGTGCACCAGGGGGAGATTCAGTTACCCCAGCAGCACTGAGGCTGGGCAAAGTGAGAGAGCAGCAGCTGGTGACCGTGAGAAAAAGCAGACCGTGACACACACTGGTCTGATGCGCTGCCACTGTCAGTGCTGTTTCTCCTGCTTCCTGAGCAAGTACTTCTGAAGGCACTTTGCAGATATTGGGGCTTCCCCAGCCAGAACATGCCACCAAGAACCCAGCAAAATTTATACCCGTTCCCCGACCATCTTCCAGTCACACCGGTGCAATGCTGCAGCCGAGCAGCTAGTCTGCGTCTGACCCAGCCCAACTCCACGTCTCTCTCTGGCAAAGGCTCTTACCCAGCTTGCCATATTGTTCAATCAGGTCCATCTTGGAGAGGACGTTAACGTGGGGCAGTTCCACGTGCAGCATGGTGGAGAGCGAGGTGCAGAGGACAGAGATGAACTTGCCAGGATCCGTGCAGTAGTGGGAATCCACCAAGTGAACTGCAGCCAGCTGGACGGCAGAGGCACAAGGGGAGAGCACAAGGTCAGACACAGCGAAGAGTCCCTCCACTCGCTTTTGGGACAATCTAAGAAGTGGCTACAGGACAATCTGTTCAGACCCGATTACAACCACATAGGTTCCCACATAATGATATATATGTATATACGTGTGTATATATATATCCACATTTACACACATGGACCACCCAGGGAATTCAGGATCAAGGGTGCCGGCAAACAGAAAGGCCTGTGAGAAGACTTATACAGGAGTTAAGCTCCACCAGCAGTACTGAAAGACACTTCAACTTGCTACTGCTCTCCTGTTTCTCAGGACTTCTTTCTTTTGCGGGTGAAGCAAGGAAACACGCTTGTCTGAACTCTGCAGGTTTCTGGGGGTGGGAGTCGGGGTTAACTCTCATTTTGAATTACAGGGCTGCCGTGAGATTTCCACCTTCCCCACAGGAATGTTCACGCACGGTGTGCACTCAGTAGCAGTAACTGTAGTGCATCAGGCTCTGCTGGGAGAAACAATTGTCTTGTGGTTTGAAATAATAATTAATAATTAAATTAATGAGCAGTTTGATTCCCTGTGTTTCATGCAGCTGTAACAACGTGGTCTAAGATCTCTGTTAAGTTACTGCCTGTTACACAACATTGCTCAAACTCAGGGCTCTATAGTCGAGTGTGGTTGAGTCACAGCTATGCTTCTGCAGCAGAAAAAGCAAGTTTAAAGCTCACAGGCAGGTGTAAGCACTAAACTGACCATCAAAAAAGGAGTGTAACTATCTCTTTTTAGCAACTGGAATTTCATGTCCATTTATTTGAATAAAAATCAATTCTAATGTGCAGATTCCCAGTGACATTCTCAGGCAAATGAACCTGCCTTTCTTGCTCGCACCATACATGGTTTGCACATTCATGGTTTGGCCCAAATGCAAAACAAATGCAACGTAGGCAAGTTAGCTTGGTTATGGGACTCTTCTCACCTACATTTCCTAATTTGCATCTTCCATTGTGCAAGAAAACACCCGGCACGTATTACAACGTGCACAGCGATTCAGGTTGGCTGCAGGAGTGGCAGGCAGGGCCTGAGATGACGCCCGACTTTCTCACAGTGCAGTGCCAAGGATTCCCACTTCCCCAGCACATGCATCTACCTCCCTGCTCCAGGATATAGCCCCACCTCAGATAAAACACATGAGCTCTGTAGAAAGGACCTGCGAGCAAAGCGAGAGTCTGGGAGGAAAGAATCCATGTTTCTACCCCTGCTAATGCCACTGTCAAAGTCCTGAACAAGTCACTGTTGTTGCCAATCCCTCCAAGCATAAAATGGGGGCAAAACTCCTCTTCTTCCCTGATAAACCCCTTCAACATGAAAGGACGAAGAGGTTAGTAAAGAAAACAGTCATTATTACCCGCATCCACAACCAAAAGCTCCAACCACATGGTATAAAACTCCTGAGTCCTTTGCATGAGCACGCACGGGTCCAGGTGGTGAACCCAGCCCCCTGCGAAGCCCCAAACCTACCCTGAAGTTCCACTTGGCCAACTGTGCGAAGACGTTCTTCAGGGCGTCGTGGTGGGTGTAGAGCTCCACCTGCCCTGGACAGTCAAACAAGTAGTAGTGACCCCTGAAGGCGGCCAGCTTCTCCTGCAGCCAGTCGAAGTTGGCTTCCAGGTACTCCATGCAGTAGATCAACCCGCCGTTGGGTCCCAGCTTCAAACTCTCCATCACGTCGGGCAGGGTGATGAGCTCGGAGATATCCACGGCGCATTGGTAGGGCGTCACCTCGTTGGCGGGGTCCAGGTTCACCACGACCACCCGGCGCCCGATCCTGGCCATGAACTCCTGCATGCCGTGGCAGTAGGTCGTCTTCCCCGAGCCCGGAGGCCCAATCACTACCTGCCCGAAGGCCAGGGAGGCCCCTTGGCTGTTTTCAGACATGTCGGCTCATTTCCTTCTCCTCCTATTAACTGCAAAAGGAGCAGCTCGGATTTACCGTTTTATTTGTGTTTATAAGAATGTGATCTGTTGGCCCTGAGCTCAGCAGGGAATTTGCACTCCGGGAGCAGGCAGAGGGGCAGGGAAAGCGCCGCTGCGTGACTGTGGCCACCTGCAGGACACAGCCCCGTGTCATGGCCGGGACATTATCCTGTGTCCCCTGTCACCCCCGTTATCCTGCCCAGCCTCTCCAGCAACGCCGCCGCCGCCAAATACAGGTGCAAAACCCCAACGAGACCCCTGGGATGGTGCCTGGGGGACATGGGTTCCTGCCCGGGTTTGGGGGTGCCTTTTGCCCCGGCTGGGTCCTTCCTGACGTGACAACCCCCGTGTGTCCCTTCCCTAGCCCCAGCCCATCCCCAGTCCCCTCTCCCCTTTTCCACCGTGTCCCCAGGCCGTTCCTGTGCCCCAATGTCCGCCCCTCCACCTACCCTGTTCTTCTCCATGTCCCCCCTCCGCCTCCCCTCTTCTTCTCCATGTCCCCATATTCCCCCTCCATGTCCCCTCTTCTTCTCCATGTCCCCATGTCCCCCCCTCTGCGTCCCCTCTTCTTCTCCATGTTCTCCCCTCCGCATCCCTTTTTCTTCTCCATGTCTTCATGTCTTCATGTCCCCGCTCCATGTCCCCACATCCCCCCTCCACATCCCCTCTTCTTCTCCATGTCCCCCACCATGCATCCCCTCTTCTTCTCCATGTCCCCACGTCCCCCCTCC
>NW_020448197.1:237266-243587 GCF_003343035.1 Apteryx rowi | reverse complement strand
GAGCCCCGACCCCAGGGCGGCGGGTTCGCGTCCCGGCCCCGCCCGCGGGTGGCTGCGGCCCTCGCGGCGCTACGAAACAGAAGTTTCCCGCAAGGCCCCCAGATCCAGCGCCCCCCCTTCACACAGGGGTCTGGTACAGCCCAGCGGGACAGAGCAGCTCAGCCACGCTTCCCCTCGCAGGAGGGGTCCCAGCAGGGGAAAGACCCCACAGAGGTGACTTTCGTTACAGATTTTTCTTCCCAAAATATGAGAGCAGCAGGAGCAGGCTGCAAGCGACAGGACCAGCCCAAAGGCTCTGCAACAGCAGCCCAGCCCCGGATTTCAGGACCGACCAAGATAAACCCACCAGGGCTTGGGATTAGGAGCAGGCAGCCCCAGGGAGGGCACGGCGAGGAATACAGGGTTTTCCACAGCAAGTCATAACCTCCCCTTGAAGAGAGGCCTCAGCTTGCAAAGAAAAGGGAAACTGCTCTCTGCATGGTTCCCAATATGGCTAGAGCCTTAATGAAAGAGTCTGGAGTGCCTGGCCAGTCTAACGTGGCCAAGCCACAGCCTGCAGGCAGGGAGAATGCTAATGCATGTCTAATGCTGCAGTACAGGGTCACAAGGATGAAGGCTCTCACCAGAGGAGAGACTGGGGACTCTGCAGCCTGGGAAAGACTGCCTGTGTCAGGGAAACGGGCAGAACGTGGCCCTGCACGTCTGAGAGCCATGGAAGGAAGCACCGCTACGCCCAACCGCAGGGAGACGCCTCCCGCAGAACTCCTCCAAAGGCTGCCCTGACGTGTCTTTCATCAAGGCAAATTTCTCCTGGAATTGTAGGATCGTCACACCCAGGCAATGTGAGGCTGCGGGCCAGCAGCAAGCTTTCTGCAGGACAGTTACTGTGCCATGTCTGGCCTTGTCTGTACTTGTCCTCCCCTGGGTCTCAGGCAGCCATGAACTACGAGCTCCGATCTTCAGGCTGAACTGGCTACAGACCTAGAATACAAGCTTGGCTAATCCAGGCAGCAGCCCTCCTCCTAGTTTTGGCTTTAAAGCACCAGTCAGACACTCCCCATTCCCACTGAACAAATGGGATAAGCAATGTTTCCCCTGGCTTGAAATGGTTCAAATAAGGGGAAAAACCCACAAAGGCAATTTTTGTTACAACTCCATTTCTTCCAAAAATAAATATATTAACACCCTGCTCCAGATCCAAGACCAGCAGGAGCCAGCCTGCTGCCGGAGGGAGGCAGGACCGGTACAAAGGCTCTGTGATAGTCTGTGCTCAGTGCAATTGGGCACCGGGTCTCTCCTGAGCGCCACATGACGCCCGGACAAATGGCATGTCCTGTCTGTACTTCATGGCAGTGGGCGGCTGGCGCCTGAGCAGCAGATCACCACTGTCCATTGGCTCGGGGTCATCGTAGATGGTGGAGATGAGGATGGGACCATCCCGTCGGGGCTTCTTTATCTTGCTGAAGGTCGGCAGTTTCTCCCCATGGTACCTAGAGGGAAGCAGGAAGCATTGAGTCAGCACTGCTGAGGCAGTGGGAAACTCCTTTATACCCCAGCTCGTCTCCTTCACATTCTACAAGGTAGGAGCAGGCTGACACAGGGAGAAAAGGATTCTTGTCCTATTCCTGGCTGTGCGATGGCTCTGGAACAAAAGCCAGCCCTCACAGCGTAACACAGTAATGCAACGGTTCCAGTCCTCCTGCTCTAATACCAAAAGCCCAGGGCATCGCAAGCCCCTTTCAAGGAGAGCTGGACTGTCAGACTCCGGGTCAGAAATGCAGTGCGCTGTGCTCCAGAGCACTGCGGCAGACCCTACTGCCTGCCGCACAGAGGAAGGCAGATCCCTGGGATGGCCTTCCAGTTCTGGCTCACACTCTGCTCCTTTCGCTGCCAGTTATCTGCCCTATCAACCCAGGGAAAGTCTTGAACACGCGCCGGCAGGACAGGGTTGGGTACTTACCCCAGCCCCCTCTTGCATCTGGGATTCTGACCCTCGTTGTCCAAAGCTTCGGCCATTCCCGAGTTGCTGCTCCCCAGGCCCAGCCCCTCAGTCCAGCCCTGCTGCTCTAGCACCTTCCTGCCAATGCCCTGGGAGGGGAAAAAGTTGATCCATGTTAGCTTGCCCCAGTTCCAAGGCAGGACGAGCCCAGTTATGATCCAGGGTGACTTCAGGAGTTCTGCAGAGATGCTGGACAAATCCCCATCCTCACCTGCCCAGAACCCTTCTCCCCCACCACATGTCCAAGCCCTTTGCTCCCCCAAGACCCACATCCTTTAAGCATCACCACCGCAGCCATTCCTGGCCTGCCCCATCCACACCAGAGTGCATATCCAAAGCTCACCTTGGTGTATTTCTCAAAGGTCCCAACCTGTTGCCCTGAAACAGATCCATCCTCCAAGCCGTCACGGAGTCTCTGCTCCAGCCACATCTGGACCGAGTCCCGAGCATCCTTATCTCCCCCATCTAGGAAGAAAGAAGCTAAAATCAGAGCAGCACAGCTCGGAAAACTCTTTCACTGCTGTGACTTCCCCCAGAGCGCCAAGCAGCAAGGAGGCAGAACCTGTTCCTTTTGGCAAGTCTCACTGCCAGACAAGAAAAATGTTGTTTTAACTACTCTGACGTCTTGGACGCTTTCAAAGGATGACAGAGCCAGAGGTCCCCATTGCAGAAATTCTGCAGGCTCAGAATTCCCTATTTCCACCATTTCCTAGGAGGGTTTTCAGTTCAGATACCTTTGTCATAGTAGATACTCATGTCCACGTCCCAGTCGTCCGCAGTCTGCTCATCAAAGTCTGCCAAGAGAAGGAAACCGTCAGTTTTGGTGATAACTGTGAAAGCCTGATACAGAAGACCAGTCTGATAGGTGCAGAGCCCCCCATTTTCTCCAGCAAAATGAAAAGGAAAGGGTATTCGGGATGCCATAAACCACAGTGTCTACATAAAAGGCTGCCAGTAGGACCAGAGGGGTCTCTGGCCATTGGATCAAACGACTACATGCTTTGTGAGAAAGGGAAGGTTTAAAACATGCTGGCAAGGTGCCTGCATCTGCAGCTGAACAGGAATAATCATACAGGGTTACATCTGATTTACCTGCTACTGCAGGACTAGGCCCCCAAGCCAGTCTGGGCACCCAGACTGTGGCAGCTAGTTTGTGGCTCAGTCTTGAGACAAACACCATCGACATTACCTCCATTCTCCTCCTGCCAGTACTGAGCATCTGTGTAGAAGACCAGCCCAGAGCCGCCCTTCTCCCACTTCAGCTCAATCTCCTCTTCAAAGAGCCGCTCCTCCATGCGGTCCTGTTTGGTCACATCCTCATGCAGAGCCTCGTGTCGCTCCCATTCCTCACAGGTATCGTTGTCCTGCAAAAGAACCAGTGAAAGGTGAGTGATAGCGACAGCACACGGCCCAGCCTCCTCCCCGTTTCCCTGACCCTCACGGTCCATCGCAATGCCTTCCCTGCGAAACAGCTTCGTCAACAGAGCGCGTTCCAGCCTGCTGTTTTCAGGCACTAACATGACTGGCACTGATGACCTGATTCCGCTGACTAATGCCATCTTCAGAGTCAGCAGACAGAAGTGATGAAAAATACCACATCACACCCACTTCACAGCAGCTTTTCAGCAGCATAGCCAATCCGTAACACAAAGATGCCCATTTAAGGAGCAGGCGTGTTGTACGTAAAGTCAGCACTAGCGACAAATTAATTCCAGTCAAGCTGATCCTTAAGAAAGATTGTATCAATTCAAGAGAAGCAGCTTGCTGGCAGAGCCATATATCAGACTGACAGCTTTGCTGCTGGCTGCCCAGTTTTGGGCACAGCCCTTCACGAAGACATTAACCAACTAAAGAACAGCCAAAAGAATGACTAGAGATCCAGGAAACAGAGCCTGCGAGAAAAGGCTAGAGGAGTCAAGTTGTTTAGTCTGGAAGAGAAAAGACTGAAGGCAGCTGTTGAATAAGAAATTTGTAAAGAAGGGAACAAAGTGTTCTCTGTGTCTGCTGTTGCTAGGATAACCTAATGGAATAAAATTGCAGCAAGGAAGATTGGGCGTTTAAGTTTTTCCTGATGTATAATGGTGAGGACAGCTAAGAACGGGAATGGCTTGCCCGGGGATTGTACTACCTCTCTAATGACAGAGGTCTACGAGAACAGGCTAGGCAAGTGTCTGTCAGGTGGGGGGAGCGAGATAGTCTGCGGAGAGCCTGTCCAGCCCAGTTCTCTAGGAATCTTTGTCAGGAAACCCATTTTTCTCAGGACACAGAATGACTAATCACAGGGGCATCCAAAGTCAAGCATTTGTACAGCTTCACATGTCGTTTTGAGAATGCTAATGTGCTTCCAAATCTCCAGCCACATCATTTACAAGCAACAGCAGAGCCAGCACAATCTGCCAAGTAGCAGGGCAGAGATCTCCACCTGCAGCACTAGTGTCAGCCTGTGCTTGTTCTTTTGGGCCAAGCCCTTTGAGCTGAACAATTTTATTCCCCTAAAACTGGCCTGATACAAACAACCAGCTTCCAAGACATTAATGTCAATGCTGTTATGTGCGACAAGGGCTCGGTGCACCAAGATGTGAACAACTGCGTTTTAATGCCATTTTCAGACAAACAATCTATACAATACAATTAAAAAATTAAAAATAAGCTGAAAGAGTTCTACTGATCCTCCCAGCTTTACAGCCGTAATTATTAACCTTAGATGTTAACAGGAGAAATCCACTTACATCATCTGAGTGTGACTCTTCTGCTTTCTCCTTCTCCAGTCCCTCCCCATCTTCCTCAGCAGTGACCGGACTAGACATCTCAGACCTTGCCACAGGCCCCTCGTCCTCTGTGATCTCGTCCCCTGCTGCAGTATAAACTCCTTCTTCTCCCGTAACCGTCTCAGTGTCCTGGTATTCAAAAGGCACATTCCCATACCTACGGGATGAGCCTGTCTTGGGAAAATCCAGCTGCAATTTCTTGATAATCCGGGGAGGCAGCCTGCAGGCTCGGATCAACTCCAGAAAAACTTTCAAGGGTGTTCCCACGTTCCCGTGAGGCATAAACGCAGGGGGGTTTAACTCCGGCAGCCGCTTCAAATCCGCCTCAGTGACAGAATCGCTCGCAGCCATCTTATCACCTCTGTAGAGAAACGTCTCCGCACCTGGAGGAGAGAGGCCATGATTTCAGAGGGGAGTGGGGGGGGACAAACACACACACGGGGGACACACCACCAGAGACGGGATAAACCAGGCGCCTTGCCGGACAAGCACCAGCCTCAAGTGTTTTATAGATGGAAAAGATGAACGGAGCCAGAACAGACTGCACCAAACCCATAATGGATTTAAGGCAGGGAGCAAACTCCATAAGGGGTTTTAACCATCCAGTAGACAGAGACATGGGTTGGCTGCTGGGGCCTGGAAGGAGAAATCCAGTGCCAAACGGGTCCGAAGGATTCTCCCCCCCCTCTCCCAGGCCCATGAGGGGAAGCAAGGCCTAGCCCAGGCCCCCCAGTGAGGCCCGGCCTACCTGTACCGGGGCTGAGGCGGACCCCGTGGACAAGGCAGCGCCCAGGCAGCCAGGCCCCGCCGGGTCCGAGCCAGCGGCGCCCCGAGTACATGCGGACGAGGCGGCGGGCGAGGCCGGGCCGCACGGCCACCAGGCAGGAGCAAGTGCGCGGCGCCGCGGCCTCCCTGCCGCTCGCCGCCGCCGGCCGCTCGGGCCGGTGCCGGTAGTGGAAGCAGAGGAAACCGCCGGCCTCGATGAACTGGCTGAAGTAGTGGCGGAGCTGGGCGGAGCGCAGCGCGGCCGGGATGCCGCTCACCAAGCAGTAGCTGGCGGCGGCAGCGCCGCCATTACCGGCACCACAGCTGGGCGCCGCCATCTTGTCGCCCCGCCCGGAGGTGGCCGGGCTGGCGCGCGACGCCGCGCGTCACTACGGCACGGCGCGCGGAGATGACGTAAGTGCCCCCCACACACCGAGGGCAGGGCGCCCTCTGGTGGCAAGGGGGCAGCGCTGCACCCCGCGGCGCGGCCCCACGGGGGAGGTCGCGGGCTCTGGGGGGACCAGGCCCCAATGGGGGGCAGTCATGGGCCCTGGGGTGTCTGGGCCCCGATGGGGGTCACAGGCCCGGGGGCGGGAACCAGTCCCCAGTGGGGGGGGGGGTCACAGACCCTGGGGAGGCAAACGGCCCTGGGGGCACCAGGCCCTGGCGGAGGGGTCACGGCCCTGGGGTGGCCGGGCCCCAATGTGGGGTCAGGGCTCCCGGGGATAACCAGACCCTCATGCGGTCATGGGCTCTGGGGGGTGGACAGGCCCCAACGTGGGGTCACAG
>NW_020448197.1:231556-237196 GCF_003343035.1 Apteryx rowi | reverse complement strand
ATGGGGTCCTGGCCTTGCTCTCGGTAAAGTCCCGTGACGGAGGGGACAGCGGGGTGGCCCTGTGCTGTCACAACCCCTCGCTAGTGCCTGGCACTAGCCATGCTGGATGGGCGAACCCTCAGAGCTTCCCCATCCCTGGGGATGGCCGGACAGGCAGCACGAGGCTCTGGAGGCTTTTCCCCCCATGCCAAAACGGTTACGTGCCTGGTTCTGGGTAGCCACAGTGATGGCACCATTTGGCATCTTGTGTGCCGTGACTCACGTGGGTGTCACCTTGCTGCGTAGCTGAAGGCTGCCGGTGGCTGCTGTGGGCCTTCTGAAACCATTCGGTGACTCACACACTCCGTTTCTCATGGAAAATGGCTGTCATGGGGCTGAGATCATGCTGGAATAGATCCGTCACTTGTTCGCTGTTCAGCAGCGGAGGGGAGGGCTGAAGGAACTCATAGACAGAATGGTCCTTCCTCCCACCAGGCTGCTGGCTAAATTTCAAGGTGTGTTTCAACTGCAGCAACACCCCCATCTTCCAGCTGCACCCACACTGAGTCAGGCTCCCTGAGACACCGCGTGCACCCAAACCTGTGCTGGGACAGCTCATCCTGGGGAAAGGAGGAAGCCTGAGCCCACAGCAAAGGCCTCAGCCCCCAGAGCAGTGCTGGGAAGGTGAAAGGGGAAAGGGAGGTTTTGTGTGACTTTACTGGACACCTCAGCGGGGTAAGTTATGGCAAACGGGATGGTCTGTGCGTCTCCGTCAGTAGCTGTGTGCACATCCAGGTGAGTCACAGCATCAGCCTCCCACATCCCCGCTGCATCTGGCTGAGAGCCCTTAGGGTGAGACTCATACGCTTGAAAAAAAGGAGTGACAAGTGGAAAGGCTGCAGTTTTGCTGCCTCTGCTAATTTCTATCTACTGGGTGCACAAAGGATTTTCTGCTGCAGGGCTGTTAATCAGACAACTCTTGCTAGCAACGATTACAAACAATACTCACTGTGTCCACATCGCAACGCTCCCATGTGATGACAAAGCAGAATGATTTTTATGGAGAGCCTCTGGGGAAGGTCTCTGTCCCTTGTCATTCAAGTGTCATTTGTGCACCAGACCTGCAGCAGGTTTTTCTAACCCCATAGAAAGTGAAGCCGCAAAATTTATCACCATCTCCGAAAAAGTCACCAACATTTTCCAGAATGCAAAACATTTTATTAAAAAAATAATTTACTGCCTCTTATATACAAACCACAAGAACATTCACTTATAAAATACTGACATCTGAACTCATTGTGAAAGCTGTAGACAGAAGGAGCGAGCTTTCCAGACTTGCTACATGTGCAACCAGCTGTAACTCAAGGAAGGAATGTTTTGTTCTACCACTAAAATAGCTCTATTTGTTTCTGCAGTGTGTACCATGGGTCACTTATTGTCATGCAAATGGAGTTAAGCTGACAGCCTAAGCCATCCTCAATATTGTGAAAAGCACCCATATAGTATATAAGATGAAGTTAAGATGAAGTCCCTGGTGCTCATGCAGCATTATGTGCAATAGATTTGGCTACTCTTAAGTAATCCATTGCTCTGAGAGAAATCCTGTTGTATTTCTTGGCATTACGAAGAAAAGATAAAACTCAATCTAAGAAAAGGCAGAAGGGCTGAATTTGACTGTTTGCACATCCTTTAAGCTTTTAAACTGGCCTTTTCCCTCTTGGTGTCTGAGGAAAAGGTTGAGTATTTCTAAAATTTCATGCACAATAGACATACACTGAGACTTCACTAGGGCCTTATTCCATGGTGTTTGCACTTGGCAATACCCAGATCAGTGATTCCACTGAAGACACATTATTCAGCGTACCTAAATACTAAATACTGCAGAATCAAGCCATTTGGACAGTTAGTTGAGATCAAATCTCATCCCATTGGAGTTAACAGCAAAACAAACATTGATTTCAATGGGGCCAAGTGTTCACCAAGTGAAAAAATATGGACCAGGCTCTAACCCGAGCTACACTGTGTCGCAGGACTGGTGTGTTTGCAGGCAGCTGAGCAGCGCTTGCTACAGAACAGGGAAACAAACCTGTCGCGCACACACGCACGCATTCTCTCTGCAACAGCCTGGCTCTGAGACTGGCACAGACTGAGCAATAGCTGCTGTAAACATCTGCTGAATCAAAGCGATTTGTCTGTGTTCTGCATCCTAGCTGAAAATTACAGCCACTGGAGCTGTTCCTCAGTCCTAACGAAGCACACACAAAGCCAGTTCTCTGCAGAGTCCAGAGCACCTGCCTAAACCCCGCTCCCAGATTCACTTTGCCGCCCTGTGACACTTGACTCGGGGAGCAGGTGACGTCTGTGGAGCTGACGGCTGAGCACAGTTGCTCAAAGCGCCATGCGCGACGAAGGAGCCAGCTGCCTGCTGGTTATTTCATACAGCATTTCTGCGATGAGCTCGACAATATCTGCGTTGCCGATGACTGGCCTGAAGAAGAGGTCTGTGATGAGCGCGGGAGGGATGGATTTCAAGGTGGAGGCAATCAGCAAGATGCGGGCAAAGCGGCCCTGGTCCTCAGGGTGCAGGGGCCGCAGGACTTCTTGCAGCGCTCTCTGGGCTTCCCGCTGGAGGCTCTCAATGTACAGGGAGGCCTTCAGCCCTGGGACATCTATCAAGAGAAAGGAGGGAAAAGCCAGTGAAGAGGGAGGCTAGAAAACAGCTCCAGTTTCTCCTATTCCCCTTCCCTTCAACTACCTCTGATAGGATCTCCGAGTGCCACATTAATTAGACGCAGCACTGCTGAGATGTAGCCACTTTGGGGCTGCTGAGCAGCAGCCGTTTTGAGGGAGCAAAAATAGTTCACAGGGTAAACCCATGCTTGGCAAAATAAGCGCTGAGGTCCTTACTGTCTGCAGGCTAGGCAAGGTTTCTGGATTTTAGCACTACATTCAACATCCCTCCTCCCCGCTTCCCAACAGTAAGCAGCATTATGTAATAACAGGTATCAATGATAAGATAACCAGCCCTCTTCTCCTCTCCCGTGCACGCTCCTGCCCATGCTCTGAACCAGTCCGCACCAGGAGATGTGTTTTTAGCTGCTCATGCATGCGGGGCCTTCTCTCCCCACCGACAGATAGGGCTGTGAGGGTTCGGCACTCACCAGGGTTAAAGAGAATGGCACCCTTCAGGTAGGCATACTCCTTTGGGCTCAGATCCAGGCTCCAAAAGGTGTTCAGGCAGCACTGCAGCCGCTGCACTGCGGCCAGCGTGGGTTGCATCCGCTCGGGCTCCTGCTGTTTGCTTTGGCCGTCGAGAAGGATCTTCTTGAGCATGCTGGGGGCCGGGGTCTCCATCACCTCGAACGTCACCATCTCCTGGACCAGCCCCAGCAGGAAGAGGGGGACCCAGCAGCTGTCCAGCAGCAAGAGCTGGTCCTCTCGGGGCAGCAGTTGGAAGGAAGGCAGGTTTTTCATGAAGCTGACGGTTTTCACCAGCACGTCGGAGGCCGCCTGGCAGGTGACGTGGGGTGTGCGGAGGCAGACAGTCCGGCGCTGGTGGCACAGGCAGCGCTGGTGGGCCGGACCGCAGCTGACCCGGCTGTGGTTCAGGTTCTGGCTGAGGAGGGTGTAGAGGATGGCGGTGCGGTTGTCCTCGCCGTGGCACTGGCACCTCTCGCAGTCCACGTCCATGCTGCTGGTTGTCATAGCCGAGCTGGGCGCCTGGATCCTCAGCGAAATTCAGCTCCTGCTGTAGCAGAGGGAGGAGATCCGAAAAGCAGCAGGGCACCCTTGCAACCCCCCCGCGTCAGCCAAAGCTCCCGGGGCGCAGTCTGTCCTCCCAGCTCTGCCAGCCCATGGCTGTTATAACCAGCTCTTCTTATAAGGCTCAGTCACAAGTGAAACACCCCTTCACAGCCTTGACCGCTCTGTGATTAAGCGGTCCTCATTAAAAAAAAAAAAAAAAAAAAAAAAAAAAAGCCGTCCCTGGACTGATTGGCTGGAGCGAGCGAGTTCTCCACATGGCGTCAATGGCCGTTTTCTCAATGAAGTGCCAGCGGGGCCGGCAGCGCAGGGACAGGACAGCAGGTTGGGCGGCCTTATCACGATTACCCAAACAGTATAAACAAAGTCATTAACCCAGCCTGTACCATGGCACCAAGGCCCCGCCGTGTAATCAGGCAGTACTATATGGCAGGTGTCACTGCCAGGAAGTTCACACACACACACACGGCACTTGTCTGGAGCGAGGACCCTGGTGCAAACGGCCTGCCTGCTCCGGCCTTGGAAAGAGCAACCTGGAAGTCATTTTATCAGCAGATGTTTGCCTAACCTTGTTGACAATGGACTCGTGTTGTCACAGTTAAGGAAGAGAAATCCAGTGAACTAAAAGACTATAGTATTCGATCTGAGGCAGGGCCCAAAGGATCCTGTGTCACGAGGGAAACACAAGGCAGGGCAGGGTCAGGCTCTTACAGTTTTGCCTTGACTTGCCAGATGGTTTTATCACTTGATGAACAGAAGTTGGTCTAGAAAAGTCTGGCAGCACCTAGTTACTTATTTCAAGGGGTCCAGTGACAAAGGGAGGATTTTCTATAGCAGGAAGAAACCAGTGAGTCAGAAGACCTCACCCTCCCTCGGGTTAAGACACCTCATCCCAAAGAAAGGCTGGCTACAAGACTTGTAGTAAAACGGAAGGGGAATCCTATGTAGGAAGCTGGGGGAAGAGATGCAAGTGCAAGAGAAAGTGGATCCTTTGGCCCGTGCCAATAAGCAGATCACTGAGGGGGGCTGCAAAGGCCTTAGGCAGCCACGGCTTCTTTGCATCTCAACAGCAGCACTCCGCAAAGCCGCTCTGCGCCACAGCGCTCTTCACCATCTCAACACATCACCTTAAACTTGTTGAATTTTAGGCCTCCGTCCCCCCGGTCTGGCCTTGGAAGCGCCGGAATGGTTCATTGTGGCTCTGGCTGAATTAACACCAGAATGGAATTAAGTCGTGGCAGGACTCAGCCCGCACTCGGGCGCATTACCGGGGGATTGAGACCAAAACCAGGAGGGCAGAACAAGGCTGGGTTTAGACAGGAGCCACCTCAGGGCAAGGAGGCAGAGGGGTCCCAGCAACCCTGACCCTCGGCTGTGCCCCCTGCCCTTTGACCTCGGGGAAGCAGTCCTTCTCCTGTGACCCCCCCCGCAAGGGCGCCATGGTCCTCTGCCCTTTGACCCCTGACCCGCCCCTCCCCGGGGGCACGCGGCCCCGCCGAGCTTTCTGGAAAGGCCCAGACCGGCCGTCGCTATAGCAACCAAGCCCCGCGCCACCGGTCCCGCCTCCCTGCGGCGGATTGGGCACCGCAACGGCCAATCCGCGAAGAGAGCGGGGCTGCCAGGAGCTCAGGATTGGCGGGCGGGTCGCGCGCGTGCGCGCACCGCCTTCCGCTCGCGCCGCTTCCGGTTCCGGGCGCCGGCGTGAGGGGGCTCAGGCGGCTGTTGGCGGCGGCGGCGGTCACCATGGGGCTCAGCGCGGAGGAGGCGGCGGAGCAGGAGGACCGCTTCGACGGCATGCTCCTGGCCATGGCCCAGCAGCACCAGGGCGGCGTGCGCGAGGTAGCGCCGCCGGGCCAGAGCCAGGGCCAGGGCCCAGGCCGGGGCGGCGGGAGCTTTTAC
>NW_020448197.1:207642-231276 GCF_003343035.1 Apteryx rowi | reverse complement strand
TAATTAGCGCCGTGCTAATGAGGGCCCGAGGGGCTCCAGTCATGCACCTCAGCTTCCTGTCGCCTCCCGCGACTGTCTCATCCCCCCCGAACCCCTGAGCAGCTGGAGCTTCCCACGAGTGGGGCATTCGCTGTCGTTAATACCGTGGACTTGCTGAAGGCTCTAGACATGTGCAGAAAGGCAGATCCCTGTCCATATTGCAACGAAACTAGACACTGCATGGGGAAGATCAAGCCGATTTGTCACATTTTCTCAGCACGACTGCCTGAGAGCTGCCCTGTGAGACCTGATGTGTGTTGGCTGCAATCATAAAATAAGCAGAAGTATGCCTAGGCACGAATGCAGTTCCCCTCCTCACTGTAGGTGCACTACTGTTACTCTCTGCACTCGCATTTTCTGATGTGACTCTTGCTGGAGACTGCTCAGAGGGTCTAGGTGATGACATGCAGAAGAACTAGATTACTACAGTGCTGGGGAATATCACCCACCCATATGTGGTCTGGGGAGATAATAACAGTTCTTCATACTGTGGTGAAGCTACTGACAAAGACGTTATTCCTGGAAAAGAAGAAAGACATACCATATCCACTGAGACTATGCATTTCTTGCAGGTGTATTCTGGCATGCCAGTTCATAACTACTGATTCATCAACGATACCTGACAGGCAGTTCTGTCTTGTCGCATGTCTTGCAGTGCACAGACCACTGTCCATTGCTTCTAGGCTGTTAGTGGGTAGCAAACACGTTAGTTTTTTGTAAAAGCAAACAATGCACAGAGCTGGGGAAGGTGGGTTTACAAGCTCTAAGAGTTTAGGCAACCAAAGAAGTGAATTTATGGTATATGTGTGTATATATATACATGCATGTGTATTATTAAAAAATACCTGAAGTTCCAGCATCAGATGGGTCTACGTAACAGCTTGGGATTTCAAAGTTGATGCATCTCCAGGGGAAGATGACCTGAGAATGAACTTACCCTTTCTTCATGTAAAACACAAATGCCTCTTCTGAAAATTGGGAATCCATAAGCTAGATCTCCACAAAAGCCCTTAGTTGTTTTGCTGGGAAACAGTCATGGGTTTGATTTTAATATCCTAACACAGGCATAGATAGGAAGTACAAAGAAGAATAAAGACTGCTGAGGAGACAGGAGATGGCTGGGAGTGATCTGGTCTCACTGCTCTTTTTTTTTTCTCTTTACACCCCCTCCCCCCAACGCTTCCTCAACCAGCTTGTGAACACATTCTTTAGTTTCCTGAGGCGTAAAACTGATTTCTTCACCGGCGGAGAAGATGGAGTAGCAGAAAAGGTAAAAAAAAAACCCCAAAAAACAAAAAAACCCACAAGCTTTTGTATTTTCTAACTTACATACTAACCATGTCTGTTGCATGCTAAGACTTCCCTTCCTGAACAACTCAGAGCATTCCTTCCAATGCACCTGGGGATTAGTAGTCTGTGATGCTGATGAAATACATCCCTGAAACAAGGTAATAATAAGCTGCCCCTATCTGAGGTGAGGCATGATTGCCTGTTCGAATGATACCAATGGTGCAGGTTTTTGCCACGCTCTGGCCAAAGGCCTGTTTGAAAAGCAAATCTGCCAGACGCTCTGACTTAACGGTGACAGACACTGCAGTATTGATAACCCCGGGTAACCTTGTTTGTTCATCTCAGAAAAATTACAAAGTCCACATCCCTGCACATGCGGCTGCCCCTTTGTCTCGGTGCTGCAGTATTTGTACGGACTGAACATGCCAGGGAGCAAGCCCGAGGGTCGAGGCTGCCTTTTTGGCCTTAGAGAACTGAATATCTCTGATATCTAGTGGGTATTCCTGACCCAACTTGAGGGCTGTAAAACTAACTAGTTTCACTGTAGTGAAATAAGGACCAGAGCATTCAAACATCAATTAGCCAGATTTTCTGAAGTTTTCTTGCTTGTACTTACCAGCGTAACAACAGTTCCCCTTTCTTTCAGAATGTTGACTCCTTTGACGCTGTTGTATAGGTGCTGGGTGTTTACTGTATGCCCCTCACCTGCCCTCCTGGCTTTCAAACTGCGGGTGATTACAGCAGGTCTTACAAGGAAGCTGTTATTAATTGGGGGGTCTGATACTTTTAGATCCTATAGTCAGCTTGGTTTGTGGTGTAGGATTGAGGAAAAATGCTGGAATACATGCCTTAGGTAAGAACTTTCTGGATTACTGGAACTTTCCAGACAGCAAAGCAGGAACTGCTGCCATGTTGAATGTTAGCAAAGATGATTGCTGATGCTGTGTATAACATACTCTGTCTAGTCTGTAAAATGGAAAAACTAAAGCAGTGAAGGCACAGGAAGGTGGATGGTTTCAAAGTAAGAATGGGATGAAGCCTACTGCTATTTTCCTTAGACTAGTGAGCAAATCTTCCAAATTTCCTGGGGACTGTGTACTCCTAGGGAATGAAAACCTAAGTAGCATTATGTTTTAGTAGAATTTCAGAGATTAGCACTGACAGATGCTGTTGGGGGTCCTGACTACTGTTGTGGGAAATAACATTGCAAATCCATGTCTTATTGTGCTATCTGTAAAAGAAAAGTGTTAGTGTCCTTGGGTGGTGTCTGTTAAAATGCTCTGTGGTCCTCTGAAAAGGTGCTGAATACAAAGAGTCTCTTAACTTGCCTCTGACACCATAGTAACCACAACAAAAAATGAAGAAGTTATTCTCCCCTGTCCTGCTTGTCCTTTGGTATCAAAGAGATACAAAAAGGAGAGGGTGGGAAAGGCATAATCCTTTATGTGGTGCCATTTCAGAAGCCTTCCTGGTGTAGAATGAGGGGGTGATGTAACATGTTGAGGGAAATGCAGTGTGTGCACACTGACACACTCGGGCAAGTTGAATAGCTTTGCTCGCTGTGGATTGTCCTGCAGTTCGGAACAGAGGCTGGGAGATGCATGTCTTGATTTCTGTATCCTAGGAGACGCTGGACTCAAGTTGTGTAAATAAATCTTGCTTTTCTTTTTAAAAGCAAAGCAGAAATAATTGGTGGTTGGTTACAAAACTACATGAGGCCTGGCTGCTCTGAACTACTTTGGAAAAGTGCTGATTCCTCACCAAAGTTCCTGGGATACATATAAGCCAGTGCCTGAAACCCTTGTCTGAAAATTCGCTCCACTTTGATTTCTGTCTATATTGTCTCGTGGAGCAGAACTTAGATCTTATACGTGCTGCTTTGCACAGTTCTGGTGGCATTATCGACCACAGGGTAATTGCTCTGGCTTCCTGCCTGCGTACTCAGCTTTCCCTCTGAGCAGTGCAGCCGTTTGCATCAGAGACCTGGAGATTTTGCTTTTTATAGTCACAACAAGATGAGATGTTGGAGATATCTTTAGGGTCAAGATTTATGTAGGAACTGGCTCCCAAATAGTACAATGAGTTTTTCAAATGTTTCTCCTGTAAGTCATGACAGTGGTGTTAAAGTAATGCCTAGCTATTTCTGCTCCCTGCCATTTGCTGTTGCAGTAGTAGCAACATTTCAAGGACCTTTATATCTCTTTAGGGCAAAGGTCTCGTCCTCGTTTTATTTTGTAATCTAAATATTAATTTGAGAAGAATCTCCCTCCCATGCCTGGGAAAAGCCCAGATGTGGAAAAGGTCTGTTATACTTCATCTGGAGAACATGCTACTGCAGTAGCATACCAAACTTGGATGCCTTCCCTCTGGAGAGCTCAGAGTGCTTTGAAACGAGTTTTTGAAGCCTTGCGACTCTTGGAGAGAGATTAAGAAATACATCACCTTAAACCAGAAGTGGGTACAGAAACTAGGGTCCAATGTCTCCTTGCCCCCAGCTTTCCTAGACATGCTGGGTTGCTGTCAAATGGCTAAATTAGACAACTGCTGGTCCTGCTGGGATTGCACAAAGTACAGAACAAATGGAGAATCTTTATTTTTTTGTTGTTCATGGAAATATGCTCCCTGTATGAAGACCTACTAGGTAGGGTTACATTTAAATATTTTGACCCCCCCCCAGCTTTTCAATCAAAATTGGGTGAAAATGAAGGGAAAAGTCACGACAGACTATGACTAACAAATGTGCTCATGCTTCTCAGTAAATAGTAGGGAGTTGACGGTTCGTTTGGGTTTGAAAACGTGATTTTTAAAACCCTTTGTTACGTGTTCCTGTTTTTCAGCTGATCACAGATACCTTCAACCATCACAACAAGCTAGCTCAGAAGGAGCGGAAGGAAAAAAAGGCTCGCCAAGAGGCAGAACGGCGTGAAAAGGCAGAGAGAGCTGCTAAACTTGCTAAGGAAACAAAGCAGGAAGCTAACGAGCCAAGGATTAAGGAGCTTACGGATGAGGAAGCAGAAAGGCTGCAGCTAGAAATCGATCAGGTGAGAGCAACATTTGGTGCGTGCGTGTGCCATCTGGGTCTGGGCTGTCTTCTCAGTTGGCCTGTGCGCAGCTTGGGTAGCAGTGAGTGGTGTAAATGGCTCAGACTTGTTCTTCTGCAGCGTCCAGGCCAGCAGACTGGAGCAGTCAGTGCGTTTCTAATCTGACTTAGGCCTAACTATTGCATTTTCGTATGGGTTCTCCCATAAGTCACTTTGCCCTCCTGCCCTCAGCAAGCGATCTCATTATAGCAATGCCCTCTGCTACGGTGATCAAAGTGTGTGAGGACCAAGGGAGTTCTCCCTTGGCAGTAGGGCTTTCCTGTAACACTGGGTTCGGTCAGTCTTGGGTGTAGTTCTGTGTCCTGTTTCTGTAGTTTCAGCTGAAGAGGCTGAGGCCACCTAGCGTCAGATCAGTAACACAGAGTGCTGACGCTATTTGAGCATGTTCATTCTCTTTTTAAACAGAAAAAAGAGGCACAAGGAGAGATAAACAGTGTCTCAGTGAAATCCTCGGAGGATGAAAGTGAGTCTTCAGAGTCCAACAAACAGGTAAAGCTCATCTAAGGACTTTATTTTAGCTGAGAGAAACGTTTCAGGACAGCTGTGAGAACTCTTGTGAGCCTGAGGGAATGTCCTGTCTGCCTGTCTTTGAAAATATGCACTGAAGATGATCTTGCCTTCTGTGCTGTGCCCTTGTCATAACACACCTCATTTCCAAAGGCTTCAACACTTTTTTTTTTCTTTTGTAATCATGTTTTAACAGAGATCTTTTCATTTTGGACTAAGTTTGTGAATATCAAATACATGCAGCTGACTTGAGAATCTCATAAAAATCTAGAACTGTTGTTACAAGTGAAGGATATATGCAGTTTTGAAAAGTCTCTTTCTTTACATTTCAATTGGTTGTTTAGGAAACAGATGATGAGGAGGAAGATGAGAAGGATAAAGGAAAACTTAAGCCCAATTCTGGCAATGGAGCTGACCTTCCAAATTACAGATGGACACAGACCCTTTCAGAACTGGACGTAAGTGTTGCCTTAGATCCAGGATCTGAGGAATTCTAGCTGTGAAGTACAAGCAGGTGCTGGTAAGAACAATGGAGCTGATGCTCCGTAACAAGCTCTATATCTCAGTTGCCCATGTAAGGTTGTTAGCAGTAGTTACCAGCAGCATTTCAATTGCTGGGAGAGAGCTTGGTAACTGAATGGAATTCCCAGAAGCTTTAGCTAACTTTGCCTAAACACTAGTCATGTTTAAATGAGACATTAAAATCTGCTTACCTTTTTATGGTCCCTTTGAGGAACATTGGCTGTCCTGTTGCCAAGCTTATGCTTATATCTTTTTACCTCCTGCATATGCATTACTCAGAGAAAAGTTATTTTGTGCTCTGTCTCACACTCATGAAGCCAAGGCAGTAAGTCTTAGAACAGCGGCGCAAGAGGGTAAGGAGTGACTTCACTGCTTTGCTCCTCAAATCTGATCTCTCTCTGGTCCAGCTGGCCATCCCTTTCAAGGTGAGCTTCCGGTTGAAGGGGAAGGATGTGATGGTGGACATCCAGAGACGACGTCTCAAAGTTGGCCTGAAGGGCCATTCGCCTGTCATTGATGGAGAGCTTTTCAATGAAGTGAAGGTGGAGGAGAGCTCCTGGCTGATAGAGGATGGCAAAACAGTCACTGTGCACCTGGAAAAGGTATAACAGAATGAATCAGGGAGGATTCAGGCTTGTCTGCCACTTCTGTAGGGAAATAAGGATCCTGAAATAAGGATCATTGCTTCCCTTTAAAGCAATGAGCTTTGTAAGCTGAAATGGAAGAACTGTGTTAGTCCTTGGTACAATGTCAGTGATGCTGTTGGGAGCAGGGTGTTGCAGTGTGTTTGCCTGTGTTTTCAGCCTAACTTCATGCTAATCCAGGATACCTGATGGCTTGCTCAGTAGTTCAGGAAAAGCTGGAGGGCAATCAGTCATTTTAAAGTTGCTCCTTATTGAAATAATGCCATGTTTTGATGTTAGTAATGGTAAAATCCAGGGACAGACCTTATTTCTGCTAGTGTTCTTTGAAGGCCTTTCCAGGTGATCTGTTTGTAATCCTGTTTATGCCATGCCAAACAGAGGTTCTCAGATCTGCTGGTTGTAGGAATTCAGGCTACCTAAAGTGGTTAGGAATGAAAGAACATATCTATTTTCAGTTTGTCCTGACAGTTAAAGAGCTGACAAACAAGGTTTAATTCCAACATCTTTTCACTGTGACTGAAGCAAAATTCCTAGAGCAAGCCAAGAGAAAGTAAAATATTTTTTGCTTCTTCATCCCTTCAGATCAACAAGATGGAATGGTGGAACAAACTAGTCTCCACAGACCCAGAAATCAACACCAAGAAAATTAATCCAGAGAACTCAAAGGTAAGGATTCCCTCTGATTTACTGAATAGAACTTTCTCGTAAATGTGCTCAACCCAGCTTACATTCTGCTTTTAGTTCTTTGTTCTACCAGCATAAAAAAAATAGTGGGAGTACTGCTGCATATGATCTATCATATAATGTAAATGCCCCCAAAGCTTCAAATGAGTGCAGCTGAGTCTACAGATTAGTGTCTATATGTGTATGTCTGGAGCCTGTGTGTGGCATAGTGTAACCTCGGTGTATGCAGGTTCTCTGCAAGCAGAGCGTGTGTATGGATTGAGCCAGGTCATTCCAATTTTGATAAAAGTCCTTGGTTTCAGTTGTCAGACCTGGATAGTGAGACTCGCAGTATGGTGGAGAAAATGATGTATGATCAGCGACAGAAATCCATGGGCCTCCCCACGTCTGATGAACAGAAGAAGCAAGACATTTTGAAAAAGTGCGTAAACCTAATTAATTTGTGGGTACTTGCTCTCCCAAACCCCTCTGCCCTTCTTCCTTCACACAAATATGTGAAATGCAACTGAACAGGAAACAGGTTTGGCCTTGAGTCCTACCTGTCTTTGTGTCTACAGTTACATAGTTATTGAATTATTGGCCAACCACTACTGTCTATAAAAGCCAGTGGGGGTAGAAAGCATAATGGGAAATTCTGGGAACAGCCTACCTTCAGCATTCTCTTAATCTGCTGATTTCAAGTCCAGAAAGCATGTTTGAGGCTGGAGGTACCATCTGGACTGAACTTTAACATGGTCTTGATTGTCTTCTAATCTCCCTCTGCTTAGTAGCCCAGATTATCTCCCCTCCCCACACACCTGCCATCAGACAGCTGTCTCCAAGCCAATAGCATTTTTATGTTTTTATTGCCCTGTTTGGCATAAATGCACCTTGGCAGGGAAATTACTCAATGGAGCTCCCAAGGTCATGAGGGAAGGGGTGGGGGTAACTCTGGGTCAGGCAGCTTCCCCAGTAAGTGCAAACCTACATCTTATCTCAGGGTTGGAAGTAGGATTAGTGTAGCAGGCTTGTCTCCTGCTCCTGTCTCCTCTTTTCCTTGATTTACCAGCACTGGCAGAAGCTTTGCTTTGATTGACACGCAGTGTCTTGGGCTGAGTTCAGGGTAGGGCGAGACAGTGTTTTAGAGCAATGACCACACTTACTCGGTGTCTTTCTGTTGAGTTAGCAGAATGGGAGGTGGTCCTTGCCTCCTGGGAAGTGCACGTACAGGAGAGCTCATTGGCAAGGTCACTCGTTCAGTACTCTCTAAGTTTGGTGTCTGTGTTGGCTAGTAGAAAACGGATACAAACTTTAGACTTTGTTCAGGCCAAAGTGGACTCCCAG
The DNA here is from genome assembly GCF_003343035.1 of Apteryx rowi. Classification (NCBI taxonomy): domain Eukaryota; kingdom Metazoa; phylum Chordata; class Aves; order Apterygiformes; family Apterygidae; genus Apteryx; species Apteryx rowi. The sequence goes on along the minus strand of NW_020448197.1, from coordinate 223,166 downwards.
CAACTTCCGTTTGAATCCTGATCTCTGCCAGTGAAGCCCTCCTGGCTGCTAAACAAGGACGCTATTCTCGCAGTGCATATTTCCATGGAAATGGAAAGTGGAATGCCATGGTGGCATTTCAGGGGAAACCATGCCATGTGTGCACCCCCCCCAGGATTAGGTGTTGTATCCCTTGATGAACTGCAGGGCAGAGGAGGAAGGCAGGGGCTTCTGCATGCACAAATCACTCGCAAGCGCAGTGTGTTGTTCTCAGAACTTTCTGATGTGGCAACCAGAGTTCAAATAGTCATATCTGCTGGGATTGCGGTTCATTTGAAATCAGGTTGTATCTAATCCTAAATCAGGGAATCTGATTTCTCTGGTCACTTCCTTCATTAGTTTTCACTATCACAGCTTTGGAGACATTCCCCATGTCTCCAGTAAGTTTAAGGTAACATGTTTAAGCTTAAGTCATAATCTCCTCTGCCCTGCAATCAGTGTCGTAGCTGCTACGTGTCTGTCCGACAGGTAGCAGTTAAAGGGTGTGCATCTGATAATTAATAATTCACGTGCCTGCACTTGCTGGCCTTGATGTCTGGTAGGACTGCTGATACCACTGACATGGGGAAAAAGCATTTGTAGTAGGGGGAATCTGTTCCGAGGAGCTCAGCAAAACAGTCCCTGCTGTGGAGGGTGGGAAGGGAAGCAAAGCCCAGCTCGATAGCACAGGAACTAAGGATGCATTACCTCTATCTCCCCTGGGAGAAGGCAGCCTCGCATCTGGAAAGCAGAACGTGAGAAGGCTGTAGGGACTGACTTGAATGGGGTTGAGGGGGGCACCAAGCTCAAGCACTGTGTGTCTCTAAACAGAGCTGTTTTGTGGCTACTGCTGGCTCATACCCAAGCTCCTGTTTTTGTTTTCTTTGCAGGTTCATGGAACAGCATCCAGAAATGGACTTTTCAAAGGCTAAATTCAACTGAGCCCTCCCCTTCTCCCCCCTCTTTCAGTCAGCCCATTGAATGGGGCAGGATTTGTATTGCAGGATATGTAGGGATCCCTTACCTTGGGCAAGTAAACACTTCCAGCATCCCCACCTGAGCTTGCTGTGGAGGCAGCTTTGTGAAGTTGTCCTCTGTTGTCCTGTGTTGAGCAGAATGCAAGGCCACAGAATTGGCCTGCAGCAGCGCATCAGTTGGAGCCATCTGTAACACTTCCCGTACGGCAGTTAGGGGAGAAGGAGGGGCTACAGCAGCAAAAAAAGGGTGTTAGGTCTACAAGAGCCAGACTTAAGAGGTTTTGGGACATATCCTTAATATATTGCTTAGCTTAATTTCCTGAGTCTTCAGAGCTGTTAATCCACTCTTAACCATTTTGGTTCTGGCAGGAGGTACTCTTGGGTTTTACTCCCTTCCCCCTTGACTTTCCTGCTCTCCTGTGAAAACAGATCCTGCTTATTTTGTAAAGGGTACTTAGCCCATCACTCTGCTTCTGCCTCCTTGGGCCTTGGAAAGGAAACATGCTAGTAAGAACCAGCTATTGCAGTAGAGAAAGAAAGACACTGCTCCTGCTCTGAACCAGTCTGCTTCATGTAGCAGAGGGCATCATACTACTTTCCAGAAACTGAATGGGGAAATGTAAAACTGGTTCCCCTGTTCTCATGTGTAATGGATTCAAGGTTAAATCACATTCAAACAGAGGGTTTAGCAGCTGAACTGCACTCAGGTGCCTTCCTCCTTTGCTGCTGCTGTACTTTCCAAAGTGGAACAGATTAAGCTCTGCAGGGCTCTTGGCAGTGTCTGCTATCATGGCTGGAGAGGTTGACCTGCTGCCCTATGGAAAGGGAGGGCTGGAAAGCCTGTGGTCAAGGACAGGGTGTGGGGGAAGGGGGGGTCTTTGAGGGGTGCTGTTCTTGCTGGGAGTGTGTCTCCTGCCTCTTTTCCAAGAGCCTCTCTCCCTGCTGACCACTGACAGGCATCACTGCGTTCTCAGAGCTCCTGCTGATGAGTGGCATTACTCTGCATGTTCGTATCTTTGTTAAAACTGCAGTGCAACATAAAGAAAAAAGTGGCATATTTCCAGGTAGAGCGTGTGATTTCTCCTGCAGAAGAGATCCAAGCGGCCTGCGCAGGCTTGGATGTGACCTGGAAGGGGATAATGGCAGTGCCTAGGGAGCCTGCCTGGCAGGGGCTGGGGCTGCACGCTACAGCTGCTGGTAAAGACCTCTTGGGCTGCCTGCTGTGACCGAATGCTCCCCAGCTAAGGAGGGGCAGCTAGAGCTGAGTGTCTCTTGCTCAGAAGTGCTGACTAATTTCAGACCCGGCTCACACACTTTGTCTGTGATGACCAAGGTCCGTCACTCCAGGCTCCGCTCTCCACTTAGCAGCGTGTGACTCCACTGAGGAAGCCACCTTGCTTTATGACAAGCTAATAAGGAAAAGATTCTGTATCCGATGGGTCCTGAAAGCCTGGGCTCCCATCAGTCCTTCGCAGGCTACCCCAAAATCCTGTTGCTGTGCTTAGTTCTCACCTCTGCCCCCCTGCCCCCCCCCCCCCAAGATATTTCCATCTCCTACCAGAGGGAGTGGGCATAAACAGCTGAAAAACCTCCTTGGGCAAAGTCCATCCTGGCAGTGCACCTCACTTGTTTGTTTTTATTTTTGAGTTGTAGGACACGCTTTGCATTTAGTCTCCCCGTTTTACAGGCTCTCTGGGTCAAAAAGCAGCAGCCACCCAGTTGAGCAGTGGCCTTGGGGGTGTGCATGGCCCCAGGTCTGGGCAGCTGCCGTTGGGCTGCTGTGCTTTGCAGCTCGCTGCCTGGGGGCGGGTTGTAGCAGGGGTCTGAGAGGAGCTCTGCTCTGGTTCTTCCCGCCTGCTAATCTTACGGTTGATCTTACAGGTGTGCATTTGCCCTTCTGTGCTTTGGCACTGATAAAACAGTAGAGGGTCTCACGTTACTGTAAAAAAGCCAGATTGTGTGTTGGCTGCTTCTGCGCTTAGGCCTGGAGTGAGTATACCTGCTCAAGTCTGCTCTTACCCACCGGGGCGCGTGAGCAGGAGCGGGGTGCCCAAGCTGTTCTGGGGATGGGGCAAGCCTTTCCCCCTCCTCAGCTGCGCACTGGAGAGGGGAGGCCACGGCGTGCAGCTCCAGTGCTCCCTGGAGTTGGTGGAACAGCAGGAGAGACGGGGTTGGGCTCTGCACCTGCAGCGGGATCTGCATCCGGCCGCCAGCCCCTCCTAAGGAGCAAGCACAGACAGGCACCAGGGCAGCAAACAGGGACGGGTCGTAAACCTGCACAGTTTATGGCACCACCCAAAGCCCAAACTGTAGCTTTGTTACTTCCCGCTTACCACCTCACCCCGTCTAACCAACACTGGGAACCCTGAGTCCGGCCTGATCAAGCAAAAGCTCAGGCCAAATCTAAAGGCAGATCACCAGTGGCTGCCTGGATCTGGGATCCGGTGATGCAGGCCCCAGCCAGGGCCGTTTGCAACGGCAGAAGGCATGGGATTAGCCGCTTGAATCCCAACTCACTGCTACACAGAGCGATGCTGCCTGTTGGAAACACAGAGCTGCCTCGAGTTTTGATGAGGTGACTCCCAAACCAAAATCTCTACAGCTGTTCTTGCCCCCTGCCCTGCAGGATCTTGGCACGTGTGAGCATACAGCAGCGGTTGGTGTAACTGTGACTTTGAAATTCCCAAGTTTTCCAGTTCAGGCTGGCTTGAGTCTGCGTTCTTGTTGGCTTCACTTGCAGGGGGCTGTGGGTGATGGGCCCTGGACTGCACGTTGGGTAGCAGCAGCTGAGCAGGCTAAGAGAAGACAGAGAAAAGGCAGTGGCAGGAACCCTAGAGGAAGCTGGGGGGGATTTTTGCAGGGGAGAAGGAGTCTTTCAAACAAGTAAAGAAAAAAACCCAACCAACCAACCCCTCCTGGGAGAACTGGGCCATGATTTCAGCTCTCACCTGTAAGCCAGGTGAATGTCCTGGGCTGTGTTTGTGAACTGCAGTTGACCTGAGCACTACCCTGGACTTCAACCCTTCCAGCCAGCGGAACAGAAGGTGTTTCTCCTGCCGGCCTTGTCCTGTGCAAACTACCCAGCTGTCATTGACTTTCTCTGGGCCGAGCTGAACCAAACCCACCCTTTTGCTTCCAAAAGGCAGCTTCCTCCTGGAACAAACTACACAAGGGTAGCACAGTTCTGGTCCCAGCTGCTGCAAAAGTGACTTACAAATTGCAAATACCCTCACTCAGCATGACCGCAATCTGTGGCCTTCTTCTCTGTGGTTAAGGCAGGGAAACTCTGGATACCACAAGGGACATCGGGAGCCAAGTCTTACAAAAGCCTCCGTGTCTCGATTCCTAGCAAATGCCCCCCTGCCCAAGCCCTGACAGCCAGAGCAGGGCTCTGAACTAGGGTGCTATGAGATGAAGGTCCCTTCGCCTTTCCGCATCTGTTTCAAATTACCTGGAGAAGCTGTTCCAGTGCTGCCACCCTCCGGAGCAGAGGCTGCCAGCACACCCCAGAGGTCTTCGCCGCCGCCTGGGTGCAGCAGGTCTCACCTAAAGCACAGTCAGTGCGAGGGAGCCGTGGGTGCTGGCTCCAGAGATCACCCCCAAGCAAGGCAACTCCGTACCGCAGCGAGCAGCCAGGCTGGGGAAGGGGGCACAGTTAGTGCCACTTCCCCCACGGCTCGGAGCTGCAACAGGAGGGTTAGAGCTGAGGGAGAGGCCCCGGGCTCCCCAAGCGCTGCTGGGGTCCCCGCGGTGCCACGGGGCCTTGCGGAGGTGGCCCTTGAAAGGGGCATTCGCACCTCTCCTAAGAAAACTCAACTCCCCCTTCTCAGGGCTTTCAAAAACAAAGCCTCAAAGGCAAGCAGGGTCTGCAGAGGGCTTCCCCATGCTTCAAAGCTTCCCCTGATCTAACACCAGACTTTGGCTTAGCTTTTATTAATAAATACTGCAGCTCAGATCATTTGGGAAATGGCCTAGGCTGCAGGACTGCTTTGAGAAAAGCACTGAAATAGCAAAAGCCCAAAGAAGGAAACAGAGGTACCTGATGTTTAACATTACTGCTTACTTTGAAGAGAAGCCATAGCTCCTCTGCTACTGCTGCAAGCTTCTAAGGACCAGGCTGTAAAAGAATTTAGGGTAAATCCATCTGTTTTCTAACTTCTAAGCCACACTAAAATAAATCATTCAGCAGTTCAAGGTTTGGATAGGGCAGATGACTTTCTTTAACATTCAAAACATATGGTATGCATCTTTTCCTATCAATCAATCAGAGTTACTGATCTTTCTAAACCCCCAAACTAAGAAACCAGTGACAGTCAAGCGAATCAGACCATACAGTGTGTTGGATCCTACCAAAGGCACCCGATCGGGCCTCACTGTACTAAAGAGCACCACTTTTACAGCATGGCAAGGACATGTGCATGCTATGACTCTGGAGACTTCTGGCAAAACCAAGCCCAAAACAAATCAAAGTCTTCAGGGAAACGAAGGTGCTGAGTCAGGCTCCCAAAAGGAAGTGTGTGTGCAAAACGAGCCGCTCACCCTCTCCCGAAGCTGCGCTCAGCTGGCTGAAGGGCTCTCATTTGTAAGATCTCTGCCTTGGCAACCCAGTCTCTCTGCAGATCACTCAACAGCCCACTCGACACAAAAGCTCAGAGCAAAACCCACCACAGTAACAGCCAAGACAGCTTGATTGACAGCAAACATGACTTTCAGCAGACAAAAAAACCCTGTGGAGGTGTGAGTGAGGAAAACTGTGATAGATGCAGCAAAGTAACCCTTAAGAGCAAGAACGAGAGTTACTGAACGTGAAACTCAAAGCAGAGAGAGATCAACTGCGAGATCACAGTTCTAAATACAAAGTTTTCAAACATTTACAGAAATTGCAACAATCTTACAGCAGCATAAGCTACACATTGAGCCGAGGTAGTTTTAAACAAGCCAGCTAGTGAGAAAACAGTGCTTTGGGGCAGGGAATGAGCTCTCGCGCTGTGTATGCGCAGAACCCGGCAGGCAGAGCCGCACTGAACAGTGGTCGGATCCAAGGCTTTAGAAACAGCCTTCTCCTGAGTATTAAATGGGCCCAAGGAAAATAGAAGTGATGATGTATATTATTAACAGCCACTCTGGGCCATTCGAACTGTTTGAATTAGCGGTGAGGGAAGACTAATCTCTTCCAGGAAGAGCTCTGGTGAAATTCAGATAGCAACTGGGCAGGCACCGAGCGGAAAAGCGTGGCTCAGACTTGCAGGAGGAACTAGCAAGGCAGCTTAGGAGCAGGTGGGGACAGTGAAGATGGCTCTGTTTACCAACAGACTGGTCCTAGGGCTCTGGTTGCAAAATATCCTCTCCGGCAGACCCTTTCCAGCCGAGAGCAGGCAGCGCTTGCTTACCTGTTCAAGGGTTTCAGTTCCTTCCGGGAAACGCGTCTCCTCCGTGACTGCAGCAGAGGCTGCCCGCTGGCGAAGGGCAGTCAGTCAGCTTGAACTGCAGCCTTCGTTCAGGGAAACTGGGGCAGAAGAGGCAGAGGACCACACACGGGAAGAGCCCAACTTCCGCCAGTCTGCAGAGACTAGGCAAGAATCATGCTCTCTAATGGACCTCGCTTTACAAAGGAAAAAGAGGGGTTTGGCGCCAACGCTTCACACCGTGCACCCTGTTCTCTTGCAGGGGCAATGGTCACTCCGACAGCACCCATGTCCTTGCCGGGGAAAACGCAAGCTGAAACTATCTCCCTGCCTTTCTCCATCAGGGAGGGCAAGGGAAGGTCAGCTGCAGGGAATGGAGCTTTGCAGATTATCTGCTGAGGTTTTTTTTAAACCTGAATTAGAAAGTGCAAAACTGGTCCTTCAAGTCAGAGGGTCAGGCAAGCATGAGACTAACCTAGCCTCCTTCCTCATCCCCGCCAAGCAGATCCTGCCCCTCTGTTAAGAACAGCGGCTGCTCCAGGGTGATTACAAGGAACACAAGTGCATTGGGTTGCATTTTCTAGCGAGACGCGTAGACGCCACAGGGAACTAGTTGGAAACTCTTCCCCCCAGGTTCTGTTTTTCTGGCCTTCAGTTCCAGCATCACCCCTCAGGGAAGGTCCACACTTCCCTGCATGCAAACAGGCACCTCCCCAGAGGCTCCTTGATTTGCAGCCAGCTTCTCCGTGCCCCAGACAGGCAGCTTTGCCAAACAGACAGGAAGATTTTCATCCACGTGCTGCTGTCTGCTGCTGGAAAGGCAGAGATCAGTCTCCCCCGCACACCCTCCCCTCCTGGCCTGGACTCCCTCGGCAGAGGGATGCTCTCACAGATCTGCTCCAGGCAGGAATGTAAAGACACACAGCACAGGTAAGGAGCACATCTTTCGCTTTATAAAAAAGACCGAATCAGATGTTAAGGAGTGCAAAAGAATCCCATAAGACACCACAGGTGCACCAGCTTCCAGGACCAGCAGGCTGACAGTCTTCCACTCGGTGAATTTTTGATTTCTTTTCTTTCTTTCTTTTTTGCAAGCTTAATCCACACACATTCACTCTTAGTACACAGACTATACAAAAAGCAATGTGCTATTTCACCTGTAATGGCTATTGGCAGCTCTCTGCAAAGTCCCTCCTCTCCCCTTGTCTCCAAAGCTCCACTGCACAGACTGCATAGCTGCGTGTCAGTGTGACCCACGCTGATGCCTCAGTGCACAGGTTTAAGTAAACTTGTCCAAATATGGATTTACAAATACATTCAGAAGCAGGAAGTCAAACGGGACCATCAGTAAATGTAGCATTTGGAAGGAGGTCACCAAATACAGCCAGTCTGGGAATCCCAGGCTGGCCTCGCTTTGGGTCTCTTCCTCGCATAAACACGGCTTTTCCACAAATCAACAGCTTTAAACACAAAGCAGGGAGAGGAGGAACCCAAATCAAAGCCGCAGTCACCCCTTCATTTTCAGTATCTCTCTCGTCACTGTCTCAAGGTGTGGTCTTGGTGATGTCCATGATTTATAAAAGCATGCTCTGAAATGTGAGCAGTTTGCAAAACCAGAGACTAACAAAAACTGTAGGGTTCAAAGTGCTTTGGCCAGTTAAATAAGCTTGACTGCTTACGCGAGGAATTAAATCCGTTTCCCCCCTACCCAACCTTTTGAAGAGTAAACACAGGCTATGAACTAAAGGCACATTTCAGTTCAATTGAGGCACATTTCAATTTCATTAAGGCATAAAAATAGGGTCTACACCAAAGCACGGGACCTATTTTGGCTTCCCTCTCCCCCAAAACACTGGGTGCGTTTATTCCATTGCTGGTGAATTCAGCTACCCATTTTCTGTTCATGTACAAGGGCACCTGAATGTATAAACAAGTTCCATGGCTTCACATGTTTACTTTCTGATAAACAAGCAAGTGGCAACACCAGTAAGGTAGGGCTTCCTCCTGCTGCAGCCCTCAAGGTCGTCTGGCTTCGAGCCTTCAGGATAGCAATATCACATCTCGTGCTTGTTACTGGCTGTTAAAGGAGAGCAAAGGGAAGAAGGCATTGAGTTCCCACAGGGGAAAGGCAGGAGCGAGCAGTTCGTCGCAGACGCTTTGGAGACGCTTTCACAGGGAGGCTTTCCTTTCCGAGCAAACACCTTCTCAGGGAGTTTCTAGCAGAGTGGTCAAACAGCCCAGTTCATAATTACAAAAAAAAAAAAATGAACCATTTATTCCACTCACCTGCCACAACCCAAGCTCAAGGCTCTCCCCAGCAGTCAGTGGGAAATCAAGCACAAGGGGGAAACGCGGAGGGCCTGGCAGAGGAGTGAGAAAGAGCTGACTGGCGTGCAAGCCACAGATCAACACTTGCAATTTTCTAACACCTCGTGCTGGTAGTTCACATCAGATTGGCAGCGACCGCAAAGCTGATCTCCATGGTCTGTTTGGTAACTGGGAGACAAGAGCTGGGTAGCAGTCCAGGCACTTCGTCCCCCCTGGAACTGGCACTGATTGACTATCGTAGGAGACATGCCAAGAGGCCAAAGATTAAATGAACTGCATTAACTGAACCTTCTCCTTCCAAGGTAGCAGGAGATGACACCACTAAAGGTCAGCAGGAAGATGGCATATCCAGCTACTGTAAATACCATGGATAGAGGACTTACATTTCTGGGACCACAAAGCCAGCAATTTTAAGTAGCGATCTGGGCGCCTAGAGAGCAGGGTGCTGCTAATACCTTGGCTTTCACCTCAGGGTTGTGACAAACAGAGACACCACATGATTATTCACTCCCCAAGTTAACTTATGCAATGCCAAAAAGCAAAAACTGTACAGCAGATTCTCAAAGCAGGGAAAGAGCTGGGCCACTGAGGTCGTTGAAGCTAAATGCCAAAAATGGAAATAAAATCCAGTACTTCCTTGTTCATCTTCTCCTCCCAGGGCAGACAGTCCACCTTCCAAGCTCATTAGATCCACAGTTCATTTCCATGATGTTCGATATTGTCCAAAAAAACCAATGCAACTCAGAGAAGAGGAGAAGAATGGCTTCAACAAAGGATAAGAGCAGACTGGAAAAAAAAAAATAGTGGCCTAGCATGCTCTGTACTGAAAGGGTAGAAATCGGATTGCTGCAAGGCCTTGTAGCGCCTGCCTGCTACTTCCGTCCTTTTCCTTAACAATACACCTGAAGCAGAGGTGCCCCAGATGAGTCAGTCTCTGTGTCTTGGAAAGAGGAATCTCTGCTCGTTGGAGATCCTTGGAGAGGAAAGAGAAGAGAAGGTGACATCAGACAATGTGAACTGTAGCAGCCAAGCGCCTGGATGTTAAGCAAGTAGCTGCCACAAAGGCCTTTGTGTATCATGAGGGAGGAGAAAGCCACACAAAGCCCACAGGCAGGGAACAACCCTGCCTGTATTGTAGCCACCTTCCTGTTTTTATGCAGGAGAAAACTTGTCTTTTAGCCCTGGGCAGCTCTTTGGAGTGGAGCATGAAACACAGTGAGGATCAGAGCTCAGGGGACGGCCATTCAGTCTCTCCTCCTGCTTCCCTTTAGTACGTTTCCCTTCATTCCCAGGATAACCCAGCTGTGACCGAAGCTGGTTGCATCCCAAATATAACCTGCCTTCCCTCAAACTTTGTCAGGGTATCTGGAGACTGAAAGCTCTCAGGCCAAGCACTGTGCACAGAGCGAGCACTCCATACCTCAGTTTCATTCTCCTTCCCAAGGACAAACCTGTGTGGGCAGACCCCAACCTTCTGGGCCCCCTTCATTCCTGAAGCTCAGTAGAGCTATGCACCTTACAATAACCCAAGAGCCAGATGTTGGATCAGCCTTTGCAGATGGTGAAAACCGAGCTTCCCATATGGGAAGCCTGGGCATTCCCCTCATTCCTGCTAGATGCCCTCCTCAGCGATGCCTCTGCAGCTAAGACCCACAGACAGGTACGTTACCTGCACTGCTATGCCGCCTCATATTCCTGGCTATCACATCTGCTGGCGTTTCCTCCGATATTTGCACAGCCAAGTCTGGAAAGAAAAGCAAGAAGGCCTGATACAGGAAAGGATGGGCAGCTATGACTCAAGAGTAAAGGTACCTGTCAGGAGATGTATAGGGCTCTCCCTCAGAAGGCACCACCCTTGGGTAATAGGAGAGGTAGCGTGGTATTCTTCAGATTGCTTCCACCATTGTCTTGGTAATCTGAGCTTTATAGCCCTTAAATACAAGGAGGGCACAGCAACCCTACTGCTAAACTGGGAAGGACAAGAGCCAGCCAGCTTCCTTTGTTATTCCTGGATATCTCCTTGCCCCCACGGTGAGCTTTTCAAGATCCTTCTACCACAGACTCTCTTGCAAGCTATTCTGGAGGTCAGTAGATTCAGGCTACTCCAGGCATCAAGCACTCACGCTGTGGAAACAGCTCCTCTCTGCACAGATGCATACTGGCTTCTCCTCACGCCAGTGAGCAGGAGAATCTCAGCTCTGAAAGGGCTCCGTCACGATAGTCTAAGGGTGGCATTAGCAAAGAACATTGGTAAAGCATGGGGAAGAGAGCCAGCTTAGTAACTGGACATCCTCTGGCACTAGCCAGCTTGTCTGGTCATACCAGTTAAGCTTGACTCATGGTCTCTCTACCTAGCTTGGAGGTGAGGAGGAGAGCCAGAATTATCACAGAAGCAGCAGAATAAGCCCTTGTATTACTCAGTGCAAGCTTCACTGACAGTAAAGATAGTATCAAGAAAGCCACGATGCAATGACTGATGAGAAGCAGGTCTCCAGTAATAAGCAAGCCATCTCCATTCGCACATCGCAGAAAAATAAGCTCAGCCTGAAGACAGAGATCAGTTTTCAACCCCACTCCATTGCCAACTACAAGCACCCACATCTCTATGGCTTTGATACCTATCATATTGAAGCTGTAACACCAAGGAACCTGCACATACCATCTTGGCTGATGACCATGGACTCCAGCATGGTTTCATTACCGCTGTCCGGTGGGTTGCCTCTGCTGGACTTCTCCTCGTGGCTCTGGCTGGCTGGGATAGAAATATGGGGCCGGACCCTACTTTTCCGGGTGCTGATGCGTATGATGCCTCGGACCAGCCTGCATTCAGCATCCTGCTCATCCAGGTTGTAGTCCTGAGTTATGCTATTGATGAGGTCCGAGATCTTGTTGGTCTTCTCCAGGAAGACCGTGTCTGATGTGCACTTGGCCAGCTCATCAATCTGGTGGACACTGAAGAGCTCCGTGAGTTTCTTGAAGATCAGGACGTCAATCTCCCTGCTGGACATGGAGCCGTTCAGCTCGCTGATGTCCAGGTCGGACTCGTGAAATGAGTAATACTCCTCTGAACTCCGGTGGCTGCTGGGGAGTGGTGGCTTTTCTATGCTATTCCTTAAGGGCTTATCTGGCAGCAGCTCTTTGCAGCATGAATCTGAATCCAGATGGTGACTGGGGCTCCTGTTTTGATAGACAGGAATGCCCTTTAGTTTCACATCTGGGTAACTGAAACTGCTACCCATGCTGGTCTTTTTGATCTGGTTCCCATTCTTCTCAGTGGGAGAGATGTTGGCGGGGCTGTTTGGCAGTCGCCCATTATAATCTCCGTTCTTTCCATCATCAGTGGAGGTCTCAGCAGGCCCTGGATAGGTGATACAGACACTGCAGTCCTGAAAGCAGCCCCCACAGGTCACTATACAACAGAAAACAGCCTTGTATGTGTTCCAGGCCTGAGACAGAGAGGAACAGCATAAGCTCTGGGTTTGGGGAGCCTCTGCTGTACCAGAGATAAAGGTAATTGTTTCTGCCTCTCTCCCGTTAGAGTCTTTGAGGTCAGCTTTGCGACCTTTCCTGTCCCGCATTTGCTGGGCTCTGCTGCGGCTCTGTTTGATTTCAGGCGTAGAGCCACTGAACACCTCCAGACTGACATCACTTTCCTTGGATGGTCTGCTCCGCAGGGGCACAGCCTCCTGGTAGGACTGGTTCATCCGGTGATGGCTGTTTAGGTTTTGGGGGAGTCCTGTTTTCCGGCCCAGCATGGCTCACCGCTCAGGCACCTGAAGAACAAGGTCTCAAGTCAAACAAAGCATTTGTTGCCAGTCAAACCCTAGCAAGCTGTTGATCGACAGAGGGGGAGAAGGTCCCAACACTCAAATTCAGTGATTCTCAAATTCAACATTTCAATTATTTACAGTAATATTTTGCATTAGGGCTCATGCTGTTCTCATTTGTCACATAGACAGGGATATTTGTCTGCATTTAAGAGTTCTCTGACTACTATAGCTTTGCTGCTTCCTTACAGAAGATGCTTGAATCAGAAGAGATGTTTCAAAAGGGCAACTTTTAAGACATCAAAATCTCTGTAACCTTCAGAAGAGTTTTTCTGAACACAGCTGGAAGAAGAGTCAGGCTCCAGAGCCGTTGTTCCAAAGGCAATAAATGAGCAACACAGCTGTAGGTGGAGCCGGCTGGCTCACAGGCTCTAAAGGGAAAGTATCTTTTTTTAAACAACTTCCCCTGTGTCTTGCATTCTTTGGGATTAAGCTGGGCTCTAACAACACTTATCTATTTCAAAACACATCATGCCTAAGAGGAGATGACAAGCAATCAATCGTTATGCAAGTTGCCAATTCAGACTCCAGATTATACGATGTTATTCAAATTTAGAGGATTTAGCAATGACAGCGCTACTAACGCTGAAGATTTTGCCAGCCATGCTAAGGCTGTGTTATGTTAAAGAACGATGTCTTCATCTGGATTAAAAGAAAGATACAGTTGAGAAATCAATCTCAAATCACGCCTCACGGGAGCAAAACTTTTACAAGGCCCTAACGCAGAAATCACCTACCAGACTACCTACTCAACCGTTTTTTTCATTGCCGCTATACTAATACAATTACCCGAGGCCTGGACACAGGAGTAAGCTATTTTTACAGGGTACTATTATCACCATGTAGCTGCACAGATCTAACAGAGTTTGGCACATTAAATCTCCCTACTATAAAGACAGCTCAGCACTGGGCAACAGCTAGGGAAGTCAGGTCAAGGCTATCAGACTCTACTTTTGCTTTCATCCCGGTCAATGATGGGCTCCTAAATTGTCCATAGTTTCTAAGCTTCTTGGCTAACACTGCTTTCACCCCTGAGAGATCCTTTCTAATACCAATTAGGAAAAATCATAAGCAGTGAGAGCCCAGCCGTAGCGTAGTGTTTTTGGACTGTCCCTGCTGCTCTAGTATATACTTTCTACAGGGCACCTCAAATCTGTCCTACCTCGCTAGAGCACTGCCATTTTTCTTAAAGCCTTGCCCCCACAAAGAAGCAGACAGACTGAAAATGCTCCACAGGCGGTTATATCACACCACTGCTCTCCAGGAACATTTCAGCTCCATTAGCTTATAAAATTTATAAGTAGCACATGTCCCAAGAGTTTCCTTTGCACATTCCTGGACGATACGTTAAATATAAAACCCCCAGACGCTCCAATTCCTCTAAGTACTGAGCAGACAGAGCTCTCAGAAAACAGCATCAGCTGAAAGTTTTGATTGCTTTCACATCAGAACAGCAGGTTTTTTCCTCAGCTTTGTCATTTTTTAATGCAGTCAAAAATAAAAATTAAAAACAACCACATTTGAGCCAATCTACGCACAGAACTCCTTCCTAGGATGCTTGCTGTAATACTGAGGTCTCATCAAGAGATCCAACGTATGCATTGCCCATGAACAGTCATTTATATAGCAATTATTATCCTGAAATTTCAAAGCATCTTTGATATAGGGGAGAATATTATCTCTGTTCTACAGAAACAGACTTGCTGGCACAGAGATTAAACAACTTGCCCAACACTGCAGAAAACTCCAGCAGCATCAGGCGTAACATACACCTCCAGCTTCAAACGCTGCGCTCCCCCCCTTCGAATCGCAGCACACGTTTCTTGGACTACCAGATCACGCGTCTGAAAAGTTCTCAGCAAGCGCATACAAAACACAGCTCAGGGATTCAGCAGGTTCGTCCTGGCGCAAGCAAAAGACTAGACCAAAACACACAGCCAGCCGCTTAACACAGCCACACACAGAAACTTGGGCTAAAATTCACAGGCCAAGCTAATACTTACAATATAGTTGGGAGCTTGCTTTGCTCTCACGCAGGCACTTTGTCTGAATCAAGAAGATCCTTCTAAAGAACTTCAGCATCTGTTTCAGAGGAGCGATGTGGAGATTCACGTAGAGTTTGCGCATCTAAGAGTTACCCAGGGTCTAAGATCTTCATTGTTCAGAGGACAGGATTTCCTTTGAAAGATTTTAAAAAGCTAAATTCAGTTGCAAATCTTAATAAAGCCACACTGGTTTGCCAATAACCGTATCAGCACTGTTTTTTAGAAGCTAGGGAAGTCAAAGCATTACGTTAAAAAGGGGCCAGAGTACCTAAATTCACGAGGTAAGATTTATGCCTTTCTCACCATTTATAGATACGACTTCTCCAAAACATGCAGAAAGATCACTGGCTTTTACACTTTTCTAGGCAGCCTGGCTGCTGCCGGGAGCCCGAACCTGCTCTGCAATCGCGGCTCGCAGACTCCTAACTGCTCTGCTGACCCCGGGCAGCGACAGGGACCCCGGCCCCGAACGGCACAGACCAAGCCCCTCCGCTGCGCTCCCGCTTCCTCCCTCCTGTCCGTTTAGGAAACGAACGGTCCGGCCAAGGAACTGCCTCTCACCAAAGGCCCCCCCGATTTTAGCCGAAAACCAGGGCTCCGCCGTAGCGCAGGGAAACAAAATTTGGCAAGTTCCCCTTGACCAACGAAGCGGTGAGAGCGGCGACCCACCCGCACAGGGCCCCGCTGCCCCCAGACCCCGGCCGACGGGCCGGTTCTCAGAGAGGCCGAAGCCGGTAGACGCGGGAGGGGGGCGACAGCCCGCGCCCCGCTGACCCCGCCGCGAGGGGCACGCGCGTCCCCGGCACCGGGCTCGCCACCAGTGCTCCCCCCGCGGCTTTTCGGGCCTAGAAAGCCAAAGAGCAGGGGCCGGGCCCAGCCAGCCCCCCCGGCCAACCGGGGAGGGGGCAGAGAAGGCCCCGGGGC
>NW_020448197.1:202079-207067 GCF_003343035.1 Apteryx rowi | reverse complement strand
GCTGCCGCGCTCCCTGTCGCCAGCGGGGCTGCCCCGAGGGGGCCGGGATCCCTGTGCCTCGGGATCCCTGTCCCTAAGGATCCCTGTTCCTGAGGATCCTTGTCCCAAAAGGTCCCTGACCCAAAGGGTCCTTGTCCCAAATGGTCCCTGTCCTGAATGGTCACTGACCCTAAGGATCTCTTTCCCAAAGGGTGCCTGTCCCTGAGGATCCATGTCCCAAAGGGTCCCCATCTCTAAGAATCCGTGTCCTCAAGGGTCTCTGTCCCTGAGGATCCCTGTCCCTAAGGATCCCTGTTCCTAAAGATCCCACTCCCTGAGCATCTGTGTCCCAAAGGGTCCCCATCCCTAAGGATCTGTGTCCCTGAGAGTCTCTGTCCCTGAGGATCCCTGTTCCTGAGGTTCACCATCCCCAAGGATCCTCATCCTGAGGATTTCTATCCCCAAAGATCCCTTCCCTCAGGATCCCTGTCCCCAAAGATCCTCACCCCAAGGATCTCTGCCTCTAAGGATTTCCATCCCCAAGGATCATTGTCCCCAAGGATCCCCTTCCTGGAGGATCCCTATCCCTAAGGATCCCTGTCCCCAAGGATCCCCCCATCTGCATCGCAGCAACCCTTGTTGCTTTAATTCCCGTGTCCCTTGCAGGCAAAAACACCAAGAACACACAGGGCTGCAGGACCCACGTTCCCGCAGCGCTCCGAGATCCCTGCCGGGAGCCGCTGAACAAGAGCACCGGGATATTCCCTCTCCAATACATGGCCACACGGAAAAGAAGAGGCAGTTTCTCCTTTCCCTGGGTTTGGCCGAGGAATCACGGCGCCTTGTTGGGGGCCGCGTCGCTGCTGCCTGCCCCAGCAGCCCGCCGGGGTCGCACCCGAGCCGCTCTCCCGCGCGCCCCGCTCCCGGCTCCCGGCCTGCTGCACACCCGCCAGAGAACGGATCGAAATCGGTGCATGTGTGACAGCAGCAGCGCGTGTCCCCCGAGGTCCCGCGGGGAGCGCGAGAAACGCGCCCAGGGAGAGGCGGCTCCTGGCCCTGCAGAGGGGGACCTGGACCGCCGGTCTCACCCCGCTCCCGTTATCCACCCCAGTCCTGGCTCCGCTTTTATTTCGGAGAGGCGTCGCGCGGTTCCCAGCCTGGGAGCCGCTGCTGAGTGCGGCTGGAAACCGGCACAGGCTGCCGCCACCCCGAGCCGGATGGGTAACGTGCGGCACCGCTGGGCAGGTCGCCCTCTCCCGCAGCGCTCCGGCCCTTTTGCAGAAAGACACCATGCTGGAGAAAAAAAAAGAAGGAAAAACAACAAAAGGAAGGAGCCTCTGCTTCTGAGGATCCCGTGCTCAGTGCCCAGGCGCCCCCTCCCGCTCCCGCACGCCCCGGGCCCTGCCAGGCGGCTCCGCTCCTCTAGTCCGATTTTCTGCCGCTCGGTGACTCACCGGCTCGCTTGGAAAAGCTGGTGATTCACCGTTGGGGTCGCATCCTTCCCGGGAGATTTGGGCAAAGGAAGGGAATGGGGGGGGGTGCGGAGTGGGCTGCGGCGGAGGCCAGGAGCGGGCAGGATTCCAGCCGGTGTCGTTTCCCCTGCTGGGGCTTCGTTTGCCCGAAGTGCTGCTTGGAAATGCCTCGTCTCCCTCTTTGCCAGGTGCCCCGGAGGCAGATCCCAGCTGCGAAATGTCTCCCGGCGCTGCCCATCGGTTTGCGCCATGCTCCGGCATGAGGCCTGCTGCGATGCTCCGCTCCCCGGGGCCAGCACCCCGTTCTGGGCTCTGCTCCACTTGGCTCCTGCCACTCCCACGGCGCCGGCTGCTGTTCGGAGTGGGATGGGACTGTCCGTGCGTCGAACCCCTTCGTCCTCGTCGCTCGCACTGACCCTGCTCCACGCAACGTCCTGGCCGCAGACCACGACGAACCTCAATTTTTTCCAAATTACTGGCAGATTCTCTCCACTTTTCCCCCCTTCCCAGCTCTGGGACACCTCCTCGGCTCCTGCCATCCACCCCGGCTGCCTGGGGAAGTCCCAGGCTGGGAAAGGTTGCCCTGCACTCGGAGCGAACAACTTCGCTCTGTGCAAGCGGCCCCTTGTTAGGAGATGGGAGAATCGGCTGCGCGGATGCATCGCTCCCTGGCCAGACGCCCCGGCTGAGGCTCCATCCGAACCCGGGCAAGCGGGAGAGAGACGGCGACGGCGTTAATTAGTTAATGGCTATAACAGGGCTTCACTTTTCCGGAGGGGCAGGACGGTGCGAGAGGAAGCGAAGCAACCGGAACGCGTGGGAGCGGGGGGAACGGGCTGGGTTATCGCCGAAGCACAGGCAGCCGAAGCGGATTAAATGCATTCCCACGAATCGCCTAATCTCTAACGGCCGATTTGCTTGGAACAAAGCGGCTAAACAACTCCCCTGCTCGGAAAAGGGCCCGTGGGCAGCGGGGGGCGCAGGAGCCGGGTAGCGCCGTGGGGCGACAGGCAGCGCCACGCACCGCTGCGGGATTCACGGCGGCACCTCGGCTCGGGATCTTTGCCGTCCGCGAGCCGCCGTTGTACGTGGAGCGCCCGCGCGAGGAGCAAAGCTCTCAAAACGGCTTTTGCATCAAAGAGGTTTATTCTGAGCGCTGCTAAATTCAGACTCCTCCGATAAATTATTAATAGCTTGTCAGCCCAGGGCGAGATCCTGCAGCAGCGCGGGAGGGTTTCCAGGACTCGGGGAGTAACTTTTCCCACTGGGAGGTGGAGGGACACCTATCTTGCATTTCTCTGTTATTTGCTTGTACTGGACAAGGCGGCGAGTCCTTCCTGCCTTTTCCAGCCTCGCCTGCTGCCTTTTGGGGCCCTGCAAGGAGACGGGGTGAGCCCGAGCTGTGCTCCTGCGGGGTCCGACCGAGCAGCCCCGTCAGGCCAGCGCGGGCCGTGCGTAGTCCGTCTGCTGCCGAGCGGAGCCAGGCAGAGCCGCGTCCCCCCGTCCCGGCGCGCTGCGCCACCGCGAGCTGCTCGTACAGCCGCCCGGCGCCCCGGGTGCAGGAGCCGCTGCGATCTGCGTGCCCCTAAATGAGGTCGCCTCCGGGAGGGCTGGAGCCGGGAAGCCTCCCTCTCCCGGCCCTGCTGCGAGGTGCGAGGCATCTCGCAGGGAAAAAAAAGGTGCCAAGTGCGAAAAGCACTGAAGAGCAGCAAAAGCAGCCCCTGGTTTTTGCTATTAGAGCACTGGCCCTTAGCAGCTGGGGTGGCAGGAGTGGGAAAAAGCACAACAGGGCTGCCAAGGTTAACGGGAACGTTTCCGTGCTGGGTTTGGATGCAAGTGCTGGGCTCGCTGGCCGGTGCCAAAGGGGAAAAGGAAACACTCGGCGCTGATGGAGGCATCCCCTCTCCGGGGGGCATTGCGCTGCACACGGCCATCCCCCCCTTTCCACCTGCAAGGTCCTGGGGTCCCCACGTGGTCCTTGACAAAGTCGTGGCTGGGCCTCGCTCGCTCGCAGCGGCTCCGGAGAGCAGGGCAGCTGCCCTCGGATGGGCAGAGAAGGGCTTTTGGCACTGGGGGATGAGCCGGGCAGCGGGAGCCGGGCTGCTGGAGGCGAGGGCAGCGGGAATGCAGCCGCGAGCCGGGCACCGGCCCCCAGCGCTGACACAGCAGCCTCCAACGCGGCCCCAATGCCCGACCGGCACGTGGCAGCGCTGGCAAAAGCAGGGATTCAGCACAGCGCAAAACCAGCGCCGGCTGCTTCTTTTCCCTAAGGTGGGACAAGCAAAGCAGCCACCGGATCACGCAGGGTGGGGGCGACCGCCCTCGCGGGGCCAGATACGGGCCCGTCTGGAACAGTATTTTTTCTTTAAGCTTTTTTTTTCCGCTCCTCTCCAGGGGCAGGATGAGACCTTGGCATCCCTTTACTGTCCCCCCTGCTGCTTTGATGCGAAACACAAGCAGGCTGCGCACACCCATAGAGCGGGACGCGCCAGAGGAGCAGACCCCGGGAACGGGCGGAAGCGCCGCGGCTCGCGCCAAGCCCCCCCCCGGCGGCGGGCTGTGCCACCTCCTCTCGGCCCGCTCGGAGCTCTCTTAACGATGCTTTATGTAACGAGGACGCTGGCAGCGCCGCCGCTCTGACGGCAGGAGCGTCTGCCATCAAGGACGCGCCGTCCTAGCGCCGCGTCCGCTCTCCCACGCAGGCACCAGCATCCCCAGACGAGCGCCAGAAGCTTCTCTGGCTGCCTCGAGACACAGATCCAGCCTTTCCCAGTAACCCTTCCCGGGCCAGCCTTTCCCATTAATCCTTCCCCGTAACCCTCCCGAGTGTCCCTTTTCCCAGTGCAGCCTTTCCTAGTGACCCCCCCGGCACATCCCAGTAATCCTTCCCAGTGCAGCCATCCCAGTGACCCCCCAGCACATCCCAGTAACCCTTCCCAGTGCAGCCATCCCAGGGACCCCCCAGCACATCCCAGTAACCTTTCCCAGTGCAGCCACCCCAGTGACCCCCAGCACATCCCAGTAACCCTTCCCGGTCCAGCCACCCTGGTGCTTCCCCAGCACATCCCAGTAACCTTTCCCAGTGCAGCCACCCCAGTGACCCCCCCAGCACATCCCATTAACCCTTCCCAGCGCAGCCATCCCAGGGACTCCCCCAGCACATCCCAGTAACCCTTCCCAGTGCAGCCACCCCGGTGCTTCCCCAGCACATCCCATTAACCCTTCCCAGCGCAGCCACCCCGGTGCTTCCCCAGCACATCCCAGTAACTCTTCCCAGTGCAGCCTTTCCCAGTAACCCCCCCAGCACATCCCAGTAACCCTTCCCATCCCGGCCTTTCCCAGGGACCCTCCTCAGCACATCCCAGTAACCCTTCCCAGCGCAGCCACCCTGGTGCTTCCCCAGCACATCCCAGTAACCCTTCCCATCCCGGCCTTTCCCAGGCACCCTCCCCACCGCGGTCACCCCAGCGACTCCCGAGCAGGGCAGAAGCTTTCCAGAGCCCCGGTGCCGCTCCGACCGGGGCTGCGCCCGGCGCT
>NW_020448197.1:197654-201391 GCF_003343035.1 Apteryx rowi | reverse complement strand
TGGGGTCCTGGGTGGGTGGGGGGTGCCCTGAGGGACCCTGCAGGGTCTGGGGGACGTTTTGGGGTTGGGGGAGGGGGACCCAGGGGACCCTGCAGGGTCAGGGGCCCCCTAGGACAGTGCCCTGAGGGACCCTGCAGGGTCTAGGGGACGTTTTGGGGTTGGGGGGGGACCCAGAGGACCCTGCAGGGTCAGGGGCCCCCTAGGACAGTGCCCTGAGGGACCCTGCAGGGTCTGGGGTCCCCTAGGATGGTGCCCTGAGGGACCCTGTAGGGTCTAGGAGACATTTTGGGGTTGGGAGGGGGGCCCAGGGGACCCAGCAGGGTCTGGAGTGTCCTGGGGAAGGGTCCCTCAGGACCTGGGGGGGGGGGCTTAGAGGGACCCTGCAGGGTCTGGGGTCCTTGGAGAGACCTGGGGGGTCTGGCGCTACAGGGGACCCTGCGGGGTCTAGGGGGCCTTTGGGGTTGAGGGGCCCCAGGGCATCCTATGGGGTTTGGGGTGCCTTGTGGGCGGGGGGTCCCTGGGGGGGACCCTAGGGGATGTGGGGGGACCTGCAGGGTCTGGGGGCAGTGTAGGGGATCTGCTCTCGTCACCCCGCTCCAGGGTCGCCTCTCAAAGGCGAGCGGGTTGAGAGCAGCCCCGTTGCCCCCCCGGGAGGTGTCGCCGGGACCCCAGCCCCCAGGACGCTGGTGGGACCCACACCTCGCGTCGGGGCTGGGGGCAGGAGCCCGGCCTTGACGCAGCCCCCCGCAAGGCTCGCTGGAGGAATCGAGGGGCCCTGGACGGCGTTTTCGGCTGTGGACTGTGCAACCCCGCGGGGACAGAGCGCCGAAGAGGACCAGCTCTCGCCACGTTTGCCTCCCACGGGGCTCGGCCCGCGGCTGGATTTTGAGGAGCGGGCGGATGACACTTGAAGCCCCTCTGTGCTGACGTTCCCGCTCCGAAGCAACAGTCCGGCCGGGCATCCCGGTACCTCCGAATGTAACTGCGCGGCAGATCGCGGCCTTGCGGCGGCGGCGCCGAGGGCTCCGGAGGCACGGCGAGGCGGAGGTAGGCTGAGGACTCAGCATCCCCCTCCGGGCAGAAGGCCTCGGCCCCGCTGTCCCCCCGCCACCAGGACCAGCCTGCCCCGCTGACCCCAAAACTGCCTCGGGAGGGGGGACTGGTGCCCYGAGCCAGCCCCACGGCGAGCATCGCTCCTGCGCCGGCACCGCTGCGGCGGCCGGGCTGGCAAAGCCCTCTGCAAGCTTTCGCTGGACATACAGAGCCGCAACGTCTGCAACGCCCGGGCAAAAAGCGTTAATCGACCCCGCAAACGAGCTGCGGAAACGGGGGGGG
The DNA here is from genome assembly GCF_003343035.1 of Apteryx rowi. Taxonomy (NCBI): domain Eukaryota; kingdom Metazoa; phylum Chordata; class Aves; order Apterygiformes; family Apterygidae; genus Apteryx; species Apteryx rowi. The sequence goes on along the minus strand of NW_020448197.1, from coordinate 200,056 downwards.
GCCTGGACGTGTCCCGCTTTGCTGCGCCAAGCTTTCGCGGTGGCTTGTCCTCAACGCTGCATGAATTCCTCCCTCGAGCCGGAAGATCGTCACCCACCCCTCTTTTTTTTTTTCTTTTATTAAACCCGAAGACTTGGGCGTTTGGGGGTGGCGGGGGGGGATTTTCCTGACTCATGAGCGTGTAGAGGTTACCTTGACGTGAGAGACAGCAGGTCTGTTATGTAACGCTCGCTCGCTCCTCGCGGCCGTGCCGGCTGGCGCTGCAGCCGGGCTCGCGCGCCCACGCGGCGCTGCCCGTCCTCTGCGGCGGGCGATGCTGGAAGCGGGCGCCGGCGTCAGTAAACTTTGGTATATTTTATTCGCTCTACGCAGCGTCTTTAGGTGTTGGCTGGAAYACGACGGGGAGGGTGATTAGAACAGGGATTAGCAACTAAGCCTCCGTAATGACACGTAATTAATACCGGAGTGGATTTCTCCRATAACTCACTTCTTCCTTGCTCCACTTGTGTTGGGGGCTCGGAAAATGTGGAAAATGGTTCCCTGCATCAGAAAATCCCATTTTGGGCATGGAGGCTGCTGAGGCCTCTGCTGGGCACCACGTATATATACGTACACGGATGAGTCTGTCCTCCAGCGTCAGCAGGGACGTGAAAGGGCAGCAGAGCGAGGAGGGTCCGAGCCATCGGCTTGGCTTCAGGGTGACTTCCAGGCAGGAGACAGCGCTAGCTGGGAGTTTGTCTTTTCTCCATTAATCGCYGCTTTTAGGTGATGATTTCTGTGCACGCGTTCCCCGTTTTTAATGCTGCCCTGCTCTGAGCTCGCAGATGCTCTCGGCGAGGGGGAGTTAAACGCTGCTTTCGGGGCAACGCAGCCGCCATTCAGGTGCGAATCTCATAGCGTAAAGCCGAAGGGAAAAACTCCCCCTCCTTGCAGTCACCTTTTCTCGTGCTTTCCCTGCATCCCACCTCCTGTATCCCTGCTCTCACCACACCGGGGGATGTATCACCTCCTGGCTTAGCAAGCGGTAGGAGAGCTCCTGTTCCCTGGGCTCTTCCTTGCTCACGCTAACCCCTTACCCCCCCCGGCCTTTTACCGAACCGCTGCACGCCCCAGGCTTTCCCCTGCGTGCGCAGCCCCAATCCCAAGCAGGCAGCATCCTCCCGGAGCCAGGCAGAGAGCACGATGTTTATAGCAGCTTACAGGTTTCAGCCAGGGGAAGGGACATGTTATCTCTCTCCCAGGCTTTCAATTAATAGTATGAAATGCACAGCTTGGGCTTAAATCCTTTGCTTTTTTTTTTCCTCCCTGGTGATTATTTGCAAATCAGCTTTTGACCTGATTGTAGCAGAACCTACTTAAAGGAATTGCAGGGAAAGACCTTAAAAAAAAAAAAATCCTCTCCATTGAACCAGCGAGACCAAAATCATTCAAAATCCTTCGATACAGCAACTCCTCCCCACCCTTGAGTCTCAGGACAGTTACCGTCTCATCGCAGTTTGTGTTTCTGCAGCAGCTTTTTGCTGGGAGACTGAACATTAAATTCATTACGCTTCCCAGACGGAAGTCACACGCTCATTCCCATTCCGCTAACTGCAGAGGTGGCCGATGCAGCTGGCGAGGACGGGTGGAGGAGCAGGGAGAGCCCAGGCGTCCTGGCGGCTTAGTCCCCACAAACGAGCACGCATCCGGCTYGAGTGACGAGACCCTTCTGCTCCGGGCAGCCGCCGCACTCGGGCAGCGGGGATTTCTGAGGATGAGAAGCGGCAAGTTGTGGTCCTCCACGGAGACCCACCGTTCCCACCCGGGGCAGTGGGACATCCTCCTGGTTTTGCAGGCAGAGTTGCCCGGAGAAGATGCGCTTAAAATACCCCGGATGCCAGGAGGGAGGTCGGATGTGGTCGCATCCACCACCTCATTTTCAGAGCAGCCAAATAACAGCAGCATCCCCAGGCTGATGCTGGGGCTAGGAGCGATTACCGTCTCTGGAAAATAAATAAAAACGTGGTCCCAGGGTTTGGGGGACAGTGGGAAAGTCCAGCCTGCCTGAAACGGGGCAACAGGGGGGAACACACAGTTCCTGCGGGCTGCGCTTCCACCCGCGCATCCGGGCTTGCTCTCCGGAGGGACAGCGAGGACCCCCCYGGCTCGGGGCACGCGCTGCTTCCTGAGAGCATCCCGGATGCACCCGGGGCGCGGATTTGGGAKGACGACCCCACGGCGACACAAGGCCCGAAGGAAACCACGAGGCAGGAGCGCGCTCCCGCGCTCACCGCCTTCGGGAGCCTCCCCGGCCCGGGCCGAGGGCGCGCGGGGCTTTATATAACCTGTATTTGCATTTCTGCCCCTTTGCCAACAGCCAGTAATAATGTTACATAAATAGCGCTCACGCTCGTCGGCTTTAT
>NW_020448197.1:136805-197491 GCF_003343035.1 Apteryx rowi | reverse complement strand
CTATTAATTTCTGCAGGGCTCATGCTGACGGAGCCGGGCAGCCGAGGCGGGTGCCGGGAGCGCGGGCAGGGCAGGGACGCGCCAGGCAAGCCGAGAAGCTCCGCGAAGCCGAAGGGCCCCCCGAGAGYGCCCGGGCGATGCTCCCACCTGCGTTGCCTCCGGCGCCGAGGCCCCGGGAGCAGCGGGGCCACGTCCCGCCGCGCTCGCTCCGGGACGGCGACGCAAGAGGGCAGTGCGCGAGCCGCCTTTGCGCAGTCCGGCGCTGCACAGCGGCCCTGCACGCGGGCGAGGGGCTCGGCGGAGACGAAAAGCCGCCTGCCCCATCGCCCAGCATCGCCGCAGCCGCCTCCACTCCCCCTGCACCGGGATTACTGCTGCTGCAGGGAGCTGCGCAAGCCCTTAAAGGCCATTTCCCCACCCGCCGTTAACCCTTTCCTCCTGGGGCAGCACTGCCGCATTTCTTTGCTCCCCCCTTGCCCCAAGCTGGCTCCTTTAAGAGGTCGTTACAGCCCCAATTAGCCACGGAGGGTGGGAATTGCCCTGTGGTTCCTGATTGACCCCTTCAAGCACCTGAGCCCAGCCTGCATTTCACACACACCCCCCCAAAAAAAAACCCTTTTTGGGGTAACCTGGAGGCCGGGCACCAGGTTTTGGCCCTTTGCTTTCCCGTGCCCGGAGCACTTGGCCCCAGGGGGATCCCTGCAAGAGTTGTGCCCAGGAGCAGCCGGGTTTATTTTGGGAAAGCTGGACCGTTCTCATTGCAAACTGTTCCAAATTGTGCTCTCCAGAAGTGCGGCCGAGCTGCAGGCACGTCCTGGCGGCCGGGTGCAAAGGTTTCGGTGGGATCGAGGGCCCCTAAACACCTTGGTGGGTTTGCAGACCACAGCCCTCTTCCCCCCCCCCCCCCCCGCAGCGTTCATCCCCCCCGGGCATCGCGCGAGGGTCCTTCCTCCGCCGCCGCTCCCTGATCCCGCTGGCTCCCGGCGGCACCGCCACCCCGCCGCGTTCATTGCCCCCGACGGCTCCATCCTCGTCCTTTTGGACCCCTGCGTGTTTTYGGCTCCTTTGGAACCCGCGCACCTGCTTCTCTTCCACCTCGTCCCGCAGCACCCAGCCCCGGCRTCGGGCACCCCAGAAGCCCCCCTGGAGGGGCAAGGAGATGGGGCGGGAGGACGGGGGTCCCTCCGAGAGGGGGGCAGCGCTTTTGGGGACACGGCCGCCCCGCGGGAAGGGCAGCCGCCGGCATTTTCACGCCGAAGGTGCCGAGTTTGGGAGAGGTCCCCCGTCTTTTCCCGTGGTCGTCGCTCCCTCGCCTGGCCTCGCGAAAGCCGGGAGCCCCTCGGCCCCTTCCTGGCGCAGGGTCGGACCCCAACCTGCCCTCAGCCCTACCTGCTTTCCAGGTCTTGGGAGCCTGTTTCCGCCGCTCGCAGCTGCCYGGCTCATTCCCCCGACCCGCGTTACTGTGCCAAGCTCGTCTTGTTCCAGTTCTCCCTTCCCCGCTAAGCTCCTTAAGTCACCGAGCTGGTTAAACCCCGGCAATCAGTTTGCTTTGCCCCCAAAGTTAATGTACCTAATTCTCAGCCATCGCGCTCCCAGCGCCTGGCCGGCGTGGGATGTGCCCCGGCTGGCGGAGACGGGATCCCAGCTGCCGCCGCGCGGCACCTCCCTCCCTGCTCTCGGCCCGCCTGACTTCGACCGGAGCAGCCCCACGTGTTTTTAAACATTTAAACCAAGTTTAAATATTTAAACCATTTTTTTGGAAGGAAACCCTGCTAGGCATGGGCTTGGGACCGCTGTTCCCATGGCCTCTCTCCCGCCAGGCGGCCGGCCCGGAGAAGGCCAGACGGCAGCAGTGGTGAGAGTCCAGGCAGTGATTTTCCAGGGTTCAGATATCCCCGTCCCTCCTCTCCGCCCCGGACTTGGCTGGAGCACCCCGGAGCCTCTCGGTGAGGAGCAGCCGCCCGCGGCAGCTCTATTTGCAGCCCGGCTGCCCTGATCCGACCCCGCGTGCCCGGGGTGCCACGGCCGGGCTGCTCCTTCCCCCAGCCGGCGAGTGCTGCCCGGGACCCTGGGATGGCGTCAGTGCTCCTTGGCGCGATCCGGCGGCTCCTCCGAGGGACGTGGCCGGAGCCGAGGCCCAGAGCGGGGTCCCCTGCCCGTCCTGGCACACCTGCGAGCGCCGCTTTCCCGGTGCCGAACGGGAAAATGCACAGGCCCATCTCGTGCCCGCTGGAGCCTGCGGAGGTGGGAGCAGACCCCCCCCCCCCCCGCAACATATATATTAAAGCAAAACCGCTCTCCCGCGCCCCAGGACGTGGCGGAGCTGCCTAAAAGCGGGAAAGCGGCGCAGGGGGCTGACGCCGGCAGCTATATCGGTCGGTGACGGGCGGGGAAGGAATCCGTGGAGGGGAGCCAAGCGCTGGCTCCTCTCCTCTCCCTGCCGCCTCTCCTCTTATGGCGAGGAACGCCCGGCGAGAGGGGCCGCCGGCGGCTCCGGCGCGGCGGAGCAGCCTGGGGAAGCCCTGCGCGGCACGCGTGCCCGGCRGGAACGTGCCCGGCACGGCCGCCCCCGGATGCTCCGGCGCTGCCGCCCCTCGCCCAGGCGCGGGGAGGAAGACGTCGCTGCACCGCGGGAGGCTGCCGAGGGGGATTTGCGCAGGCGGGCGCCAGCCTGAACGCTCGGCATTTAGGCAGCAYGCGGGGTCCGGGGCTGCCGCCTCCYKGTCCGCAGAGCCCAGCTCGAGGGACTAATCGCCAGCAACCCCACGGCGATTTAAAGATCAGCAGGAGCAGGCGCAGGAGCTCGTTTTATCTGATGAAAGGGCTGCGGATGCCTCCTCCGGGAGAGGAGGAGGAGGAGGAGGAGGAAGTGCTTGCACCTGGCTTTGGTGACTTGGCTGGGAGCAGCGGGGCCGTTAACCCGGCCTAACCTCAGGCCTTTCCATTTTCCTAATACCCGATTAGCTCTGACCCTTGAGGCAGCTCCACCGCTAAGCCGGGCCCTGCCGGAGGAGGGTGCAAGCGGAGAGCGCCAGGGCTCGGGGGACGCAGGGCTTCGCACCGGCGGCAAAACCCCGCTGCTGCCGCCACCGCCGCCACCACCTCGCCACGGGGCTCGGCCTCCCCGAGGGGCCGCTCGCGCCGGCGGGTTGGGGCTGATACCGGTGAATCAGCCTTCGCCCAGGCTCCCTGCCCGGGGCCGACGTCGCTTCCAAGAAAAACAGGGCGGATGGGGATGGCGCTGCACCCAGCTCCCAGCCCGGGGCCGGGCGTCCCGGGCTCTGCGCCAGCTCCGGCGGGAGCAGTGACATCCCCTCGTCCCTTCTCGCACCTTCCTTAAGGGTTTTTCTGTTGTTCCTGGGATCCTGATCTCCCCCAGCTAAGACCCCCTGGCTGCATCCTCCTTCGTCTTTACAGCACACGCACCAACTGCAAAAGCCATTACCCCTGGAGAGGGGAATAACAGGGATGCTCTTTAAAGACCTCTTCTCCCCAGGGATTAAGGAAGATCTATCCGGAGCCTCCAGGTTAACGCCTAAGCCTTGCTCCGTCGGCAGCGGTCGGGCGATGCTCCAGGGCTGCAGTGAGACACGAGGGAGACAGAAAAAACAACCCGGCTCCTAAAACGCCGGCAGAGGCCCCGGGCCGGACTTGCCACACCGACCGCGAGCGGGGGAGCGGCAAACACGAGCTTCGAGCAAACAGGAGGAGAAGCGAGCTGCCACTCGGTGGTGGCGAGCGCTCCCCAGCCGGAGCCCAGCTTCGTCGGGAACCAGTCCCGGAGCCGCCGCTGCCGCCCAGGCCAGGGCACCCACCACCCCTGCTCTTTCCCACGTGCTGCCGCTCCGCTCCAATATTTGCTTTGGAAAGCGTTGCCTTGCCCTGAGCCCCGCAGCCAAGGCCGCCCCGGCAGGGATCCTGCTCTGACGCAGCATCCCGGGCTCCTTTAGGGAAAACGATGCGCGGCATCAGCGAGCCTCGTCCGCACCCTCCGGCGGGGGGTCGGCTCGCCCCAGGGCCCCCAGCCAGCCCCGCTCTCCTTCGCTTTTAGGAGCGCGCTTTTGGCTCGCCTTGCTCCGGGCTGGAGGGCAGAGCTTCCCRGGCGGAGCAGGGCACGCTTGGATGGTTTCGGAGGAAAAATTTGGGGCAGCCCCCCCCCGCCCCCGGCCACCGCCAGCCGCTGCTCGCCTTGCTCTCGCCGCGCTCCCCAGCCCTGGCCTCCGCGCTCCCGGCCGCCGGGAGCTGGAACAGCCCTCGGCGCCTGGGACACTGGCCTTTGTTTCGGAGAATAAAGTTAGAGCTGTTACTCAGCCTGTCGCTATTCCAGCAATTCCAGCCTCCACTTTCACTCGGCAGCAGGGAAACATTCCTGCCTGGGACCGCCGGCCCTGCCAAGAAAAATATGCGTGGGGGGGACGGGCTCGGGGACGGGGAACGCCGGGCTGGGGGGGCCCCAAGTTCTCGTTCGCCTTGCGGTGGCACCCGGAGAAATCCTCGACGCTGCCAGTCGCGGACCCCGTAAGGGACCATTCCCGGCCCGACGTGGCAGCAGATCCTCAGATCGACGCGCAGATCCCCGGGGCGGCCGAAGCGCGACCGAGCAGCTCACACATGCCGGGGCGTTTTCTCCAAGGCAAAGAGAGGGAAACCGAGGCAAGGCCGAGCTAAGCGGCTTGCGCGCGGGCTCCAGCAGAGCCGGGATCCAAACCCACATCCCCCAGGTCTGCACACACGAAATGTGCGGCGGGAAACGCTGCCACCGCTGCGGGATGGGGTCCCTGGGGACCAGCCGCGCTCGAAGGCAACAGTCCCAGTCGTTCCTCCTGCAAATCCCAGTGGAATGAAAGTCAACCCGAGATGAAGGCTGCCGGGGAGGCCTGTGCTCGCCGGCCGGCGGCACGCGTCCGCCCCCGGAAAGGCGGCGACTAGGGGCAGCAGCCCAGGGCGAGGGCTGGGGAGGCTGCGGATCTTCCCGAGCGCCTGGTGCAAGGCAAATGGATCTGTTCTTTTTGCCGTGCTAAGCAGAAGGGAAAAGCAACGCTGAGCTTTCTCTTTAATCCCCAGGCCTGGGCTCGAGGCAGGTACAACTGCCCCGGCCATAAAACGAGCTTCTTTGCTGCCAAAGGTTTTAAACACATGGTGAGTCACCGGCAGACTTTGCATGATGCTTGAACTCGTACGGGGAGGGAGGGAGAAGGGATGCGCGCGGTGCCAGACCCGTGTGCGGAGGGAGAAGCGCTGCCCCGGCCGACGACCGGAGACGCCTCGGCCCCAGCGCGCTCCAGGCCCGCTCCAGGGCGCGCGGGAATCGCACGCAAAATCTTCCCACGGCCTCCCGGACGCCCCCCGCGAGCCTCGCCACCCATCGACGGGGGGCCCGCGGGAGGGGACGAGGGGCCCGTTCGGTGGGTGATGACAAGGTGCTGGAGCCCGGGAGGAAAAGGAGCCCTGGGAGCCACAGGAGGCAGCACCCGGCAGGGGCTTCAGGGCGCAGCCCCGCGGCCGACGGGAGCCGCTCCTGGAGTTGCCCTCGTGCCGATAAGGTCGTYATTCAGCGCAGGGCACTAACGAAGGACAGGACGTCCCGCACCCGGGGGCGCCGAGCTCTTGGCCGCGGTCGGATGCAGAGCGGAGCTGTTCCCACCGCCGCGGCTGGGGAAGACGCCGGCGGGTCTCAATCACTGCAGCTTTCTTCCAGCCGAGGTTGTTACCCTGGGACAACCGGCTGGGAAGGCATCCCTGTGCCGGGAGGAGGAGGATGGAGCAGCCCCTGGCACCCAGGCCGGCTTTCGGGGATGCCCAGCAAGAGATTTGTGCTTCATGCTCCCTAAGGGATTTTTGCCCGGTGGCCATCGGTGGCTGCGGGTGGGGAGCCCGGGAGGACGAGGAGGCCGGGGCCACCGCCGCCACGGCGCGTCCCGGGGGCAAAGCGCTATTGCAGAGGGCCACGGCTTTCCATGGAAAGTTTTTGCGGATGCCAGCAGGGCTCTGGTGACGGGAGCCACGGGGATCCGCCTTTATCTTTCTGCCCCATTTCTGCTCTTTACCTGCCGATAAGGAAAGCAAACAGCCTCTCCCCCGCGGGACCCTGCGTCCCCACGGCCCCGGCGCGCGATCACGCTGCTCCCCTGCTATCGTCCCAGTGGAAAAATGCCGCTGCGCTGATAAACTCCCTTCCGAGGTGTTAAACAATAGCTCRAACAATAGCTGTCACCTCTCCCAGCTCCCCGCGTGCCGCCTGCACACCGGCCATGGCRGTCCGGGGGCAAGGTCTTGGCACGAGGCTGCCGGTCCTGCCGCGAAACCGTGGCCTGGCTTTGCCAGAAAAGGGGGTGAAGGAGCTGCAGGAGGCTCCGGCCCCCGCCGAGGGCAGCGGCTCCCTCRTCTTCCTCGGCAGCGCAGCCGAGCCGCCGTCGTGCTGCGGCTGAGCATGGCCCCGGCCGTCTGCGGTGCTTCCTCTTTCGATTCCCCCTGGTGCCGGCGGTGGGACAGACGGACAGAGAATTGAAACCAAAACCYGGGTGGAAAAGCACAAGCTGCGGCAGCTGTGAGCCGAGGCTTGACGGGACAAGCGCGATGGGCMCGGCCCAAGGCAGGCAGGCAGCGAGCCCGCCCAGCCCTAAAAACGCCGAAAGCCTCCCGAGACGCAGTCGCCTTTACCCGKCCGCCCTTCGGCTCCCGGGAACACGCGCGCGGGGCGGAAACCCCGGGCGCCGCGGCCGGCACCTGGTGCTCCACGCGGCGAGAGTCAACACGGGAACAAAGCGAGGCCGGGAGGCCGGGAACGTCCATTCCCAGCCCCAGGGACATTAAACAAACTGTAACGGACCGTCGTGCCTTTGGCAGGCCCGCGGGTCACCCGCGGTTTGATCTACAGCCCGGCACGGCGGATGGAAAAATTCACACTGGCTCCCGCAGGCGCTGGATCGGGTCCCCGCGGTTCTCCCTCTGGCTGGTGAAATCCCTTCCAGCGAGGGACAGGAGCAAAGCGGCTCGGAGCCCGCGAGCTCTGATCGTACCATAGAAGTTGGAAGCGCAACCTCTACTGCTCGGGAGTCGCAGGTGGATCACAGGCTCGGTCGCCAGCTCCCAGTTGAGAAACATCTTAAATTTAGGCTGACTGCAAGTTTTCTATTGGGAAACCTGCACCCTCCGATTTCAGCCCTGCAAGCTAGTCAAAATCCCCCTTGCTGYGAAAATGTCAACCCAGATAAACCTGCATTTTCAAGGCAACCGTTGCTGAGAAATCTCCGCCAAGCTCTGCCAGAGCTGCTGGAAGTTGGACTCCTCGGGCAAGCGCCAATTCGCCACCCGCCCCAGGGTGCCGGGAATAAAATATCGATCCCGGCAGCACAGAGATCAGAAGGGCAGCGTGAGCGGCGATGGTTTTCCTCCACCTCTCCAGGACTAACGGAGGGCTCGGGCTGCACAGCCCAGAGCAGCCTCCTTTTTGGGGAGACTTTGAGCTAAGCAGAGCCGTGGATGTGGACAACGAAGGGCTCAGCTGGCCGTCCCTATCCCCGGCATCCCGGCTGGGCCATCCTGCCTGGCAAGGAAAGAAAACACATTATTGTCCTCCTGCCACCCTGGCCTATCAAACCAAGCAGTAATATGGCCATTTGATTAGCGATAAAGCCAATTAAAAATATGAAAAGGTCACTTGGCTTTGCACTGCTGCAAGGTTGACCCATTCCGAGCGCAGTCGAGAGCACAATATTTGCACACCTTGTGGCTTATGCTCTTTAGAAACCTGTCRATTTAACCTTATAATTGCATTATAAACTCAAGCTATTTTAATGTTGCTATCTCCCCTCTCCTAGGCTCTTCTGATAACCCCGGAGTTAAGTACATAAATAACGCTAAACTGCTGTAATCTCCTGTACTGCACACGGAGCCCGCGCTGGGAGAAAGCAGGCAGGACACAAAGGTTGCTGTAATCTGGAAAYACCTGAAGAACAGGGCACGGCGAGGTGAATTTATTACCTGCTGCCGAGCTCTGCTCCGGCCGGGGCTGGCCGAACCGCACGGCAGCCAAGGAGAAATTCAAACAGTCCTGGAGAAAGCAAATAACTTCGGGGGAGGCTGCTCGGCGCACACAAAACCGCCCGTCCCAGCGGCCGGACCGCTCGGCCGCTGCTGCCCGAGCCCGGCCGGCCCCGTCTCGCCGCGGGCTTCGGGGTTTCTGGGCGCTGGGGACGATGAATGTTTTAGAGCAGCCGCGCAGAGGAGCCTGCAGATGGTTATCACAGAGCAAAGCGCTCCTCATTAACGCCTTGCTCCAGCCCGCGTCCTGCGAGGGGCAATTAAAAGGTCTTCCCCAGGCGTGACGCACGGCGCGGAGCCTCCCGGTGCAGGTCGGGAGGGTGATGCTCCCCTGACGCCCCATTGCTCCCGCGCACCCTCCAAAAGGCCTTCAGAGCAGCCCCAAATTCACCCGGATCGGTCTCCTTGCCCAGCAGGCGCCTGTGCACCGTTTTGGTGTTCCCAGGCATTGCCGGGTGCAGAGGCTCCGCCGGGGCATCCCGCAGCGCTCCAGCCTGCTAAACCCTCCCGCTCAAGCTCGCGGCTTGAAACGCTTATCTAGCATCGGCAYCGCTGCTCCTGCCTGAACGGACGCTTGATCCCTCCCTGCGGCTCCGCAAGGTGCATTCCCTGGCCTGCGTGGGAGCCCAGGCTCTGCCGCAAGGAGAGGATGAGCTGAGGGCGCGTTCGTGGCCGCGGCAGGGGAGACCCCGGCGAGCGTCCCGCCGCACCGGGGACGGCCACCGCCAAGGTCTCCCGTGTCGCTCCCTGCCGCAGCCGCGTCCCCCGCAGAAAGCAGCGGGCGAGCGCCAGCCCGGCCCAGCCACTGCAGCTTATCGAGCTGGACACACTCCTGGGAGCCCGGGAAAGCGCGTCCAGCATCAGGTGCTGCTCCGGGTTGGAAAGGTGGCGAGACGCTGTTCGTCTGCTGAGTCCCTCCGACGCAGCCCTTGCTCCTCTCCGCTCCCCAGCGCTGCATCCCCAGAGGCCRGCACCAAGGGGGCTGGGAGCTCTCCAGCTTCCATCCTTTCCRATTCCCACTCACAACCAGCCGACGTTGCTCCGATGCACTTCCCGGAAAGCAGCTTGCTCCCTAAACCACAGCGCAGGATAGGCACCAGCTAGCCCCCGTGCCCGCGCCTTGCTCCGTACCCGTGCACACGCGCGGTGTCCTCGGGGCACCCGCGCCCTCTGCTCGCGCGCCCACTCCCAGCGCGCCCCGGGCCAGGCTCCCTCCGAGGCCAAACCGGCAGTGCTCTTGCCGCAGCRGCGCTGGGGCGGCAGGAGAAATTGCAACGCCTCCTCTCGCCCTCTTAATCCGCCGAGACCAGCCGGCGCGGCTGCAGGGCAGCTCTAGCTCATCCCCACCGGCCGAGCTGCGGGGCTGCACGGAGGCAGGTCCCGGTTTCGCCGCGCCGGGAGCCGGGGCGAGGGGAGACGCGGGGTCCCTCGGGCGCGCCGGGCAGGGGGCTGCTCCTTGCGGAAAGCCTCGGGGCGCTGGTCCCTGCTGCTTGGTGGATCTGAATCCCGTTACAGGGGCCCRGGGGTCTCTGCTCAGCAGGGCAAGGGGACGCCCTGCCGGGGTGGGAACGTTGCCTCACCCCCCCGAGCCCCCCGCAGCACCGGTACCTACCCCGCTRCCTACCATGGAGAGTTGTTGTGCTGCTCCGCGTCCACCCAGCGCGGCCGTGCCGCCTTCTCCCCGGCCAGGCTAAAGCTGCAGGCGCCTCCGAGCCGCGCGATGACGGCCGGAGGGACAAACCTCCGCTGAGTCCTGGTGACTGAGGCAGACCGACAGCACAAGGGAGGTCCCCATCTGCGCGTTTGGCTCCCCATCAACCATCCCGCGCCCTGCCACGGGCTGCAGGGCCAGCGTGCGAGGGGAACAGGCCGGGCACCGTCCCTCCAGCCGGCCGGGATCATCTCCGCGGAGGAAGGACCACGCTCTCTTGCAGGTGGTTGCAGGGAGGAGGCATCCACCAATGACTCCTGCAACGAGAAACCCTTGTGCAGACAATTAACTTTTGCCCCCAAGACACCTGGAGGGAAACGCAGGCAGCTGCCGGCTCCCTGCTAAAATAGAAAGAGAAGGAAAAAAAAAGCCTTTGCTGCAGCCCCCCTCGGCAGCCCAAGCCCAGCTCCGCAGGGAGCTGCTGGAGCGGATGAGCCCTGCAGCCGGCCAGGCTCCCGTGCGGCAGCGGTCGCTGCAGGGAGGCGCGAGCGGCTTCGCCCGCTGCCGGCCCCGGCAGGCGCGGGTGGGCACTGGGAAGCAAAGCGGAAAGGGAAGGAGGCAGCAGCCGCTGCGGAGGCTAATGAGAGGGTGGATTTCCTCAATTATAGGATAATGCGGGTAATCCCAGCTTTCGAAGGTTTATGCAAGCGACAAGCGCCGGGGACTGAGCCTGCATCCCTGCCGCCCACGCAAAGCCCGGCGCCTCGAGCGAGGAGCCGGCCCCGCTCCCACCTCCCCTCCGAACGCCCCGCGGCCGGACGCATGCCCTCCCCATGCAAATAGCCTCTCTGCTTGGGATCGGCTGAAAAATACCCGMCCCCAGCGCCCCCCATTTTCCTCCCCAGCTCCGGACCCGGCCACCCTGGCAGGAACGGGCTCCAGAGGGAGCAGTTGTGGGGGCTGCATGCAGCGTACGAGTACCCAGCGCGAGCAGCCCGATCCCCGGACAGCAGCACGGATGAGCTCAGGTTCAAGCCCAAACTCTCAGCCCAGCTCAGGGCACCGTGGTCCTCCGGGAAATCCGYGACCATTTCTTTTATTCTCCCCAAGGAGTGACCAAAGAGCTGCCTGTGGATACGAAACTGAGGTTTTCCTCTACCCGGAACCCAGCTGGAAAACAGGGATCATCACTTGGGTCGCTGCCCTGTCACCTGTGAGGTTGGACATTACGCTGCAGCCGGGCTGGATAAAACAAATCAGCAACCGACTAACGACCGGCCAATTATTGCTATTAGCGCTGACCTTCGGTAATGCCGCCCGTCCCCAACGCGCTGCGCGTTCAGGGGAGCCGGAGGGCGCGCGGCCCCTCCCGGGGCTGGGTGAGCCGTGACGCACGGCCGCCGGGAGGACGTGCTTGCTCATGCCGCTCAGCGCCCGCCGCGCGTGAGCCGCAATACCTGAATCCAACCCCAAATTAGCGCTTCTGGTTCAAAGGCTGCATTCCTCGGGGCGGCGCAGCGCCCGGCCCTCGGGCTGCCGGCGGCAGCAGCGACCCCGGGGCTGCGGCAAGGACGGATGCGCCGTGGCTCCGTGGATGGCAATGGGTCGGTGCCGTAGGGAAGCGCGGTGTCCCCTCCTGCTTTCCGACTGTTCACAATTAGGGTTTTTTTAAGGTCCCCRGGATGGCAGCACTGCTCAGGTGTTCACCAGCTAAAACACACCCCGGCAGCGAATTACCCTTTGCCGGAGCGGAGGCTGATTCCTCCRGAGCCCCATTGCAGCAGCAGGGAAACCCCTCTCCGAAGGGGGATGACTCCCGCCACGCTCGTACTTAGCAAATTGCCACGTCCAGGCTGGTATTTCGGGACTGCTGCTGCAGCCGGTGCTGCACCGCAGGAGGCGCAGGGGAAGGAACTGGCTGAACTCGTTGCACAGGTGATATTTGGAAAGGGTGGTTAGTAAGTGGCACGTTAACACCGTGTCCAGTCTTTCAGGAATGCATCCAGGCTTCATTAGGGGAGCAGTCGTTACGTGAGTCACTCCGCGGCCATGCAGATTTAGCCGGGATTTCGAGATGAAATGACCTATAATTGCATATTAGTAGAGGGATGCTTAAAGTAATCAGATGTTCCAGCCCCGCCGCCCTGCCAGCTACGGGGGGAAGGAGGAGGGCGTAATGCGTCCAGCCCCTCCTTGCATTACAAGGCAAAAATGTAGGCCACACAAACACCACGGGGAATGCGCCGCTCGCTGCTTCTCCTTTGAAGGCAGGGTGACACTGCTCTTGCTGAAGTTGCGTTTTGATAGTGGCAAGATAAGCAGGGTAAATACGCCGTGGTGGCAGGACAGGGCAAGGATCAGCCGGGGCTCGGGCGCGCGGGATGCTGCCGACRGCAGCTGGCCCCCTGCGGAACGAACCCATTTTCGGTTGGAAAGGCCCGCGAGCTCCGCAGAGATGTTCTCCGTCACCGCAGAGAAATCTCCCTCTCTGGCCAGAAAGCAGAGCTGGGAGCAGCCTGCTCATACTTGGCGAGGACGCTCAGGARAAACGATGTGAGCTTTCGGGAGTAAAAATGCATGTTCTCTCTTGCTGTGCCAGCGAGAGATAACGTGTGACGCATCACCCTACACCTCCCCTGGCACRGCTCCATCGCCAAAACCACGGTCCCATCCAGAAATCCTCGGCTCCTGCGAGCGCCACCAGCGCAAGGTCGCGGTGATCTTTGGGGACACCCCTGCGGCTGCCACCGCCCGTGTCCTGGTCACAACGTGTCTCACACCCCGGTTGTGCAACCGCTGGAAGATGCCGCAAGGTTTTTGCTCTCCTAAGAAAACATGGCTTTGTGGTGGCTCTGCCTGTCATCCCCGTAATAACTCTGGATCCCAGCAGCTGATTGCAATCAAATTTGTCTGAGACATCAAGTTCCTGCAAGCCGGGGCAGGGGCATGCGGCCGGCACCTGGAGGAGGGAGCAGCGGGCCRAGCTCTGCTCCCTGCGGCTTGCGCACGGCTCTGAGCTGGCCACCGCAGACGTCGTTCCACCACCCCAGCAGGTACAAGGAGAAAAGGAGCCGTGAGGAACGGAGCTGGGTACCTGGGGAGCCCGGCAGTGTTAGCATTGGCGGGGCGGTGTGGGGTTTTGCTGGGAGCTGGGTTGCCGCYGAGGGGCTGCGCACGCGCTGATCTCTTCTCGTGGCGACCCAAAGGGAAAATCTGCATTTCCAAGTCTAGGCTGGATGTGACAAGTCAGAGGAGGAGAAGGTGGTCGAGCCAGGCGACGAACGGAGCTTCCTGCGGCGCCTCCTTGTCGCTGGCCTTGGGGTCTGCAAGAAACTGCATTTCTGGCTGAACAGACAGTGCACAGGCCACATCCAAAGAACAGGCAGAAGACTTTTAAATGACCCCCTGCCCAAACCAGCACTAACAGAAGCCGAAATCTTATCTGCACTTCCTTAAGCCTAAACCAGAGCCTTGAGCAGACGGCAGCTGGGGCCAGAAGATAAGATAGGGGAGTTCAATGAGACAGAAYAAGCCGCGCACTGCACGTTTCTCACTGCCGGCCTCTTCCCCCATGGACGGTCGGCCCTCGCGGCCCGAAGGCTCAGCTGCTCTCCGCAGCAAAGGCCCGAGGTTGTGCCATCCTCCAGCAGCTCAGCTCCRTCCCGAGCCGGCTGCCGCGGCTCCGCTGGGAGCAAGCTGCCCTCCCGGTATGTCCATATCAATGAAGCATTTGTCTCGTGCTTGGCACTAGGCGTCAGAGCACAAGGGTCCGTGCGCTGGATCGCCTAAACACAGCTATAAATGGAAAGAGGAGCCGCACAGACAGCCTGTTCTCTCATTCGGCATGATCTCAAATAGCGCAGTTAACACCCGCGCTGCCCGAGCGGCTACCGAGGAGGAGCGGGGCCGGGTAGAAACTCCAGTGTACTACAAGAGATAGGCTAATTACGGAGATGGAGATACAGTTTGAATGCCACGCTGGATCTAATTACCAGCATGCATAACGATGGTGCCACCCTCCGTGCTGACCTGGGAGACTAAGGACAGTAGAGAGCATGAAGGTTGGAGCTAGATGTTTCTTGTCTTCTGGAGGCTCGAGATACAGATTCCTCACATCTCACTGATTTTGCAGCTTAGCCAGACCTTCTTCCAGACCAAAGCCTACTGTGAGCAACTCTGCAGATGCAAACCCTACATGACAAGCCCTGCTGCTGGATCTGGTTGATACAGTGGGCCACTGTACACCTTAGGATGCATCTTAGGGCATCAGTCATCCCTGAGATGAGCTGCAGGGCATGTGCCATACTGTACTACCAGGTTCACACACAGGCTTCAGAGTGGGCCATTCCACCACTGGCTCAGTAGGTCACTTGAGCCAGGCAGTGCCAAGCATAATCCAGACCAGTCTACCATGGGCATAACACTAATGGTCTAAAAATAGGGAATTACTAGGACAGAGTAAAAAAAACACTCCCATTACACCCATGAGGAATCGGAGAGAAAGGAAATACACCCTCTAGGAAGCCCTTGTCTGAAGCTTGCTCTACTGAGAGCAAGGACTACCTGCAGCTCTTCAGCAACTTTCTCCCATCAAGCCCTCTCTCAGTTTTTTCCTGCAATCAACAGCTCAGTAATGTTAAACATGGCCCTGATTCTGCTCTCGAACCACAGCTAAGCTCTATGCACTGCATAATGTGCACTTCTTCCCTAGCAGCAAAGTGCTAGAGCCAAGGCTCAGTGGACATGCTTGAGCACCCAGCACACATTAAATTAATGCATTCATCACTAGAGTCCACATTTCATACACAAACCAGATACTTGGGCACACCCTGACTTGTCCATCACCTTCTGTTCAGAGCAAAAATAATGACAGACTCCACACTGTGAGAAAATATATGCTTTTATTTGACAATCAACAAAAGAGGGATCCAAATCTCAGTTGTAAACATTGATAGCTCCTTTCTGATCACAACTAGTACTTTCCACTAACATCCTTTTGTATAGTCTGATCCGCTCCAACAATGACAAGCCAACTCTGTCAGGGATTTTGCTGCTCTGCTCAGGGTCACAAATTCAGAGGCAGCTTATTCACCAGGGCATCAGCAGTCACTCTGTAGGACCTAGTCCCAGCAGTGAGAAGGCAGCGTACAGACCAAGCAGGTATTTTAGAGCCACTGCCACATGTAGGATGCATTCAGGGGAAGGCAGGAGTTCCATGCCTGGTGCTGCATCTTAAGGGTTGCACACCAGCAAGTGAACAGCAGGCAGACATCCTATCTCACTGTCAACAGGTCTAGAGAGAAAGCCAGCATGATTCAAATAGAAATCAGCTCTGCAAGAGCTAAAGTCCTACTTAAGCGGACAATAGGGACGCATTCTTACATGAGTAACCCTGGTGCCAGCCCAGCAAGAACAATCCCGGACTATTGTCAGAGGGAAGCTTGGCCCCTGAACTGTAGGAATTCGGAGAAGCAGAGCCAGCAAGTTCGTCCCAAACAGTGACTGGCATGTTGTCAAGTCCAATTGTTGCAGTGGAACCAGAACTGCCTGTAGCTTAACAAGGGGAAGTGAAACTTCATCTTAGGCTGGAGGGCAGCCAGAGCTTTCAGAGGAGCTTGCACCCAGCTACAGGCAGCCAACATCCAGCCATCATACAGTTATCTGGCCTGAACATCAATCGATCTGGAAGATTAGTCCTTTTAGAGCTTCTCGCCCTCCCCTTCCAAGAAGGGCCACTCTGCAGGTGGGTCAGCTCCACAAAATAAGCAAGTCCGAGTTACTTGAGCCTTTTTGCTGTTCATGATCGTCAGCAGAAGAGAATAAAGTTGTGGAAAGCTGGTAGCAGCAGTGAGACACTCCCAGTACAGTCCCTAGCAGAAGGGGACCTCGGATAACCATCAGCTGAGCAGGCAGCCACAGTAGGACTCCCTCCCCCACCAGCAACTTGACAAGCCACTAGGAAAAGGGAACATGCCCAACACTAAAGAGCAGCGTTATAAATAGAAGCCTCTCTCAGCCCTAGGAGTAACCTGCCAACAGCTACGCACTGCAAGGCTTTATAGCTGCTTCAGTTTTAGGCACTAAGCAGCCTGAAGTACAAGTAGTGTCTGGACAGATCAAGAACCAGGAGCCCAGCAAGCCTGCGCAGAACAGCCTGTTCTTCTCTCAAGGCAACCAGTTGATTTAGAGCCTGGTTTTTCCTGGGAGTAGGGGCAGAAATCTTAACACCACGCTACCCTGATGGACAAGTAAATAAAAATCCAACAAGTTTGAATACACTGTATTTATTTGTAACAGATTCTAAAGAATCTAGTGAGTCTATGTCAAGCCCATTGCATGACAAGTGATACAGGTGTAGGAAAAAAACATTTAAAACAAAATCAAGTGCCATTCAAGCCACTGGAATCTTCCAATTTCCCCTTCACAGGAGGCAGCACAATATCACTGCGAGCTCTAGAAAAATTCAGATTCAACCCATTCACAAGAGTCCCACCACACACACTCCATAAATCAAAAGTGCAATCTCAACTTAAATTGCCCTATCGAGCTGTTGGCTGCAGGGAATCTTTACATCTTGAACAGGAGGGGGGGAATCTCAGCTTAGTGCATCTATGTGTTTGTGGGTACAGAGTAAGAAGCCTGTAAAAAAAGCATGCTACATGTCATCTATGTAGATCTGAAGTTTAAAATGCAAGAAAAAAAATCTTCCCTTGAAGCCATGAAGGTGGCATACTTTGGCTCTCAAAAGCAGCCCTTAATTTTTTTTTTTTTTTATTACCTTGCACTGAAAAGTCTCAAACTCTCAGAGGGATCAGGCTCTGGGCACCAAGGAGTTACTGGACTGCCGTGGAGTCTACATGCAAGCCTGGTCCGTGAAGGCAAAGCCGTTCTACAGGAAGTCATTGTTAAACCTGTAATAACTACAGCATTAGGGACGCTTCCTCTTCAGCTCTTACTGCATTGGAAGCAAAGCCGGACCAAATTAAAATTAGTTTACCTTATGTGCAAGAGCCCCCAGATCCTTCCCCCCCCACCCCTTATGCCCACTCCACATCCCCTACCCCAAAAAAGGTAGCATTCTGGCTATACACATTCCAAGCAGCTAGTCTTTATTAGTGTTCAGTCTGCCCAGCTATTACAGTTTTGTCACAAAAACAAAAACAAGTTAGTAAAGATACTCAAGTATGTTAGCCTTGGAGGAAGCACCATGAAGTCACAGTGTTCCCAGAGCAGCATATCTAGGAAGTGCCTGTTTGCTTTCCCACCTCTCCAACCATGCATAGTTAAGTCTGAGATGATGTTCCATGAGAATGGGCTTTGCAGACCAGGCATCTCAGTGAAGGACTGTTTGTGCTCTAGACACCCAACAACTTCAAAGTCATGTTTGACTAAGATAACCAAACCCTCAACACACAAGAGGGCTTGTTTGGAGAAGACATACTTTTTCCTAAGGCCAACTGACTTTTGCACAAACCTCCACAGGTTCCTTTTCTAACTAGAGAACGAATTTAAAATGCTATCTGTTGCGCACACGTGGAATCACATAGCTGGAAATAGGCTGCTTTTGAAGACAGGACCTGCCCAAGGGCAGAGGGAAGATTTCAGGCCACAGGAGGCTGGAGTCCAGAAGAGTTCTGCAAATCTCACTTTGAAGAACACAGGCTCCAGCCCCCACCACAGCAACTGCTGACTAGTCAACTAGTTGGTTTGTGCTTCAAGGGCAAGCCTCATCTTCCCAGACAACCCAGCTGGCCTCTGGCTTTGTGCATTAAAACCGCACCGCATGCCAAAAAAAAGCAGCATTTCAGATTCCCCTAGAAAATATACAGTTATGTACAGTAGCCTAGGGCAGGCTCCTGGACAGATCTTCTGCCTTGTCGTTTATGTACATCATTACATTTTGGCACCGCAGACTCGGGAGCTTTAGTAAATTCATGTGTAGGTCCCTGCTGCCTTTTCTCCAGAAAGCTCTGCACAGCATTCTCCACCATGCACTCCCCCCCCACCCAGCGTCCCCAGTTTTAGGCATTTACATGTAGTCATTCAAAGCCCACCCCTGTTTACGCAACTCAGCTTTGACAGCTATTTGCTACAGCTGGTCCTTCATAGGCAGCAAGCCATGCCAAAAACCTCAGCAACGTGTAACCTGCAGTCTCATTCTTGCTTCAGCGAGTTTACTAGAAATGATCTTATGACCCTCCCCCCGCCCAACAGAAGTATTTTCTTCTTGAGACATCCCCACTCAAGCTCTTGGGATGTCAACCCCTGCAAAAAGAATAAGGTTTACAGTACAGTTGTTTATATTGTTACAGGCACTTAAACAGGATTCTTTGGTCCTTCAAAGGAATTAGCCACTCTGGCTTCTATCTTCAGAAACCACAAGTCTGCACACACATAACACCTGCACTAAAAAAAAAATCAGATCCATTTCAGGGCAGTGCAGCTCTACCTTACTGTAATTCTACAATCTCCCCTCACACACACCCACCCTCCCCCATTGCCTACAGAATTCAATAAGCGATCAAGTCTTCCTGTAAACATCCAAGTAATCTAGTTTCCATAACACTGCACATCCAATCACAGTGTACAGCAGACAGGCCTCGTTCCAAAAATCCCAGGAACAAGACACTGGATGAAGAGTCCAGGAAGTTTCCTTTTGTTGCAGTTCTGGGAAGGTCCCCTCCCCCCCCCGCTCCCCAAGGCAAGAAAATACCCTGGAGGACAGACCCTGAAGCTTGTCCTGGCTCAGTTACAGGGAAGCCACGTTGGGTAGGACTGATTGCAAGGCAGGAAGGGCTGCACATGGGTGACATAGTAGTTGAAGTTTATTTCGCTGACATAGGGAGCTGGCTGATAGAAGCAGGTAACGTTTGTGACCGTGGGGATGATGTTCTGCTCAGCCAGGACTCTCACAGCCAGCATGGCAATGAGGTTCAGGGTCTGCCTCCTTTCGTGTCCCATAAGGCAGACTGTACTCTCATTGACCACCCTGTGAAGGGTCATCAGATAGTCATATCTTTTGCTCTCCATCCCAACAAAGTGGCTCTGAAGGTAGCACTCTAGCTTCCTCTGCTGCTCACCGATGTCAGAGAAGTCTATGAAAAACCTGGAGCACATGTATCTCTGTAGTGCCTTCATATCCACTTCCGATTTGGGCTTAAACCCCCTCACCAAGAGATTGCAATATTTCAGAAGCCCCCCACCTCTGATCTCCTCAGGGTTCCTCGTGGCGATGACCCTGTTCCGGAGATGGTCCATTGCCTCCTCAAAGTCCCCGTACATGCTTTCCCCAGTGACTGTGGGGTGGAAGTTCTCTGCCATGGGGTTCTCTGAACACTCCCCAAACAGCAAGAGCGAATCCAGGATGATCTGGAAGGAATCCACGCTGAACTCGAACTGCCGTCTGAGAGAGTCCACGAATTTGAGTTCCACGTTCTTCCCGCTGTTGTTGGACAGCGATATAAGGCTCCAGCGGTCGGTTTCGTTGCATACTTTCACCAGCTTCTGCACATAGGCCTCTTTCAGAGTCATAGGGGTGATCTTGTCTTTGTTGACGCCTTCCGGGAGGAAGTCAAGAAGGCAATCCATGACCACATCTTTAACGAGCTGGAAGACATCTTCATTCTTCAGATCTACACCAAAGATGAGATCTAGGTCTTTGTACCCCAAGCCACTGTCTTGATGGAGAACATGGCTAGCTGCCGAGCCATTCAGCCTTACATTATGGACTACAATTCCTTTCTTCTCCAGACGGCTACGGACAACCTGAGATATGAAGAGAGTCTTAGTGTGAGAAGCAAGAAAGCACCCATGGAACAGACAGGTTACAGCAGCAGGATTTGCTCCCAGTGCTTTTGGGTCACTCTAGTGCAAGACCAGTGAAATAAAAAGCTAATCCATTAGAAAAAGGTCACTTTGGAAGGCATCCAGTCTTGCCAGCAGCTGGAATGGGTCTCATTTACTTACTCCTTTACATTAGGGGGCTCTTACTGCACACCAAGAGCTGTGTTTCCACTCCCAGCACAGCCATTTACTCTTCCCCTACTTCCCCTCACCAAAGCCAAGCAGTTATCTGAACTGATTCTTTAGTCCCTGCTCCCTTCACCCCCACTTCTTGGTTTACTCAGGGAAGACGCAGAGAGCCATTCTAGTGCATTAATCTTAAGACTGGCTGATCCAAAGAGGACTCTAAATAGAAGGTGGCAGCAGTCTGCAACAGTCCCTGTTGATTTAATGAGGGTGGCTCACTCATTTTAGTTGTCCCCTTTGCCTGTCAAGATTCATTAAAAGCAAATCAAGATGCCAGACTGCTCAAAAGCCCGAGCCAGGCACATACAAGTTCATGTCCTAACTAGTAAGTGTATCCTAACAATTTCCAGTGTGTCAGAGCTTTGTGCTGAACTTGGCATATTATCAAGCACAAGAGGCAGCTTTCATCTTACGGGTGTTACTTCAGTGATTTTAATGCTGCCTGCTCAGTCCTGACACACCCACCACTACCTCCAAAGCTTTGTTCACTTAGTATGAAGCTGAATCACTTGCCTGATTACTTAACAAGCAGGAGGCTAAAATAACCTTAAGACCATAAAATAAACTGATCTGGACATCAGCTTGTAATTTGAGTTTAACTGAACTCAAAAATCTCAGGAAGATTAAGTTAACATCTTCCACCAGAAGCTCAACCTGTCCCTCCTCCTGCTTTCATGTCTCTCCAGCAATTACCCACTCTCATAAAAGGTCCTGTAAATCTTAGCTAGCCAGCCTGTTCATCTGGTGTTTGAAGCAAGGCTGAAAAAAACAAACCTTGGGGTCCAAATGGACAAGTTATATCACTAGAAGCAAGCCTGACTGAGCTACTCAGAGTCCTGCGAGACTGTCCTAGTTCAGGAGAGGTCCCACACAAATACAGAACCTCATCAGAGGGGCTGAAACTGCTGTTCTGTTGTCAGGCCCTGTTCTGATCAGGCAGCTCTCTGGGAGAACTGCAGCCTTACAGTGAGACTAGGCAGCTGTAAAACTGTCCCCCTCCATGAGTTTTGTTTAGAAGAAACAATACATACAAAGGTGAAGGACTCCAAAACACAATCCTTTCCATGGTACAAACCGCTCAGTGACAACGCTAAGATAGACTATGTGTCAGCTAGCTTCTGCTGACCCTGAGGTGCCCTTGCAAATAGAAGATATTTTGGTACAGCTGTAGGAATGTTTTTAAACTTGTTAAATCATGAGTCCAGGAGTTTGTTAAATCTCATGATGCAGCTTCTTTGCTGGTGTTTCTCAGTTACTCCCTGACACTAGCAATTGCTGCTCAAGCTAGAAGTGAGCCTGGGCTCTTTGCCAACCAAATGGCGATCGTCACATGTCAGCCAACAGTTAACCAGTGAGCTATTCACCATCGGAAGTCCCAAGTCCCCACCAGCACATCCAATCCAGTCATGGACATATTTGCTTTCAAGTGCACATAGGTAGCTTAGCAGTAAACTTGTTTTTCAGAACAAGACACTTTTATTCCCACATACAGAACAAGAATACCAGACAGGCAATCCAAAGGAGTGCCGAGTGCGAAGTTACAGCGGAGTTATTGCCAACCGAAAAGTTAGGACAGTCTATTAGGCTGAAGTTACTCACACGAGGTACAGCTCCGCACAGTGTTACTTGTGGAAGTAAGAGTTTTATGCTACCAGGCTTAGTGTGAAACAGGATATAGGCCATGCATGCATTAGATGCAGACTTAGGACTACTGTTCAGATAAGATCCCATTCCAGATTAATTTCATAGCCAGGTCCAAGGAATGTCTACTTAATCTCATTTTGGGCTTAGCTCAGAAACTACAGCATTTTAGACCAAAAGCTTCAGGCTCATAACCACACACTGAAGCTCCCCAAGTTCTGGGCTTCCAGGTCCAGCCCAGGTGAGCAGTGAGTATTCAGAAGAGGTTGCAGCACAACCCCTCAAGTCAGCCTTGTCCCAACCCAAGTCAGTCAAGAAGCTCCAGTCTAGAGAGCGATAGGGAGCAGACAGCCTTGCTTCTTAGTGAGGGTGTCCTCTCTCCAGGTCCTACAAGGCCCGTGGGTATATGGCAGGCTTCAGTGTACTAGTCTCAACCTGAAACACACCTGAAGTCTACTCCCTCACTGCAGCTAGTGGGTTCAGGAATGCATTTTCCCCAGAGGGTTAGATATTTAAAGGGTTAGACAGCTACTGACCTGCTTCCCAAAACAGCACCTCATGCTAAGTGTGGTTCAGATAATTGATTCTGACAGCCACRCACCAACAAAACCTACCTGTGCTCTGACCTGCCGCTTCCCACCTCCTACAAGAGCACTGCATGCCTAAAAGTCGCTGCCTTTTGGGTTACTTGTTTCAGATTAGTCAGACCTAAATACAGGGTCTGCCAGTGCGGCTGGTCAGAATTACAGCCCTTAGTATTTAGTGTTTGAAGTTGCTAGTGGCAACATCCTTTTCAGCAGCTTCGACACCAAGTCTCTTCAGCTTCATGGAACCAAGCAGTAATAAATGATGGAACATCTGATGCTGCACCACGCCTGGCTTTTCACAATGCCGTGTTTCGCTAACCTATTAAAACCCAAGTGTAGCAGTCTAATAGTGGCACTCATCTTTTGTTCAGCATTTCATTAAGGCTGCAGAAGCGCAAACAGTTGATATTTAGCACTTCGGCAACCAACAGATGCAGCAGGAACTCTAGGAATTTGAAATGGGCTGAAGCTTAGCTTTAATACAAAGGAGAGTCTTTCAAATGTCATTCGATTATTTTTTCCAAACTTAAGCTGAAATATTTCTCAAGCAGCTGAGGCTACCAAAAATCCTAGCGATTAGTTTGTTGTGAAAGCCAGGTCTTCGGCTGGTGAATAGCCTTTTTAATTAGAAGCTAACATGCCTGATTTTACATTTGATGAGTCATGACTGAGGAATGAAGTTGCCTCCCAAACATGAATATGCATCAGCTTATTTGAACTACATTGTCAGTTTAATATTAAACATCGTTATTACTTTATGGTTAAACTAACAGGAACGCTTTAGGAAGACCAAGCCTGGCATAGGACAGAGTCAGGTTGACAAGAACCAGAGGACACTGACATTCGAGCTAGCGTTTAAACTGCGAAGCGGCTCTTGCGATACACGAGGGCAGCGTTTCCACCAGGACTGGGGTATTTCGTGGAAACACGTCTAAAAAGCTTACTTCTGTGCGGGCCACGCAAATTTCGCAGCCCCACCTCGACCCGCAGGGCAGGAGGGGCACGACGTGGGTAAAACGGGACGGTGCAAGGCAGCCGGCGGGACGGGGCACGGATTTCCAGCGCCGGTGGTTTTTCCCTGCAGAAAAGCCGCTTCTCCAGCTGCCCCCGCCGGGCCCGGGGGCCTCCCCGCGGCTGGCGGGGGGCCAGGCGGGCCGGATATCACCGCCTCAGCGGTTTTATTTTCTGCCCGCGGATCCCTGGGCCCCGCGGGGGCGGCGGGAGCGGGGCAGAGTCCAACGCCGCCGCCGCCCCCCCCCCCCCTCCGGCCGCGGCCTACCGGGCCTCACCTGCACGATCCTGCGCGGCCGCACCGAGAGGGTGGGGAAGTTGCCGCGGCCGTGGATGGGCACCGCCTCGCCCAGGATCTGGTCCAGCCTCTGCACCTGCTCCCACGTGAGGACGCTGAAGCGGCCGCCGCCGCGCTGCTCCGAGCCGCCGGCCCCGGGCGCCGCCGCCGTCGCCAGCATCGCCCCCCCCCCCGCCGCCGCCGCTGCCTGGAAACGCGACCGGAAGAGGAGCCCGAGTCACCTGGAGACTGACCGGAAGCGGCGGGATTTGGGGGGAAGAAAGGAGGAAAAAAAAATAAAGGAGAAAAAATATTGTTTCTGAGGGGAAGCCTCGCGCGGGGGCAGGGGAGGCCCCACGGCTGGCGCGGCCGGTACCCGCAGGGGACGCTGCAGCGAGCCGGCTCACCCCGCCCGCCACTGGCTACGCTGAGCAGTGCGCTCGCCCGCGCCCTGGCGCTGCTTTATATAGCCGCGCGGCCGCGCCCCCATTGGCCCAGCCCCATCGCCAATCCCCGCCGAGCCCCGCCACCTCTCCGGCTCTCTCATTGGCCGAAGGTGAAGGTTCGGGCTCGCTCGGATTCCAATCGGAGGGGAGGACAGGGAAGGAGGCGGGGTGAAAGGCGGAGTGGGCGGGGTAAGGCCGCGCAGCCCCGCCCCCAGCCGCTCGGCGGCGTGCGGGAATCCCTGCTGTGATTGGTCAGGAGCGGGCCGGAGATTTAAAGGAACAGGCGGCCCCGGGGGGCGGGCAGCGCCGCGGCCTCGCGGGGGGTCACGCACGGCCCGGTGCCCCACGGGCCTGATGCCCCACGGCCTGGCACCTCATGGTCTGGCGTCCCACGGCCTGGCACCCTGTGGCCGGATGCCCCACGGCCTGGTGCCCAATGGTCTGGCACCCAATGGCCTGGTGCCCCACAGCCTGGCGCCCCACGGCCTGGCACCCCACGGCCCAGCGCCCCATGGCTTGACGCCCCACAGCCCAGCACCCCGCTGCCCAGGCAGGAGCGTCCCCCGGGAGCAGCGGCGTGAGCCAGCTACGGGGAGCTCTGAACTGGGGTGACACCGTGGGGCAAYGCCGTGGGGCCACGGGGCCCAGCCAGGGCCGGGGGCTGAGGCCTGGCACCAGCCGCCCTCCTTAACACAACTCAYCCTCGAACCCGCAAGCCAAGCGCCCCGTCGGGGTCAGAGCTGGGCTCGGTTTATTTGCAAATCCCGTGGGCACCTAGCGGGCGGGTTGAGCGTAAACGCCCCGATTTGGGCTTTGCCCAAATTTACCCCAATTTGCCCGTTGGGGGGGGGGAGCTGTGCCCCGGCGCTGCCTGCTCCGACGCCGGGTGCAAATGCTCCCGGCCTTTTGGGGAGGCCATTGCAGAGCTCTTCAAATCTGCTGGTTCRTCCCCAAAACAGGGGCATCGTAATGGCCCGTTTTGTTTTTTTACGGAAACTCTCCTCCCGGGGGGGTCTTCCGATGGGAACCGCAGCTTGCTATAGAGCGATTGCAACGCAGCCACAGCGGGGCGGAGGGTTGGGTGAACGGGGCCATGTGGCCGGTGCAGGATGCGGCCTGGCTGCCTGCCCGGGTCTCCAGGTGCTTGACGTCAAGCTGCGGAACGGCTGCATGGTGGGAGGTGACTGCGAGGGCAGATCATCGGGAAAAATCCTCCTCTTTGGGGAATCCCACGCGGTTTCTGTCACGGCGCCCCGGGCGGCACTGAGTCCCCTCTGCCTTGGCCCTGCCGTCGCCCCGCAGCGTCTCCCAAAAACTCGTCCCTGGCTCCAATCTGCCGGGGAGAGRAGCGGGGCAGGTGAAAGTGGTTTTCCGAGGAACTCGACGCGAAAAAAGAAAAAGAAAAAAACCCAGGCAGCCGCCTCTCGTTGCAAAACCCTTTGATTGTTTCGGCAAAATAGCGTTATCGGGAAGGGTTTCCCAAGAGATCGGGACGTGCCAGATCAGTTGGGAAAGCAGGAACACTTGCCCTACGCCGTGCCCTGGCCCGGCCCAGCTCAAGCCCGGCCACGCGGCGGCTTTGCCTCGCGGCATCTCCGCACACCGGTTTCTCCTCCCAGTAGCACCGAGCCGGGCGCATCAGTGCCCCGGGCTGGGGGGCAAAATACGGCGCGGGGGTCCCTACGCCTATGGGGCGCCGGCGGCATTGGGGGAGCAGGGTCACCCATCCCAGCGCACACGGCCCTGGCGGGGGGTTACGGCGCCAGGAGGAGCGAGGAAGACTCCGGCGCGGTGAGGAAGGCTCCCCGAGGCTGCGGCACTGGCAGCGGCTGGGATTTTTTCGTGGAGGGCGGGAGGCCGATGCGGCGTGATAAGAGGGAGCCCAGCGGGAGGAGGGTGTGGAGGGGTTATTAATGGGAAGAAGAAGGCGCTGCGGATTCTTGGAAGAAAAGCAAATGTCCCGGTGATTAGCCGGGAGWCAGGCACCGGCGCTGGCTGGGCCGAGAGGGACAGGAGTGCTGACGGCTCCGGAGAAAACACCGGCCCTATTAAAAAGAGCTGACGCGCTCCAGCCGGACTGGCTGGGCGGCTCGTTAACATCCATCACCAAACGATTACCCCAAAGAGCTGCCGGGAGCGAGCCGGCAATGGCACCGCGGYGATTTCCTTCCAGCTCAGCAAGGGCCGGCCTGGGCTTTATTCATTTGTTTTGCCGGCAATTAAGCAATAATCATCGTCTTGGGGTGAAACGCGGGCGGATCCTGCCTGGGAGAGGATGCCCCGCGCGGCGGCATTGCAAAGCCCCCCCCGTGCCGGCGCCTGGGGTCAGCATGCCGAGGGCCAGCCGGGGCCGGTGGCTCCCGTCGGAGGGTGCCCGGAGCCGAGGCACCGGCTTTGCCCTGCCGGGAAACGGCCCGGGGTGGAGCTGGGGACGTGCCCCGGCGTGTGCGTGGGGAGGCAAACCGTGCCGGCAGGGTGCTGAGCTCCCTGCGGAGCTGTGGGTAACCAGGGCCCTTTTCCAGCCCCACGCTCCCGTCACGAAGGGATTTGGGCTGCAAGAGCCGGGTGCGGGGCTGGAGACCGACCGGCACAGCGGGGACCAAGGCAAGAGAGAGAAACCCAGCCTGGAGTGGAAGAGGGGGCTCGGGGACTTGCTGGCCTGCCTGGCACTGGCTCCTTCCCACCCCCCATTAAAAGGGTGTGTGAACTCCCTGAACGAGCAGGAGGGACAAGGCCTCCTCCCCGGGCCACCAGCGTCACTGTGCTCCCGTTCGGGGTGGGGGAATTCCTCCTGCCATGCTCCTAGGCCAGACGCCATGGGCCTGACAGCAGCCAGCGTCCCCTGGCATCACCCCCGTGCACATGCCACCCGCCCCTGTGCATGCACTGGCCACCCCGTGCACATGCCACCCGCCCCTGTGCATGCACTGGCCACCCCGTGCACATGCCACTTGCCCCCCTGCATGCACCGGCCACCCCGTGCACACACCAGTTGCCCCATGCACACACCAGTTGCCCCTGTGCATGCACTGGCCACCCCGTACATAAGCCAGGCATCTGCACGCGCATGCCAGCCGTCCCTGTGCCCTGGCTGGCCATCGCCGTGCACACATGCCACCGTCCCCGTGCACACATGCCACCATTCCCGTGCACACGTGCCGCTGTTCCCGTGCACATGCCAGCGGCCCCCTGCGCACGCCAGGCGTCCCCGTGCACACGTGTCGCCGTCCCCGTGCGCCCGTGCCGCCGTCCCCGCGCCCATGCCGCCGTCCCCGCGCCCATGCCCGCCACGCAGCGCTGCTGTGGACTTAGGGGGGGGGGCCCCCCCCCCCCCCCCCCGGCTGTGTGCAAAACCTCCCTTAGCAAATGCAGCTCCCAGACACCTCCTGCTCGTTCGCGTCCGTCCTCCTGCCCCGATCCCTCCCCGCACGGGCCCGGGGCTCCCCGGCAGCGCGAGGTGCTTCTCCCAGCGGCCCCTCGGTGGAAAGCCCGCGGCGGTGAGGATGAGGAGGATTTTATTCGACCTGCCAAGGGCTGCGGTGCCCAAGCTGTGGAGCGGGTCCCCGTGGTGCTCGGGGCTGCCCAAACCCCGCGCGGGGTGCAGGAGGGGTGTGCTGTGCCCGGCCCTGTCCCGCATCCCCCAGGCGCGCTGGGCTGCCTCCGGCCGGGACCTGCTGCAATAGTCGAGCCCTTCCCTACAGGCTTGCTTCCTTTTCCCGAACGGCAGCAATAACAGGGATTGGCCAGCAATTTTCTCGCTGAATCCAGTTTGGCTGGAAGGAGGTGCTTCGTCGAGCCCGAGACACGCCGAAAACACTGTGGGCCGGGTGAACTGAGCCGGAGCCGTGGCGGAGCGTGGCGAAACCTAGAAATCTGGAAGAGCAAATGCGTAACCGCGAGCCAGCCTGGCCCGGCCGCGGGGAACCGTCTGCCCACGCTGCTCGGGGCTGCGTTTTGCAGAAGCGAGGAAGCAGGCGAGAGCTTAGCTAATCTCTGGCTAATTCAGCCTAAAAGCCGAAAGCTTCCTGCGACTCGCAGCTGCCTGCCGAGGGGGCTGCCGTTCCCACCGGTGCCCCCGAAAGAGGAAGCCGGGGCGGAGGGTTTCGGCCCCCGGGAGCGCTGTCGCTGGTGCGAGCTGGCGGGGTTTGCTGCAGCAGCCCCGGGGCGCTCGTGCCCCGTCCTCCCCGGCTGCATTGCTGATCCCCCCCCTGCTTTCTCACCGGCTCCCTCTGTTTCTCCCTCTGGGCAAAGGTCGGCTCCAAACTGGCTGCTGGGCTCCGATTTCGGTTATTTGGTTGGGGCTTTCCGCAAATGCCGGGGAGGAACCGCCAGCTGCAGCGCTCCCGCTCTGCTTGCAAAGGCAGGCGCGCCTGCGGGCACGGCGCTGCTCGGGGCACGTGGTGCTCGGCGTGCACATGCCGCCGGGATGCTGGCGGGGGCCGCGCCGCCGGCTGCCTTCGGCCCCAGCCCCTCTCCCAAAAGGGCACAGCTGGCAAAAGCGGCGGTTTCACTACATTTTTCCCTGCACTGAATTAGCATCCTGGCTCGGCCACGCGGCCCAGCATCCGGAGCTGCACTTTTGCCCGGCTGGGCTGGCATTTACCACCATCACGGAGGGACGCAGTGGGTCTGTCCTTAGCCCCGGCTTCAGGCATGGAGGTCTGGGCTCCCCCGACCCGCCCCGTGCCCGAACAGCCCCGTCTGCCTCCCGGAAACAACGATAACTAGTGCCGGCCGCGACGCCGTCGCCCGCGGAGGTGTCGTGAGCCCCGAAGCTTTGAGGCCTGAGGATGAAAGCCGCCGCTGCAGCGCAGGGTGTCATTAGCGAGGGTGACGCAGGGCTGGGGAACGGCACCCATCACCTCCCCGGGCGGCCGCGAAACGCTCCCCGGGGCRCGCGGGGGGCCGGGGCTGGCTGAAAGCGGGTGGGCRGCACTTTTCCGGCGCTTTTCTGGTGCCACGAGCAAAACCTGCGGGTGCCCTGGGCGTGGGGGCTGCAGCCCCGCAGTGGCACGACCCGCTCTGCCGCTGGGCTCGCCTCGGACCCCTGCGTGCGGCTTTCCTGCCGARGAAAACCTCCCCGGCCCCTCGCGAAGCGGCTTTCCTCCTTCCYGGGCTCCGGTTTCCGGCTGGGGTGGCTGGAAAGGGCGGCGAGGGCTTCCCGCGTGGGGTCCCTCTGCACGCCGGGCTCGGAGGGCCCCGGCTCAGCCGCGCTTTGGGAGGGTTGGCGTGCAAGCGCGTGCGAGGGAGAGGGGACGCGCTGACCCGCGACTCGCTGCTCTAATTAATTGCCACTTCTGCCTTTATCAAATGGCTCCATCACTGCACGCCGCTGCTATCCGCCAGCGCGTCCCGTCCTCCGCTCCCGCACCAGCCCTCAGGCAGGAGGCTCCGGGGCCGGAGGGGCGGCCGATGGGGAAGYGGGGCAGGAGCACCAGGGTTGGGGGGTCTCGCCGGGGCCCCCTTGGCCTCGGCGCAGCGGGTGCCACGTGGCTTCGGCGGTGGCTCAGCGGTGGCGGCCCATCCCCACGGGGACTGTGAGTCCGTCCTCATTAAGAGAAGTTACTCACGCCTTGAGACAGAAACGAGAATATCCTGGAAATGCCTTTGTTTGGCGAGTTCTCACGCGAAAGGCATGGCCAAAACCAAGAGGGCGGCCGCGCGTGCTGCTCCCCGGCACGTGAGAGGGGCGTGATGCTCGGGCGGCGCCAAGTCCCGCATCCCGCATCCCGCATCCCGCATCCCGCTTCCCATGCGCCTGGGGTTGACCTGCCAGCCGAGACAGCCCAAACCCGGTGCAGGGAGCCAGGCCAGCACCCACCGACCCGGCAGCGCAGTGGGCGCAGACCCAGCGCCGCCGTTCGCCCTCCGCAACCCCCGGGGGCCGGTGGCGGGGGGCTGCCCCATGGCATCGCCTCCCCGGTGCGGCCCCATCCGGTCCGGAGGAACCCCGGCCACGGCGCAGCCCGCGGGAGCCCCTGCAGAGCCAGCCCAGCGCGCGGGGGCAAATCCCGGCCCCGACACGCCGGCGACCCCGGGCCGCAGGTATTTTAAGCGCATGAGCAACGCCAGCCATGACGCGCTTGCTGGATTTTCGGCGCGTGAGTCACCGCCTGGTTGAAGCAGAGCTGTAATTTGCAGCGACGGAACTAACGCGTTCGGGTTGCAATCGGCTAAACCCGGGCAGCCCTGGGGCGCCCAGGCCCCGGGGGGCTTCGCGGGGGCCGAGGAGGAGAAAATGCTCCTGCGCTTGCAGGGTTTCCCCGGGTGTTTGGGGCTGGGGCCGCGGCGCAGCCTCTCCTCGCAGAGCCAGCCTCGCTCCGAGCGCTCCGCAGCTCGCTGCCCTGAGGAAATCCCGGGAAAAAAAATCACAGCGCTGCGGTACTGCCTTCGCCGTGGGGCCTCCACRATCCCTCCAGCCCCAAATTACCCCCAAAGCTGCTGCGTGGCCCCCGGGCCGGCTGCCACCGCAGGCTCACRCCGCCTCCTGCGAGCACCGGCCGGCCGGGACGAGCCACACGGCCCTCTCCCAYGGTCCGATGCCACCCRGGAGCCGTGGCGTTCCCTTGGCCCRGCYGGAGCCGCGGAGCCTCCCGTGGCCGCCGGCACGAGCAGCCGAGGAGGCAGCAAAGGGCAGATCCAGGGGAGATGCCCCAAATGCCCTCCTTTCCCCCCCAAAAATAAAAAGGAGGAACGTTGGGACTGCAGATTCAGACGGCCGCGGGGCTCGGGGAGGTTCCCAGCCGCATCCGGCACACCCTGGCCGGCACGGCTCTCCGGACACCCCGGGAGCGGGACGTCCTCCCCGTCCCCGACACCCACAGGAGACGGCTGAGCCCCCGCTGCAGGGGCAGGACACTCGACCAGCCAGAGAAAAACCCACTAAAAATTAACATTAATTTATTAGAATATTCATGAAAAAAACAAGATTCTCTTTACATGTGTTTTTTTCCTTTTTTATACAAGAGAGAATTTTCATTGCTTTTTTTTTTCTTTTTTCTTTTTTCCTCCTGGAGACAGAGCGGGCGCACACAGACAGCGGCGGCAGCTCGCGCCCGCGGGACAAGGCACGGCGCGGGGGGCCCCGCGCTCGCCGAGGGCGGCCGGAGCCGGGCGGGTGCGCGGGGGCCGCGACGCAGGACGCGCGCGCTCCGCGGAGGGGCTGCAAGTCACCTAAACGCCCGGCGCTCCCTCCCGGCCGAGCCGCGGGGCTCTTTCCAAGCTCGGCACCCCGGCACCCCCGGCCGTCCCCTCCGAGGGGACCCCAGGCTCTTCCCAAGCTCCTTTAGGTGACGGGTAAGAAAGAAAAAAACACATGGCGTAAAAAACGAAATACAATCATCTGCACGCCACGGCCCCGTGCACGTCGAACTCGGCGGCTGTCTTTGGTTGAGGAGCACCCGGTGCTTTTGGCATCCCCCGCACGGGGGTCACGCGGCGACCGGGGCGGCGCCGCCGGGAAGCGCAGGGAGCAGGCAGGTGTAGGGAGGGGGCCGAGCCGCGGCCCCGCTCGCCCCGCCGGGGACCCCTCGCAGCAGGGTCCCCGCAGGGCCGGGCGATCCAGGAGGGACCGAGCGGCGCGGAGGGACCGCTCGAAGCGCGGGGGCACCTGCGTCCCCCTTGCATGGCTACAGGATGCTTATTCAACAAGACCCAGCGTGAAATGCAGAGCCGGGGTAGACGCTCCCGGGCTGGAGGAGACGTTCCCGGGCTGGTCCCTGCGGGGGGACCGGCACGAGCCCGGGGTCCCTGGCAGGGTGCCGGGGTGAGGGGGTCTGTGCTCCGGTCCCGGAGCAGAGGCGGCTCCCGGCTCCGAGCGCTCTGCTCCAGAACAAGGCGAGGAGGCAGCTGAAACGCGAGCTACGGAGAGGCAAAGCGGTGCCGCAGGCAGCCTCCGAGGACGCCCCGCGCTCCCCAGGCGGACCCGTGCGTCGCCGGACGTCGCCGTCCCCTCCGCGGCCGGGGGTCCCCGGGGCTCCTTCCCCGCTCCTCAGGGCCGGCTTGCTGTCACGGCTTGCTGGGCAGAGCTGTCCTGGCAGTCCCTGCCCGTCCAGGATGGTGTCCCCTTCCCAAACCCGGTGTGTAGTGACGGAGGAACCAAAAAAGGGGGGGAAAGAAAGAAGAACGAATGAAGAAAGAGAGAATCCATACGGAGGCGAGCAAGGCTCCGCGCGCCGGCTGCTACTGCCCCTTGGGAATGAAGGGCTCCCCTTCCTCCGGCTCCGGCCGCGGCCCCGGGTCGCTCAGGCATCGCAGCATCCGCTGGTTGCTGGGGCTGTCGCTGGTCCCCGGGGTGAAGACGTCGTCGGTGCCCGGGGACGACGGCTCCTTCACCCGCATCACCAGCCCCTCCTCATCCTCCTCGGGCGAGGACGAGAGGTGGCTGGAGCCCTTGAGCTCCTCGTTCGCCAGGTCCACGGACTCGGGGGACTGCGGGGAGGCCGGGTCGATGGTGATGATGGGCAGGTTCTCCGAGTCCGGCTTGGGCTCGTAGGCCAGCGGGTCTGGGGAGGCAGAGGGGGGTCAGGCAGAGCCCGTTCCGCGGGGTGCTGGCAGTGAACAAGCTGGGTCAAGACAACCTGGGGGGCTCTGGCAGGGAAGGGGGGGGCGCAGGGCCGCCCAGCCAACGCACTGCAGATGTTTGGGGTCAGCACTCCTGGGCTCTCTCTCAAATTTCCAAGGCTGCTGGGGAACCTCTTTTTCCGACCTCCACAGCCTATYTGGAAAAGCGCCGGGTAATCCAGCCCCGGGACGGCGCCGTTTGCAAGGGCAAAGCCGCCCTCTGCCGATCAAACACCGTCTCGACAAGCGCTGGCAGCAGCGCGGAGCGCCGCGTCCCTGGTCCCCACCMAGCCGGTTAAGCCCAGACCCTCGCCTGCCTCCCGGCTAACCCTGCCGCCCCCAGAGCGGAGGGATGGACATAAAGGCCATAAGGAACCACGGACGGCAAAGCAAATCTGTGATGGAGAACCCAGGAGTCGTGGGCAGGACTTGGTGTCGGGCACTCCTGATCCTCTCCCCGGCAGTGGAGACGAGGGAAGGGCCGGGAGAGACCCGGCCAGGAAATGTGGCTGCGTGGAAGAAGCAAGCCCAGCTCCAGACTGACTTCCCTGCCGGTAGCATGGGACCGGGACAATTAGGGATGGAGGGAGGGCAGAAGAGCTGAGCACACACAGGCCAAGGAAACGCGAGTGCACAGCCAACAACGGCGGCGGCGCTCCCCCGGCAGCTCAGTCCCGCCGTACCTGAGCCTATGCGAGCCCGGGACATCGTGGGCGAATCGAGCTTGTGAGCCGGCACCGTCAGGTAATTATTAATCTGCAATCGGAGCAGAGGGAGGGCGGCATGAGGGACGGTCCGCGCCTGGGAATGGCAGGCAGGGAATCGCCCCCAGGCCAGGGGGGCGAGCGAGCAGCAGCTGCGGGATGCGGACAACTTGTGCCTGCATCCCCCCAGCCGTGCGGCAAGGACTCGCTCCCAGCCTGCCCTCGCGCCGGGGCGAGGGCCCCCCACCGCCTGGGGTCCCCTGCCACCATGTGAACCCCAGGTCTCCTCCCCGTGCAGGACGCCGATGTCCTTCCCAGGCTGGGAGCCCCGACCGCCCCCCACCTCCTCCGCAGCCCCGCTCCGGCATCCCCTCGACACCTTTTGCTCCAGCTGCCGGGCCTTCTGCCTCCGCAGGAGCATCTGGTTCCAGGCTTCCTCGTAGGGATCRGCCACCAGCGTGTGCCGGTTGTAGGACCGCAACTGGGAAAGGCCCCAAGGAAAGGAGACGGGGGTTAAAAAACTCACAGAAAGGCACAGGAAGATCACGGCACCGTTTCCCTTGGAGATGGGATGCTGCCTGGGATGAAACAGCCGCCGGCAGGCACAGCACCTCGTGCACGTTCGCCACGGGGACCACAGGACGCCCCATCCTGACTCACCTCGGAGTCACCCTGACTCACCCTCTCCCCTCGCCGTCCGGCCAGGCACCATCACCCCCCCGACCCGGCAAAGCCCTTCGAGCAGGCAGAGAGGCAAAACCCGATGCTCTCTGYGCCTGTGAGACGTGTTTGCTGCCCTCTGCGCCGAGGTGTGATGCGAGGGGGCCTGAGCTCAGCGGAGACCTCCCCGTGCCCCCCCAGAGCCCCCCGCCGCAGAGCATCGCGGCCCGAGAGCCGCAGGGAGGCTCGCTGGCCCCAGTTACAGCCAAGAGGGGAGCTGACGCCCGGGGAGAGACACAGCAGGGTTTCAATGCCGGGCAAGGGAAGGGGGCCCGCACGGCGCAGGGGCCCACCGGTGCCGTGGGACGCTTTACCCTCTGCCTGGTTTTCTGCAGGTTGTTGCGGAGGATTTTCCGGATCTCCTCCTCCTTGTCCTTGGACAGGGCTGGAAGGGCGCGCTCCACAGGGAGGGTCTTGGGCTGGATGTTCCTGCACGGACAGAKCAGAATCAGAGTCGTCGCACGATGGCTCCAGGCAGGGCTGCGGCTGCAAGCAGGGAGCATCCAGCCCGGAGCAGGGCTGGGCGCCGTTCGGAGGCACAGGGCGGGCAGAGGCTGGAGAACTCACTGCATGGAGACCGTGGAGACAGCCGAGGGGATCTTGCCTAAGCCCCCACTCTCCACCAGCTCGATCGCCTGCTTCATCTCCATCTTGTGGTAGAAAGCGATGAGCTGGGGCTCCTTGGACCGCTCCCCCGCAATCAGGCACTTCTTCACGTACTTCTTGTTGAAGCGATTCAGCCTTCCCGAGGACACAGGGGAAAGGAGAGGCAGGCGATACGTGAGACCTCCCTGTGTCCCGGCACCCTGTCCCCCTCCCCGGCATTAGCCCAGGCCACCAGGAGACCCTTCCCCYGAGCGCAGGGTCAGACCAGCTGCTCGGGCCGACAACGGATGGTCCTGAATTCCTGCAGGTCCCACAAGAGCAGCCGCCGGCAGCTCCCTCATTGCCGTGAGCAAAGGGGTGCRGCCCCGCAGCCTCATTCACCTCCGACCCAGGGCCGTGATTCCTCGGGGGGAGCGCGTGGGGCTGGGACAACCCGGAGGAACGCACTGGGGACGCTGCCAGGACGCTCCCCCATCTCACCCGCGCGGTCCCCTGTCATAAAACCTCTGCGCTCACTTGTCTTTCCAGTGGTGATGCCCGTAGTGACCGCAGATATCCTCGATCCCGGTCAGAAGGTGATCCAAGAACTGGAAGAGAAGGCCCAGGGCAGAGGKGGCTCGCAGGGCCGCCGGCCGCCCTCTCCCCGCCACGCGCCGSCCCACCGCCACGCAGGGTGACGGCACTCAAGGGGTGTGAAATCAGGGGTGTGGGTCCAGGACGGGCCTCGGGAGGGCAGCACGGTCCTACGCAGCCGGGTCGCTGCACTACCAGTCACACGGGAGCTCTGGGTCGGAGCAGGCACCAGACGACACGGACGGGGAAGAGCCCTTGCTCCGTCCCCCCTTACCTTGGCACCGACTTAGGGGCAGCTCCCGCTCTGCAAACCTGCCCGGTTACAGCGGCGGAGGTGGGCAGAAGCAGAGAGAAGAGGGCTAAGGCGGCGAAGCGAAGCGCGCGGGAAGGGCCCGCCGGGCACAGCGGGTTACCTGTGTGTGGATCTCTTCGTTGATGGAGCGTTTTGTCTCTTGCTTCTTCTTCACCGCGAGCAGGTCCACCAAGGGCCGGATGGTCATGCCCTAGGGAACGGCCGGGGYGGGTTAGACCTCTCCCCGTTGCAGAGGGTAAAGCGCACAGGCAGCAGCAGCCACCGGGCTCAGCACGGCCGAACCTCAGGGCTCTGCTTTGCTGGTGCCACCCGCCAGCGAGCCTAAAGAGCTTTGCAAACTAGAGGTGGGACAGTGACAGGGTCAAGGACAGAGGTTGGGGACATGCTCCTTGCTCTCCACATGCACGTGCTACCCACTGGATGCCCCCTTCCCATCTGTAACTGCACTGGGACCGGCACAGTGCCCTCTGGGAAGCGGCGTGCCACCAACCTGCACGAAGACGGTGAAGAAGATGACAGTGATGATGGCGGTGAGGAACATGTCCCTCATGTTGAAATGCTCATAGTCCAGGAGGTAACAGAGGGAGAAGGCAATGGCTCCCCGCAGGCCCCCGTAGGCAATGATGAACTGGTCCTTGGGCGTCAGCTTCACAATTCGGAACTTGTTGATGAACCAGGTAAGGCCCAGGACACCTGGGGGAGCAGGGCAGCAGCCTCGGGTGAGCAGATGTTGGATGACACCAGCCCCAAAGAGCCCAGCCTGCCTCCCAGGGCACTGTCATAGCCTCAGGGCCATGGGCACAGGTGGGTGCCACCCTGCATGAGCACTCCATCACCCGTCACCAGCTTCAGTCCCACAACAGAGGCCACATCTGGCTGCTCCGAAGCTGTGGGTGAGCACAAACTTGGTTTCACTCCGTTCTCCCCACAAGGCCAAGGATCAGCAAGGTCTGAGGCCCACGGAGGAGCAGTGTCCACTCAGTCAACCCCACTACCCAGCTAGGACAGGCTCCCCAGCAAGGCAGACTTGGGCTTCACGGTGTGAGAGGAGCCTAGGATCTGGACCAGCCCCAAAAGCTTCGCCACAGTGCCAGCACCTCACCTAAAACCCTCGCAATGAGGCAGAAGAGCAGCGTGCTGATGACAAAGGTCCAGTTCCAGTAGTGGTGGCCAGCCACAGTGGAGACGCCCAGGAAGATGAAGATGAGGGTCTCACTCACGCTACTCCACATCTTGAGGAAATACTTGATGGTGGTGTGGGACTTGTGGGAGATGTTGGCTTCCACATAGGGCCGCATGACCACGCCGGAGGCGATGAGCCTAGGGGCAAGGTTGGGGCACTCAGCAGCCATGGAAACAACCCCAACACTGGGCCCTGGAGCGGCATTTCAGGTTCTTGCACCAAACCCCAGGGCAGGGCAGGGCTTGCGAGACACCGGCAATTAGTCAGGGCCTCCAGGGAAGGCAACAAAAGGCTTCTCCTTCCCCATGGCAGGGTGGAAGTGAGCGCTGGAGCCAGGTAGTGGACAACCATGGCATTTTTGAGAGCTCAACAGGCCCTGCCTGCTACCATGGGCCCAAGAGAACGGGAAATAGGCAGCCAGCGCTCCAGGATCTGCGGGACAACTCAGCAGAGCTGTTTCTCTCATCTACCTTCCTGCATATCCCAAACACACCCCTGGCCCTCACTGGGCATGTGCCGACCACACTGGGGCAGCTGCAACGATGCAGTTATACTGGGGTAAATCCCCTGTCACAGCCTGCCTTGGGGACGGGAGGTCCATGGGCCTGCAGAGGAGCTGCCCTTGTGTTGTCAAACCAGCCTGGGCCCAGGGCAAGAGCCACCATCCTAGAGGCCACCGGGGTGGAGACGGCACTTACTGCAGGGCTGAGCTCTCGGGGCAAGAGGGCAAAACAGAGAGTGGCTCAGAGGATCGCAGGGAAGACACGGGGCCACTCTGCCTCCCTGCGTCCTTGGCACCCACTGAGCACCTCATCCCACCTGAGCCCAACTCACGCCATGATGCCGGAGAGGTGGAAAAGCTCGGCAGAGAGATAGGCCATGTAGCTGTAGAGGAAGACGAAGAGGGGCTCGATGACTCGGATGTGGGAGGTGAAGCGGGACGTGAAGGCAGCGATCACCCCATAAATGACGCCCACGAAGACGCCGCCCAGTGACACCACGAAGAAGCTGAGGAAGCCGAGGATGATATCGATAATGGTCACCTGTTCGAAGTTGGCAAACTCCTCAAAGAGGTGGTAGAGGACCTGGGAGGGAGAACGGAGAGAGGATTTCAACCTGCCCCACTGACAAGCAACACCCTCACCTCAGAAGAGACCTGTTCAAGGACCGACCTTGGGAGAGCAGCAGCAAAGGGACCTGTGCGGGTACCCAGCAAGGC
Source organism: Apteryx rowi (assembly GCF_003343035.1). Taxonomy (NCBI): domain Eukaryota; kingdom Metazoa; phylum Chordata; class Aves; order Apterygiformes; family Apterygidae; genus Apteryx; species Apteryx rowi. Next base: position 159,926 of record NW_020448197.1, on the reverse strand, counting down.
ACACGCACATCCCAGATGAGCCTTGCTGTGTGCCGCCCCTGGTAACGCTGCCCTGGGCTGTGTTTGATCAAACCTCACGCAAAAAAAGCCGGCCAGCGCCTTGCTGTGCAAGACATGGAAACCTAGAGGTTGCCAAGGAACCCAGCTCTCCATCCTCCACAGCTTGCAGGGACATGGTGCAGCTGGAAACACTGCCAGGACTGCTCTGCTGTCCAACAGCCCCAACTGCTGTCCCAGAAGGGGCTTTGGTCAAGGTCAGACCCAGCGAGAGACCATTCCTGCTTCCCAACAAGCAACTCAGGACAGATCCAGGCTGAGGACATCTGACAGCCACATGCAGAGAAAATCCAACATCTGCCCTGCTCTGCACAGCTCAGCACAGAGAACAGCCCAAATCCTTAAGCCATTTTGTAGCTAAAAGGGCAAACTCATAGGAGGAGCCCATCCTGGGCTGCATCTCCCACCTCCAACATATTTATTGGACAGATTTTAAAGGAGAAGCTGATGCAGCAGTGTCAGGAGCGGGGAATTGGTTTCAGAGCCTCCTGCAAGGACAGCAACACTTGCGAGCAGCAAGAGGGCAAGGTGCCAGCTCTCGCCAGCCAGCGCCAGTCCCTGGGAGAGGGGCAGGGACAGACATGACAGCAGAAGGCAAAAGCATTCCCCAGGGATGGGAGAGGGGACACAGACCCTGCAGAGAGCCCCTGGCCAAGAGAGGAGGAAAATGCCAGGGAAGAGTGCTGTGCTGGGACGGTGCGTTCCTCGTCACCCTTTGCAGCAAGCTGCGCAGCCGGCTCTGAAGCAGACAGATGGGATATGGGAGAAGAGCCAGGAAAAAGCAGCGGGTTAGAAGAAAATTTAGAGGTCAGCACTGCGGAGAGGAGCACGCCATGCTGTTGGCCAAGGCAGCACCTGGACACAGATGTCCCCAAAAGCTCCCCAAAGGTCCCTGCAAAGGGATTGCTCCCTGCACCCGGCCCAAAGTTGGGGGCTGCGGAGTGCCCCAGGCGGGACGCAGCCCCGCGGCTCTCCCCTCGATGTGGTTGGCCACGTCTGTCCCTCGCAAGGGGAGCAAGGAAAACYGCAGCAAGGAAAACTGCATGCGAGGGCAGGTCTGGGGAGGAGGAAGGGGCAGGAGGGAGGGCAGCGCCGGCTGCCTCGGACACCCAGCCGCGGGGCAACAGGGCCCAGGAAAGCGGATCCCCTCGGCCTCTCCCCCGCTCTCCCCACATCCCGCAGCCGGGGAGGACGAGGGAGGCAGCGAGGCATCGCGCRCGCTCAGGCTACGCCGGCAGTCAGCCTCCGCTCGCCGGCCGAGAGGCAGGAGCTGCCTGGGCTCGTGCTCGTGGTCTCCCCAAACCGCCAAGTAAAACRCTTCACCTTAAGCCACCTCTGCGGTGTTCGAAGCTGCTATATTTAGCTTGGCACCTGCAAAAGGTTGGAGGCAAGCAGAGCTACCGCAGCTCAGCTGGCAGGTGGCACCGCAGAGGGGGCAGCGGCGCAGTCTGCGGGTCTGCCAGCATGATTGACAGCTGCCAATCTTGGTGCTACTACCCYGAGATCCTGCTCCCAAGGGAACTGCACGCTCCCGGCTGGTTGCCCTCGCCCAGCCTGCCGGCTCTGCCCCGCGCACTCCACTTACGACCGTGACGGCGTCATTCAGCAGGGACTCCCCGAAGACCAGGATGTGCAGCAGCTCGTTGATGTGGATCTCCTCAAAGACGGCCAGCACGGCCACGGGGTCCACGGCCGAGATGATGCTGCCGAAGAGCAGGTTGGCCAGCAGGCCGATGTGGTTGAGGCCGGTGCCGCCGACCTGGCACACGGCGTACATGAGGCCACCCAAGAAGAAGGCATTCCAGAGCGTCCCCACCACGGCGAAGATGAGGATGGTGCCCAAGTTCTCCGTGAACTGGCGCAAGGGGAGGAAATAGCCGGCATCCAAGATGATGGGCGGGAGGAGGAAGAGGAAGAAGATTTCCGACCTGAGGATGGGGGGCTTTTCCCCCACCCCTTTGATGAGCCCTCCGACCAAAAGGCCCACCACGATGAGCAGGCAGCTCTCAGGAACGATGTTGGACACCGAGGGAATCACATGGAAACCTAGAGAGGAAGAGGAGAGAGTGAGACACAGGCTGGCTAAGCGATCGGAGGATGCTGTCCGGAGGAGAACACCCCCGTGGGAAGCAGGGCCAGGTCCCAGCCCTGCCGCCGCCTCCCCACGCACTCCAAAATCATTTGCTCCTTCCGTGCCTCAGTTTCCCTCTTCTATCCCTCTTCTTCCCCATGTTCCCAAGCTCTAACATGGAAACTAGTCTCACCATGCTCCCATACGCTGGCATTGCTTATTCACGCAGCCCGCGCAGTTCTCGCACCAGCTGTTGCTGGCTCCAGCTATTAATCCCGAGCCCACGTCGGCACCGCTGTTATCTCCCGCCAGGCAGCGGGCTGCCCACACGGATGCCGTTGCACAGAGCGGGCCAGGCTTTTGCAGGAGCTCCCACCTCGCCCCTGGGTGCCCGGCCCCCACCTGAGCCGCTCCGCACCTCTCCGTTACATGCGGCAAGGGTCACATCCTTGCGGAGCGGAGCTGTTCCTCGGCGTTGCACGGCAAAAGGGGACGCGCTTCACGTGTTGCACCGAAGCACGATGCCAGACGCGGGTGTCTGAGCCAGCCGGGACCCGCTAGGACGATTTCTGCCCCCAAACATCCCCGAGYCCCAGCAATGCGGGCATCTGCCTGCTGCATTGGGCAGGCGGCACGGCGCTACGCCAACCAGCACCCCGGCCAACCGCACCGATACCCGCGGCGGATTTTGGGTCTGAACATCTCTGGATAATATCTCAGGCTTTGTAATTATTATTTTAAAGTAAGGCACATTTGTTCCCTGGCAAGGGAACCGGTTTCAGACAAGGAACCTTGTCTTGGCATCCCCGACGGCGCGTTCCTCAGCTCCTTCCGGACGTGCGGCTGTGCCATCTGCACTTCGTTTCACAACAGATAAAAAAGCTCCCTAACGAGGCGGGCGGCTCGGGAACCAGCGTGCTGCCTGCCCGGGGCCGCTCGGCTCCCCGGCGAGCTCCCCACCTCCTTCCCGAGTCTGCAGCGGCAACATCTGCGCCCCGGCGCCCGCTCGTCGCTCCCCCGCCCGCGCGGCCCAGCGGGGCAGGCGTCACGCAAACAGGGCTGCAACGAGAAAAGCAGCCAATTCCACGGAGTCTCGCCCGCTCGGCACGCGCAGGAGCAGGAAGGGTCAGGGGGCTGCGGGGGCCCTCGGCCCCGCCGGGCTAACCGCGAGTCAGCTACGCGGCTCTGACTGCAGCCCCGACCACACACTGGCCCCCGAGGACACGAGGAGACCTCAGATCGCTGCCTGAGCCGCCGGCGCTGCCTGCCAGGCAGCAGGCCTGGCACCGCAGAGGCTGGAGGATTCGTTACACCCAAGGCTCCAAGCCGGTGCGGGCTGTGGACTCAGCCGTCCTGGCGGAGCTCCGATGGCTCCGACAGGTCTCAGGCGCTGTGAAGACAGGGAAAGGATCCAGCTCTCTCCTTTCCCAACCTCCCCTTGAGCCCGTGGGAAGTTTTAGCGCCCCGAAGCGCCCGGCGAGGAGCTCCCCGGCGCCGCGGGCRCTCGCGGCGGTCCTGGCGGACGCGGGGCGGCTGCGCTGCCGGCGCGGCGTGGGCGATGATCCCTCTTCCCAGCACAGCTCCTTGCAAAGGGCGCCGGCAGCCGGCGCTTCCAGCGCGCGGGGCACCTGCACGCGCCGGCGTCTGCCAGCCCCGGCCAGAGCACGGCTTAACGCTACCCGGGCAGCGAGCCGCCTGCAGCAAACCAGTTTTCGCTTGCTGAATCTGYTCAGTCATGAATAAAACACAAACACCGACAATTAAGCGTCTCTCGCTTCGTCTCCACAGGCCCCGGGATCCCATTAAACCGGAGCGGTCGCGTGCTGATGTGAATTCAGTGTTTCAGAGCCTTTTTGCCGGGGCCTAAAAATACCCTCGCCCGGGCCGCGTGTTAATTATGCCTTTGATGCCACTGAACCTCAGCCATTTGTGCTCCCCGCTTGCGCCGCTCGGTATTTTTAGCGCGCYGGAAAGCTCATCAGCACCAAGCTGTTGCTGCGATCCCGCCGCGACAGCTCCTCCCTCCGCCAGCCGGAGGTGGGGAGCCGGAACGGTGCCCGGAGCGGGCGCCTGGCAGGAGAGGCGCGACGGGGCTCCCGTCCCGGGACGAGGCGAGGGAGGAGAGCGCGAGGAAGGGGACCGTTGGCAAAGGGCCCCGAGACTTGCCGAAGGGAGCAGYGAGGGGATGCACGAGCCTGCTGGCTGCGGTCCCTTAGGATTCACTCCTCCGCTTGGGACCTGCTGCCTCCCCCAGGTGGAATAAGCTTTCCGGACCCCCCCTGGGCTCCCGTTCCCGGCTGCCGAGGGTGCTTTGGCGAAGGATTATTGCAAAGCAGGAGTGCGGGGCTGCAGCGCCTGGTGCTGCTGCCTCGGCTGCTCCACCTTCAGGCCGGCCACAAGCAGGCTCTGCGGGGATAAATCCGTTCACGGAAACCGGGATGAGCTCAGAGGCAGGAGAGGCCCAGCAAAGGCCCCCCGCGCTGCTCAGCTCCCGAGTGAGCTGCCTCTTTTCTGCTTTTTGCTGCTGCAAAAGGGCAGGAGCTGCATCTCCGCAAGGGCCCATCGGAAAAACCCCGGCTGTGTGCAGCGGCATCACGTGCTGGGCGCACGAGAAGGGAAGAGCTTCCCCGGCTAGTGAGTGAAGCGTCAAGAGGCAGCTCGGGCACCAGGCGCACGGGGCACCCAGCGGGTTTCTGCTGGCTTTCGTGAACCCCGTGAGAAGGCAACTCCTTCAAGAGCCCGTTTCCCTGCCACGCTGGGCTGCGAGCAACCCTTGATCCCCAAATTACCAGCACAGGCCATCACCTGAAATTTCTTACTTTCGAAAACAAACTCAGYGGGGGCAGTTCCTCCGCTATCAAAGGCATCAGACAACATCACRACAGCAAAAAGCAAGAACCGTTGAGTCACCACCAACCCCGAGAGCCTGAGCAAACAAGGAAAAGGAAATCCACAAGTTAATAGTTTCTATTAAATGGTTCCCGGTCCACGTCACGCACCCTGCAGGCAGGCGAAGAGGGAGACGGCTCCCCGGGGGCGGCCAGGTCTCGCTCGGGTTAGGGCAGAAACGAGCTGGGAGACTGCGTCTGCAGCCTGGACACGAGCASAGTTAAGTGCAGCCCACGCACCTGAAGGACAAGTGGAAATTKCATCCCTTCAAATTAAAGAGATTTTAGGCAATGAAAGCTGCTGCAAGGCTGTAACTGTGCTGTAAAAGAAAGCGGGCTGCAGCTGCCAAACAGCATTTGTCTCAATTTCAGTGTCAACAGATTTGCACGGGGCCATTTTGATCGAAATGCACCTAATCCGGGCCAGCGTCAGGAATTTTCCTCCGCTAAACACAACGGAGGCAAGAAGCCCTGGTGTTTGTCAGCATCTGCACTTTGCAGCCGGGCGAGACCGCTTCTCCCTAGGTGCATAAAACCGGCCTGTATCGTACAGGCCAGGGAAGCCGAGCCAACACGTCCGAACRAGGACCCAGCCCGGYGAGCGGCCTTCGGTCTCGGACACYGCTGAAGGGGGGAYGCAGGTTGCAAGCGCCGGCACGGRGCTGCCGCGAGCAAGGGCCGGTCCYGGYCCCGGCARGCGCGGGGCTCCCGTTTCGGCCGCTAAGGGTCCATCTGCGGGCTGCCAGCGGGCCCCYGGGTTCCTCTCCGCACGGATCTGGATGCTGCCGGGTGCAACGCCATGCAAATATTTACTCCCAGTCCAACAGCTTGGGAGAGACTCCAGCCTCCATGTGGTTTTTTCCTCCCTTATCAGTAACTGGGTTAAACCAGCCCTGTTGGACAGGGCGGGCCGGCGTTATACAGGCTCCATGCAGCAGCCAGAAGCGCCGGCTGCAAAAGGGAGCGAGGGACAACCCGCGTGGCGCAGYCCAGCCTCGTCCCACGGCAGAAACCCCCGGGGACCGCGTCCTGCCGGTGCTCCCCTCTCCCGCTCCCTTAGGACTTCTCACCCCTCCCACGGCCCGGGCGCAGCAGCGAGCCGGCTCCATACGGCATGGGATCCAAGGTCAGGCTTAGTCAGAGCTCTGGCACYGCTCCCCTCACGTACAGACCTCCCCCAAAGTGCTGTGGAAAGAACATTTTAATTGCGTTTTAATAAAACACTTGAATGTTTATGGGGAGAGGAAGGAGGTGAAGCCTTCGGGCGCTTCCCTGTCCCAGTCCAGGTCTGGGAGACGCCCAGGTCTCCCGGCCCGGCTCCCGCCGCGGGGACGCCGCCGCGGGCAGAGCTGCAGAAGCCCCCTGCAACGCCCGGGCTTTTCTCGCTAGCAGGGCAGCGGTGCAGGCGGCGAAAATTTCACCCCGCACCAGCGAGGAGCCGCGTCCGGGGTGGGCTGCGGCAGGGCTACGGAGATCACAGCGTCGCAGCACCGACTTCACATTGCAGCTGCCCTCGTGACGCTGCTCGAGAGCACAGGATGACTCAGGCCCCTAAAAAATACTGCTGTTTGGAAGTTAAAAAAAAAAAAAAAAAAAATCCCAGGCTTTACTTTCACATCAGTCGCAAAGACCCAGGCGCTCCCTGCCGCAGCAGCTCCGCAGGATTCAAAGCCAATTCCACCGTCCAGTTCAACCAGCAATCCCAGCCTGCGGCCCCAGCTCCCCCGGGGCCGGCCAGCAGCCCGGAGAAGGAGCAGGAGGATTTGGCTGTGGCCCTGGGGTTAACGTTCCCTCCTTTCACAAGGAAAAAAAGCCGTAGGATGAAAGAGAGAAGGAAACCCATTTCACATGCTTGGCTCGGCCGGCGTTTGAGATTGAACCCGATAAACCGATGCAGAAACGCAGAGAAAACGGAGGCCGGGGTGGAGAGCCGGGGAGCAGAGGTCCTGCCAGGAAACTCTGCAGGGATGGGGGAAACGGTGCCGCAGGGAACCGGATTGGACCCCTTTCCAACCCCTCCGGAGGCAATGCACCCAGGCCACCTCCGCCAAGGGCGGCACCAGGGACCGCTGGTGGCCGCGAGGACTTGGCGCGCTCACGGTTAAGCGCCGTGCCCCCGCGGCTTCACCGTGGCTTCCCAAGCTCCCACGCACCGAGCCTCGCGGAAAAGCTACGCTGCTTCCAGGAAGACGTCCGTCAGCTACGAGGAGGCACGAGAAATCGGAGCGGTTGCAAAAACAACCCCCCCCCACAAGGCTTCGGAGGTTTATTAGAGCTGCTGCAGGCACGTGGCAGCCCCTGGAGAGAAACGACGCGATTACTAACCAGGGGATCAGACAGCCCCTCCGCCCCCCTGCAACATTTCTTCCGAGGGGAGGTAAATGATGGGTTAGGCTGGACGAGGCGGTAGCAAAGCGCCAGGCGGTGCACCCGCGTCCCCGCGCTCGCTGCAGCCTCGGGCACCCASGGGTGCCGCGCCGCGGAGCGTGCCGCGGGGCCGGGAGCCCCCGGGAGCCGGCTCGGGCCGGGGAGGAGGCAGCCGGGGGAGCGGACATGCTCAGACGGGCTGCCCTTCTGAAGGACACTGCAGAGAGCGCTGGCTGGAGGAGACCCACGTGTCGCAGCAACGCCAGAGCCCCCTCCAAAGGCCGCGTTAACCCTTTCGGACGCCGGGCTGGCAGCGTCCCGGCGGGCCATATGGAGACACACAGCAGCCCTGCTTCTGCAGCGAACCCAGCAGCCGCGGCGGTGATGGGTGCAGGGAAGGRTGCAGGAGGGCGCAGGCACCTTCCCGCACTCCTGCAGGACCAGGGGACTACGCGGAGCCCGGACCAGGGGATGCTTTGCTGGACGAGCCACGGATGCAGTCACCAACGGTGGTCACCTGCAAAGTCGCCACCCAGTCCCACACCAGAGCAACCGAGCGCCCAGTCCAGCGTCTCCCTCCTGTGACAGGAGGGCTGGAGAAGCTGCCGTCCGCGCGCAGAYGGGGTCTCCGCATGGGGAGACGGGACAGAGAATCAGGACGTCTTGGCTGGAGTTTTCCAGCTCCCCAGTGAAGGCGAACAGGGCAAGGTTTCCCACACTGCCCCCTCCAGCGATCCCAAACTTCCTCGCACAACAGACCTGCACCCGGGATCACGAATCCCTTGCTGCAGCAGGGATTTCTTTGGCGAACGGAGATGGGAGACATGGATGGGGACGCCGGGTTCGAGTCCCAGCTGTCACAGACCCGCTCGTTCCAGGGGCAGTGACTTCTCTCTCTTCCCTGCTTAGAAATAACCGTGGGCCCCCAAGGAGGGCTGGCAGCTTGGGGCAGGGTCCGGGCCCCCGGGATCACCCTGGCCTGGCTCTGACACTGCTCTTATTTAGGAGCAAGAGGTGGCAGAGGGTCGAGGACGTGGGACTAATCCCCAGGCAGGGTGAAGGCGCTGCGCGGATGGCGAAGCAGGAGGAGAAAACGCTGCTGCCAGCTCTCCCGCCACGCCGATGTCTCGTTAGCTCCTGCTTTACCGGCCAACTGCCTTCCAAACCAGACCTCTCGCGCTGGCACGGTACCGCCATCCCTCCTCTCCGCCAGGCCTTCTCCAGCCCGCGGGGTCGCCGCGGGGAGGCCGCCCGCGGAGACATCTGTCCCGGCGCACGGGGCCGGCTGCGAATTCGGCACCGTTTCCCGCGCTCTGCCAGCCCTTCTCGGGCTGAGTGGGAGAATTTGGGGCTTCCTGGGCTGCGCGCTGCCTTCGGATATAACCGAGGGTCACGGAAACAGCCGGGACTGGCGCTCGCTGGTTTTGCTCCTCTCCGCCCTGCCTGGCTGCCTCTGAGCTGGGTGCGAGGAAAGGGCTTGCCGCGCTTGCTTGGTGGCGGAGCAGAGCCGAGGCCCTGGACCACGTTTGCAGCCAGCTCCTGGGGGAAAACCCACGTCACGCTCCCAGCTTTCRGCTGCGGCTTCTTTTTATTTCTTTTACTCCCCAAAAGGAGTGGGATTTTCTCGCCCCAGCAAGAGCGGTGAAGCGCCCAGCCCTCGGCCACGGCTGCAATCGCCCAAAGATCAGCCAGGCTTTGCCGGCTGCTGCYGGTGGCCTCCGGCACGGCCACCTCATGGGATGTCTCACAGATGCTTTAACCGCGTCTCAGCCCTGCTGCGCTGCCTCGGAGCAAGTCTCCCTCGCAAAACGGAGATGAACCATCAACCAGCCCGCAAAGACGCAGAACAAGGAGCCTGCGGCGGGGCAAGGAGCGAGCCATGCGCACCGGCACCTGCGCAGGTAGCAGACGTAACAGGGAAGTCTCGAGGGAAAGGGAGGAAAATTGAACTTGCTGTAAGGGAATTAAATAGCTGATGATTTCCACCTAAAAATAGAGCAAAGCCACAGCTCATGTCGCCCTGTAAGRGGAGCTGGTAAAACCGTGATACTTAAATTACATCCCTTGCATCTCGCAAGCTCCAACGTCATCAGCCGCCCTCAACCTTCAACCCATTCCCAAGCCCAGCTGGCGCTGGGAAGCCGCTCGCAGACTGCCCGGCTGCTTGCTGGCAGGACCCGCTTGCCAGGACGGCACACGGGGCCCAGCGTCGGGCTGGTGGGACGCTGGTCACAGCCAGTTTGCTTTGCCTAAAACGCGTTCTGCTTCAGCAAGGAGCAGATGGCATTTGAACGCGGGTCCGGGTCTCCCGAGGGCACTTGAGCAGCTCCGTCATGTCGACTGCGACGGTTTGTCGTGGTTGGGGGCAACCTTTCAGAAATGCATCCGACGGCCTCAACGCACAGGATGGAAACGCTCTGATTTTCCACTCCGAAGTGACGTTTCTGTTTAGGAGAATACAACCATTTGCATATAACCGGTTCTTGTCTGCTTTAAGCAGGGCAAGGTGTCCAGCATAGCCTGGCTGCCATCACGGCCAACTCCCAGACCTTGATACCGTACCGGATCGTGCACAACGCCCCTGGAAGCCGCGCTGCTACTGCGCGGCGGTCACTAGCCATTAAGACCCGTTGCTAGTTGCCAAAGGTAGGGCCTTTATTTTCTTTAGGTCTGACGTTGCCGTCCCCCTTGCCGACGGCCCTTGCTCAGCCAGCTGGGTCCCACCTTGCAGCTGCTCAATTGCCCCGTGTTTTTCCTCTCTTTTGCACAGCAAACAAGCTGGCGGCGAACGGAGGGAGAGTTTCCTGCGATAGGAGATCAATAGCCGCCTGGTACAGCCTCCGGCTCCCTCTGCTCTGTGTATTCAACCTTAATGCCTACGGCGAGGCGAGCGCGCGTGAGAGCGACCTGCCCGGCCCCCGCCGCTGCGCGGGAGATAAGAGCAGCGTCGATAGCGTCGAGCCAACCCTCAAACGAGTCGAACCCCGAAAGCCGCAGAGCAAAAAGCAGATGCTATCAGGCACCAGCCCGCGACGGCGTCGCTGCAGCTCAGCGGGTCGGCTGCAGCCACCGGCAACGTCCGCTCGCTCGGGCCCTCGCAGGCGGCGCAGAGACTCGTGCAGGCGTTGCAGGGACTTGCAAACCGCCTTCGCTCGAGCTGGTTAAAGCGCGCCCCAATGGCAGCGAAAGCTGTTGGTGCCGCTGGCGTGGCTGCGAGGTGCCAGCCCACACTGACCCAAAGGCATCACGGCCCGGCGCTGCCAAACCCTGCTCGGGCAGCGGGGAAGAGCCCTTTAGCCCCGGCAAAGGGCCGAGAGCTCCTCCACCTTGCCGGGAAGGACTGGCGGGGCTTTTGCAGCAGGCTTGACAAGACCGACATTTTCCCACTTGCACCGTCCTCCCCCAGCAGCGCTCCCGCAGCCCGTTCCCGCACGTGGGCCCCAACAGATCCTCCGATGGGAGCAGAGACAAGTCGAGACATCCTAACCCCCTGAGGCAGCTGGGCAGAGCGTATGCACGCTTGCCTTTCCCACCTCTCCATCATCCCCTGGGGACCTTCAGGGAGCAAAGCCAACACCTCCAAATAGGCTGAGCACAGAGCGAGCTGCAGCCGGAGGCTTCTCCTCACTGGGAGCGTGGAGGACGGGTGCCGGAGCGCCGGCACGAGCCCCTGGCCGGCCTCCCCAGCGTGGCAAGCTCTGCTGCGGCCGTACCAGCCGCGGCAGGCGTCACCTCCCTCCTGCCCGCCCCAGAGGTGCCAAACTTCACACCCGTTCGATACAGCCCCCTCGCAGCCACAGAGACTCGGAGATAAACCCGCAAGGTTGCCCCCCGGCTAGCACAAGGCTGGACTTGGAGATGCAGAAGGGTCCTGGAAGGCCGAGCAGCCCGGGGAGCGCAGCCCGATGTGTCCCTGCAGCCGAAGGCACGAGCTGCCAGGGGATGAAGCGAGCTCCCTCGCTGCCCGGCCGCCCTCCGTGCGTGTCCCCCCCAGCACCGCAACGCTCCCCTCTGCAAGGGGACTCTCATTTCGCTGGCACAGACCCCGCTGCAAGGGATGCTGCGCTGCAGCCGGACGCAGCGCCGGCGTCTCTGGCCCTCAATGGCTGCGCTGCAGCACTGCAAAGCAGGGGGAGGACGCAGCGAGCCCAGGCGCACCAGAGGGATCTGAGTCATCCGCAGACACCCTGGATATCAGCCTGCCAGGATGGGTGGACCCCCTCGGAGAAGGCTGCTGTACACAGCTATAAACAAGTCGCTTCACGTAAACCGACAGCATTTCAACCATAGCTGGGAGAAACCCTTCTCGGGGCCCAATTCAGACTCGGCACCAACTCCCCCGGACCCTCCGGCACAGCGCCGGGAAGAGGGCTGCCGCTCGCTTTGCAGTTTGCTGGTTCGGCCCCTCTCCGCCGCTCGAGCCCTGGGGCTGCAGGCTGGGCCGCGCTCCCGCACCTCCGTCCCCGAGCGCCGTGCCGCAGGGCCACCTCGCTGGCACGACCGACAGCCTCCCAGCAAACTCAGCACCCTTTTCTTTAGCCAGAAAAAAACCCAAGTAAATGAATGATGGGAGACATACAAACCTTTGCCAGCCCCAGGTCAGCCCACCCCACCGGCGGAGGAGCTCTTGGATAGCACAGCAATAAACACCCCTGTAAAAGCCCTCAATCCAGCCAGGTGTGTTTTGGTTTCCAGAAGAAGCCCAGGAGGGAGCAGCAGGGGCCAGGGAGACAGACAACCCCCAGCGCCCTTCCAGGATTCAATCGGCCGCGGGAGGGCCGAGCGGCGCCGCAAGAGACCTGCTCCTGCAGAGCGGCAAGCTCGGCACCCTGGTGAACCGCCCCACCGCCCGCGCGTCCCCACGTCCTCCCTCCACCGGGTCGCGCTCGGCCAGCTCCAGAGGATTTCCTGCTGGGAAATGCGGGGCGAGGGGTGGCCCCCGGCAAAGGCCGCACCAGCCCCAGCCCGGCGTTGCGTCTGCGGCTCGGGGAGCTGGGCAACGCGCGGCCTCACGGCTCGTGCCACCAAGCCCGCGACTCTGCGGCCGAGCGCGGAGCGGGCAGCAGCGATTCCTCCCTGCTCGCTCACAGCGACGCAAGCCAAGCCCTGCTCCCCGCGGTGCTGGCGCCCGTCAGCGGGCGAGGGGCCGGTCCCGCTCCCACGGCCCCCTCTGCGCTGCTTCCACTCCGGAGCGTCCAAATCAGCCCACGAGGGATTTCCCCGGAGAGCTGGCCCTGATCCGGAGCGCCCAGGGCGAGAGCAGCGGTGGGACGGGATGCACGGCATGCAAGTCCCGGCCCCAAGAAAGCCCCTCTGAGATGGCCCACGGCATGGCACGGCATTTGGGACAGAGCCGGACTCCGGGAAAAGGATGGGACATCCCGCTCCGATGAGGCTGGGACAGCCACAGCCACCCCACGTCGAACGAGCCCTCGTCGCTCCTTCTGCGGCACCTCAGCCGGGTTGATGGAGCGGTGCGGAAACCTGTCGGGATGCGCTGGGAGGATAACGTCGGCCTCCAGGGAGGATGCAGCTTCCGGGCAGTGCGGCAAAGCCCTGTACGGCGATTCACGGACAGGAGCACTGAGTGGAAACGCATCAGGTTTTTTCCAGAGCAGGGAGAACTGATGCAGCAAAAGGCCCTTACCCTGTTTTATTTCCAAAGCACTCAAAAGAAATTAACAGATCAACTGGGACTCTTTCACAGAGCCGGTATTAATTTCCTCACGGCTGCAAAAAGGAAATGAGACAAAAGGCATTAAATGGAGTTGCCCGAGTCCCCGAGCGAACAGCGTGAGAGCTGGCGTCAGAACTCAGCAGCTCCCAATTTCCAGTCCTGCGTTTAGATAAGGCTTCTCCTTCAAACCAGAGGAAAAGCCAAGGACGCACTCAAAGAAAAGCGGATATTAAGGAAGATCTAATTGCCACTGGAGAAGAGAAGCCCTCTGCAGCACCCTGGACTGTCACCCAATAGCTTGGGAACTTCAAACAGGGAGAAAAACGTGGAGCCAACTCGAGATGCTGGTGGAGCAAGCAATGACGGCATGGGCAACCTGGGCTTAATCCCATCGCCAGATGCCGGGCATCTCGAGGAACCTCCTGCAGACCCAGCTGAGGACAGCCACGAGCACAGCAGTGCTCCTGCATCTCCTCGCGAGCCCCAGCGAGGTGGAACGTGGCCGTAACCCACGTGCCAGCGCTCCCACACGTCGAAAGCGCAAAGCAACAACCTTCTCCTTCGGACGAGCTTTGAAAAACTGGCCGGGGAAGGGGAGCTGCTGCAAAATCAAAGAAAAGGCTGGAGAAAAGCAACCTTGACTTTGCCCAGCTACACGCCAGGCTCGTTATTAAAAATCTCCAGCGACTGCAAGGGTGCCCCGGTAACTCCGGTCCCCGCTGACTCGGTGAGTATGCTCCTCTTACGGGCATGTTACAGGGCCGCTCCCAAACCATGGGCTGAGATTAGCAAACCTGTTTAGAGCCTCCAGGCCTGCTCCGTGCACGGTTTTTCTAAGGCGTGACTGTACGACCTTTACCGTCTTGTGGCATTAGTCCAACCGGAGATGGGCGTACCGGTACGAAGGCACGAAGGGGCAAAACACCACTCCGATTGCTGCTGCTGGTGCTCCGAACGCAGCCTGATCCTTCCCCACCACCTCTGGACTGGTCCATCACAGGCTCATGCCTGCAAAGCCGGACCCTCACCAGTGTGGCTCACTTATCCCCAGGAAATGGAGTTTTCCATAGAGCAACAGCATCCTCATCCGGGGTTATATCCTTCAGCCGCATCTATATCCTTCAGCTGCATCCGAACAGTTAAAGCAGCTGGAGCTGTATATTTTGGGAAGGCCTAATAAAAGAAGGTCTAGAGAAAACTGCTCAAGCACCAGGGAAAAGGGCCAGAGCTAAACATAACTGCTCACCGGCCATATTTTTCCCAGATTTCTTCAGCTGTCGCAACGGGTGCTGGATGCCACAAATAGCTGGGCTAGGAGGGGTCAAGGCAGCGCTGGCTGAAGCTGTGGGAGTTCTGCAACAAAACCGTCCGAATCACTGTCAGCACGGTGCAAAGTTAAACTTTACACTGTTTAATGCAAAGATTGAACGGCTCTGGAGTAGGAGATACTCAAAACAATGCCCAAGTCCGGAGTCTGAATTCAGATTATCCCCAAATGAGACCACAATTGCTTTTCCAGCCTCTTGCCTTCACACATGGTGCAGCGTTTAATAGTTCCTGCTGGGCTTGAAGCCGCAGGAAGAGTTAAACCCAAGCCACCCCAGGGCGACAACAGATAAAATCCCCGAGCAGAAGCGATGCCAATCGTCCTTCCCAGGAAGGGCAGATTTCCTACCGCAAGCACGGGCAGGAAAAACTAACAAAGCTTTTCAGGAAACAACCTGTCGGTCTCCACTCCGGACGGAGGGAGGAGGCAGTTGCAATATCACTGATTACTACCGGGCTTTGCAACCCGAGACAAAGCAACGCCATCCGCAGCACACGACGGCGGCGAGCCGAGAGCCAGCACGAGCATCCAGACGCTCTTCCTGACCTTGCTTTCCGCGGGAGCTGCCGTGACGCACCTTGGCGAGGTCCAGGGGCTGGAGAGCCATCCTCTTGAGACACTGTTTCAGCCTTCCAGCATCTTTTTTCCAGCGGGGACACAGGCGACGCTATCTTGCACCCCGCCAGTCTACGTGCATGCTCCTGGGAGCAGATGCTCTGGCATGCAGCGCTTTGCAGACGCGGGGGGAGCCCGTGCCTTTCAAACGCACCCCCCCCGAGATTCGCGCTCCAGTGGGAAAAGCACTCCCGAAGGAAAACAAGGCACTAGCCCGGCTGGGTACACCAGCTTTTCTATTTAAAGGCCTACGTCTGCATAAGCCTGTGGCGTTTGCGCTGTTAAAAACCTCCAGCACCAGGGGTGAGAAAACTGCCTTCTCTCCAAATCTGTCATTAAGATTTAGCATGTTGTGACTCCTAAATGTAGGATAATTCCAAGCCCTGGAAAAAAAAAAAAATCCTGCTGTAAATCTGCAAGAGGGAAGCTGCGTTGACAAATGTGCCTCTTGCAAGCTCGGTGAAGAGAGAGGAATTATTTCCCTACCACCACCCACCATTAAGCGGAATTGGAGAGCCGTCCCAGGAGGTTGTTTGCATTGCGACTTTCAGGGCCCATCTGGAGACAAAGAAGATTGCGTGATCTGGTGCTTATGAGTCAGTCCTGGGCAACCCAAGGAAACGCATTCGTTCTCTTCTGCTTGCAAAAAAACGCTTTGCATTCTCCGGCTTTCCACCCGAGGATCTCAAAGCATCACACAAACTTCAAATGAGCCCTTGGTCAGTTCGGTCCCTTAAACACGGTGGTGCGGGGGACGGATCCAGCACGCTGGGGAAGTAACCCCAAGCCACGCGGCAACATATCGATGAAGCCAGAGCCACGCAGCTCTCGCTGCCTCCGTGGGAGCAGTGATCAGACCTTTCATCTCGCCTTTTCTGGCAAACAGCGACGTGTGCATGCATGCCCGTCCC
Organism: Apteryx rowi; assembly: GCF_003343035.1. Classification (NCBI taxonomy): domain Eukaryota; kingdom Metazoa; phylum Chordata; class Aves; order Apterygiformes; family Apterygidae; genus Apteryx; species Apteryx rowi. Next base: position 144,013 of record NW_020448197.1, on the reverse strand, counting down.
TATAGATTTTAATTTCATTTCTCTGTTCCCAGGCAGAAGCGCACAGACATTCTTCTGCCTGGAAAAAGAGCACGACAACAAAACATAGCAAGATACCCATCCCTCAATTAACACACAACTGCAAGACGCTTGAAAATTAGAGAGGTAAGCTCGATATCGAAGGCCACAAAGAAGAGACGGCGATCAGACGGCTTGCCTAGAGCGGCATGCCAGCAGGCGCTGTGAAGCAAGAGGCCCGAGCATCGATACTTGAGCTATTGCCGCAGCTTCCCTACTCCTTTACCTGCGCGTTGAAGTCGGTCAACACAGATTTGAAAACACTGAGGCTGTTATCAAACCTACAGCAGCATCTCGGAGCCCCGAGAGGCAAGAAGAAGCCGCTGACAGCCAGGGCAGCCGGCGGCAAGCCGGGACACGGGGCGAGAGGTGCTTCTGCTGCTGCCCCAGACACGAGGGCTCTGTCTCAGCTCAGCAAGGCCGTGTTTTTGCCGCATATTCCTGATGGATTTCGTTTTTTATTTGAACAAATTAAGCCTTAGGGAACCAATGGAAAAAAAAAAAAGAAAGAAATCAAATGTTTACAAGGCGGCCGCAGTAATTCATCCTCATTATCGCTTGCTTTTAAAGTTTCCTCCCTTGGTGCCCACGCTCCGTTCGGGGAGCAGCCGCTGGAACGATGCTTGCGGGAGAGGACTGACTCCCGCAGCGCCCCGGGACGGTCTCGGCGGCTCCAATCGTCTCTGCAGCCTCTAGCCAAAATGAGGATGAGGGGGAGGAAAACAGACGTCAATGAGGAAAGGGGGTTTGTTAATGAAATACTCTTTTTCAAGCCAAACAAGCTTCTAGTTTATATAACAGAAGATCAGTTTGGTGTCTGTCCCTCTCCTCCAAAAGAGAAACTCCATTCCCTCAGCAGCACAGATTTATATACTTGTAACCCAAAGAACAACCCTATCCCTTTCCCTCCACCACCATGCAGATTCCCTTTTTCCCATGCTTTCTCCTCAAACCCCAAAGCACTCGATTTGCAAGTGGTCCCTGAAGACCGGGGACCACTTCTGCACCCCCTGACTTCTACGGGATCTCCAGCACCTTTGGGTACCACGGCAAACCCGTGGCTCAGAGGCGAGACAAGCTCACTAACACCTCCTGGAAAGCGGGGCTAGCACTGATTTGGGCTTTGGCCATTGCAGGACTTTGCCGGTGAGACGGGCACCGATGCAGGTGGCAAGGTCCCCCGTGCTGGTGGAAGTCATAGCTGCAAACCAAGCGTCTGGTGGTTTTAATGGACATTACAGCTCACCGGGGAGGTATGGGCTACGATTAGCAGCGCCGCACTTACAGACACGCTCATCTTTTCCCACTCCATCACCACCCCGTATTTCACAGCAGGAACCTTTCACTCTTCCAGCCCTAATTAATCTAATGGTTTTCTTGGATCCCTAGAGGGAACAGTTTGGTTGTCTTCTGCTCAGACACCTGCAATGGGCAGGCCAGGAAGAAAAAAACCCACCATAGCTGTTCTCTTCAGAGATGGCAAGCCAGAGAGAGAGGAGAAACCGCAGCATGTGCTTGGATTGCTCCCCAGTAAGGAAGCGGGAATGCAACAAGTCTGCATTAGAAGAGACTTATTTAAATTCATTAGCATGACAATTTCTACTTTTGTAGCACCAGCTGCATCAGTATTTCAAAATCCTTTACCAATGGCTATTCATCAAGCCTCAACTCCTGGGCAAAACAGCCACTGCTTTGCTAATACAAACGGGGGGGGGGACACACACGAGGGCTTGGGGCGATCTCGGCCTTTCTACCACGTCTGGTCTCAAGAGCCGGTTTCTGCATCCCGAGCCCGGATTCCCGGCCCCCCTCCTAGCCCCTCTGCATCTCCATCGCGACACGGCCGTTTCCAGGCTTGGCGCTGTTCACCCGAACAAATCCTCTCCTGCACCGCAGGGGTTTGACTCCGGTCTCTGCGGTGGACCCTCCAGGAGCACCCAGCCCCGGCTTCAGGGCATGGATGCGGCCCACTAAAAACCAGAGGGCGGCACGCGGGGCCGAGATGCGTCGTGTCCCTGTGTAATGTGCTACTGTCCCTTTCTGGCTGGGCAGCTTGCTCAACGCTTCGTTGCGAAGTCGGGCTCCCCAGATCGCTTTACACCAGCCCGACAATTACACTGGTGACGACGGTGATTTTTCTGTAAGCATCAGATTGACGCCGGCGGCTCTCAGAGACAGTCTGGAGGGGACAGAGCACCCCAGACAACAGCCCTGGCCCAGGCACATGGCAAGATCGAGGGCTGTGACGGCAAAAAAGGCAGAGCAATGACTCAGTAATTACTACAGGCTCCAACCAAAAGCGGAGAGCTGCATCAGGCAGTTAGTGTCTAGCACGCGCCGGGGAGCAAAGACAGGGTAAGAGAGCTCAGCCATGAAACATTGCCTCCCAGGGACCCTCTGCAGCAGTCTCTTCTGCAGAGATTTAGGAAATAAAGTCCTCAGTACCCCCTTGAGCTGCCCGGTGAAGTGGGCAAGGCATGAAGCAGGACCAAGGAGACTTGGAGGCTCTCAGCTGCAGAAGAGCCGTTTGGTGCAGACAGACAGCCCCGCAAGCGACTGGCCTCGATCGAACCAGACTCCTAATGCAGGCTGGAAATATTCCTTCTGCGCTTTTTTTCTTCTGGGAGGCAAGGCCTGAGATGTGCTTTGGAGATGAAGGTAACCCTGACACTTCTCCAAGGTCACGGGCGTACAGGTGGGTAAGAGCTGGTGGCTGGCGATAAGGCTCGGAGCACCGGGCCCCAGCCCGTGTCCGGAGGGCCAGCAAAGGGACTGCTAACCACAGTCTGCTATTTACATTCCTGACTCATTCCTTCCCTTTCCACCAAAACGGAAAAAAATGTTTACAGTTGAACCCAAATTGTCCTGAACGTCTCCTGGAGCCATAAGAGCCGAAAGCTCAGTCCCCCCCACCGCCACCAAGCTCAGAGCCAGGAAACCAGGTTTGCCCACCCGATCTGGGGCTGCAAAGTCCCCTTCAGCCAGAGGCCATGGAAACCCTTGCAATGCCCGTACAAAACCCTTGCAAAGAGCCCTAAGGAGGCGAGGAAGGCAGCAGGGGAGCCGAGGGCACGGAGGAGGTCTGGTTTGGCTGCGTTACAAGGGTCCAAGCTCCTGGGGCAATGCCGAATCACGAGGGAGTTGTTCATCTCTGCCTACGACGAGGGGAAGGCTCCTTGCAGAAAACTTTGCTGCTGGTTTTTCTTCCCAGCAAAGGGAGCAAAGCCCCAGCCGCCCCGCAGTACCCTACGAGACTGTTCCCACCAGGTAACATATTGCAACAGGCTGAGACAAAGTCTTGTTACAACCCTCTTAGTCAGCAGCAGCTCAGGCTAGTGCTTTTATGGGCAAAGCCAAATCATCACCAGATGTGGCCTGCACGTAGCTGCTGGGACTTCGGAAAGGCACAGTTGCATCTAACCCTCGCCCCCTCTTCTCCTACACAGGATTAAAACATGGCATGAATATTAAGTAAAACAGTCAGCACCAGCCCTCCACTTCTGCACTGGCATTAGGCGAACCAGCAACGAGCCACGTCCGCAGGGCACACTCGGGTCACGAGTCACCCTGCTGCGCTCTGGCCCAAAAAGTCACCCCTCTGCAAGGCGGCAGGTGGCAAATTCTCCGGGAATCAGCGTCCTCCGAAGCCCTCTGCAAGGACTGCATCGAGCAGGGAGAGCTCGACTCACGCCTGCGCTCCCTGGAGAAACGAGGGCCCCCCATCTCGTGCCGAGCACTTACGGCTGCTGGGGGGAGAACAAATCACCTCCTAAGGACACCCCCAGGTCTCGCGTAGGCCTGAAAAGCTTAACGCATCTCCTGCGCTGGGAGTAAGAAAAGAAGCCAGAAGGCGCCAGGCTGCAAGGCACAGCTAACCCCGGCCCACGCTGCACTAATTCCCCCTCCGCGAGCCAAGGCGCCTCGCTCGCCCCCGGCCTCTCGGGGTTTTGCAAGGGGAGCCCGAGGCATCGGCGCTTGCACAGCGACTAGGGCAGGGGGCAGAGAGGAGGCGCTGCAAATCACTGCTCTGCCATCAGCCCCCTTCCCCTGCCCGTGGAAACGGGATCCTCCGAGCGCCATCCGGTTTAGGGAGCCCAGAGACGCGTGCGCCTCTTCCTGCCGTCCAAAACGGTGCTGCACAACCCGCCCGGTTGTGTAACAGCTCTCCCGGGAGGGCTGGGGGTGCCACAGCCGGCCGCCGCCGGCTCCCGCGCGCACGGATAAAACGGGGCGTCTTTTCCTGCTCTGGCATTAGCTCCTCTGATCCCGCATGGGATTGAAGGGGCCGGTGTTTAGACAGCAAGCCAGGAGCGAGCTTTGCAGGTCACAAGTGGAGGGCACCCGAATATTCGGTTATGCGAGCAGCTTGGGAACGACAAGCTTGCAACGTTATCCCTGTCCATCTGACGCAGTTCCAAAACCCCCGGAAAGGAAGACATGGAAAAGGACGCACCACGACTGCTCTGCTGCGAAAGCCCCTTTGAGATGTGTACATAACCGAGGTATGATTTTGGCAGAATCGGCTCTGCAGAGCACCTGCAACCTCCAAAGGCCCCTCAGCCCAAGTGGCGAGGCGGCTCCTCCTAAAATACACCCCTAAACACGCAGCCTTGCATAATCATTTTAACACGTAAGAACCGACCGGGCTCAGCTCACGACCAGAAATAACTTTTCGAGCAGCACAAACAGCCCTAACTCAAAGCAAGGCTGGCAGGAGCGGCTCCGCACGGCCACCCCGCGGCGAAACGCGGGTGCAGAGGCTCCCCGGGGCCCCCACCCTCCTCCCGCACCCCCGCAGAGCCCGTTTCTGCCGCCGCTCCGGCGTTTTCCACCAGCAAGGGGCAGTTTCACCGAGCTCGGCTCGAGTGCGGCCGAGCAGGGCACCGCTGGCCGCCAGCCAGTGCCGCTGGCCCCTCCTTTCTCCACCGGCTTCCGCACAGATCCTCCCGCTTGCTCTCCGCGGCAGACGACGGAAAATGCAGTGCAATAGCCCGAAACAGCTAGCAGAGGTCGCTTAACATGCGCTCGGTGAGGCACGGGAAAGCAGCTTTCGCGGCTGCATTTCCTGCGGCGAGGCACCTTCTTGCTAGGAAGGGGCTTTGCGTCGCTCACTCCGCGGGCAAAGCGGGGAAGGGATAAAATCCCTGTATCCCGCCCTCTTACGCTTCGTCCTGCCTGCTGCTCGCACCGGCGCGCAGGAAGCCTCTGGGCCCAAAATGTTTCACATACAAATAAAACACTCAGGGCAGACTATGAAAATGGGGTTTTACCTGCCACATTTGTAACAGGCCGGGAAGGGGACGGGGTTTTGGGGGAGAACCCAGGCAGCGAATGAACTCTGAGTTCCCGGCCGGGTCTGGGGGTCTCGTGGACCCCCTGGGCCAGGACGGAGCATCACCATGAGGTTTCCCAAAGGAGACGTCTCAGCACCAAGAGCCCGCAGCGAGATCCCCGTTGGTGAGCGCCCGTGCTCCATTATTAAATCTCTAATGGGAACCAAGGAGCAACATCAGGAAATGCAGATCTTCCCTCCCCTACTCCAAAACAGGAACAGGCAAACATTTCACCCACGCACTTTTGGCTTTATCGCTGCCTACAAACAGCGAAATCACCGCCCGGACCTGGATGAGTTTGACCTCTGCACCGGCAGAGGCCAGATCCTCTGCGCGGGTGTCAGCGGGCGAGCGGTGAGTTACATCACGTCATGCGTTTGGATAATTCAGTTGGTATCGATCCAGCTGCAGAAGTTCGGAAAACACTTTGCCAACACTGTCCCCCCCCCCCCCCCAGCATACTGATGCCTTTCCAGAGCGGTCACGCTAGCGGGTAACTTCTCCCGGCCCTCCGACAACCCTCCGAGCCCGGACGCTCACTATCGTTAATGCACGAAACCTCTGGCCGCTTTGCAGCGGAGAGGCAGGCTGCCCATCCCGGTCTGCATTTCAGAGAAGGCAGAGGAAGCTGAAGCACTGGGGAATTTTAAGTGACTTCTCCAAGGTTACAAAAGGTGTCTGTGGTCGAGAAAGGAAGCAAAGAAACCAAGTGGCCACTTCCTCCCTGGTGCCGCCCGGCTGCCGAAGGGAACCAAGCGCACCCGAAATGCCCCTGGCCCCAACAGCGAGCGGGCAGCGGCGGCAGAGCGGCTTCATCCGGCTCCCGGAGAGCAAGTGGAGCAAGTCCGCAGCACCGGCTGCCAGGCTCCCGGTGGAGCGCCAAGGCTGTGGGAGAGAGCAGTGCCCACCCCGGCCCTGGGATGCCCGGGGTGCCTGCCCCGGGATGCTTGGGGACCTTGTCCTGGGATGCCTGGGGGTCCTGCCCCAGGGTCCCTTCCCGGGGATGCTTGAGGGCCCTGTCCCAGGATGTCTGCACCGGGGCGCCTGGGGGTCCCGGCCTGGCTTGCTTGGGGGTTGTGCCCCAGGATGCTCGGGGGCCCTGTCCCGGGATGTTTGGGGATCCCTGCCCTAGGATAATTGGGGGGCCTGTCCCAAGATGCAGGGGACCCTGTCCCGGGATGTTTGGGGGTCCTGCCCTGCAATGCTCAGGGGTCCTGTCCCAGGATATTTGGTGGCCCTGCCCCAAGTGCTCAGCGTCACACCCTGGGATGCGGGGACCCCCGTCCTGGGATGTTGGGGGGTCCTGTCCCAGGCTACTTGGGGGTCAGGGTCCGGGATACTCGGGGGTCCCATCCCAGGATACTCGGGGGGGGCCTGCCTTCAGCGCCCGGAGCTTGTGCTCCAGGATGCAGGGTGCCCTGTGCCGCGGTGCTCAGGGGTCCTGTTCCGGGATGTGGGGAGTCCTGTCCCGGGAGAGTTAGGGGTCCTGTCCCGGGATGCCCGGGGCTCCGGCCGCGGGGTGCGGCGCCGCCAACGTACCCAGCTTCATGAGGCAGGCGAGCAGGATCCAGAGGGAGATCTCGAAGGGGATGCGGACGTGCCCGTAGTCGATGCCCAGCACGGGGAAGGCTTTGCGGGGCTTGGCGGCGCCCTCGCCCGAGTGGTTGCCGGGCTGCTTGTGCAGCGGCTCGATCTCCTGGGCCGAGGCGGGCGGCGCGGTCGTGATGCCCCCCGGCTCGGCGCCCGGGAAGCGCTGCAGCGGCTCCGAGGCCGGCACCGGGTCGGCCTGCAAGCCCTGGCCGGGCAGCAGCGGCCCCA